>NC_090936.1:358250406-358557256 GCF_040938575.1 Ambystoma mexicanum
CAACTTCTTGGGTGGATACCTTACAGAGACCTTCAATTGAGCATCCACTTGCTGCCAGACCACTCTGTCACTGGTATTGTATCTTTCTCCATAAATATTCAAACATCCATCAGCAATTAAGCTTTCCTCCCGTCTTTTATCACACGCGTTGCCAATCTTCGTTTTTATGCTCTTTATACAATGTTGCCGCTTGCAACCTTGACTTCAACACAGACCGGTCTTGCATTAGTCTCCCCAACTCACTGGCTGTGTTAATCTCTCAGGCGCTGCTTTGATCTTGGAGCCTAGGATGGTACCACGGCAGCTGCTGTTCCTCCCCTAGTCGGTCAGCCCTTTTCCGATCCCTTTAGCACAATATTCACATTTGGTCTCCTTTCTTTGGGCTCGGACCATGGATATTCCTCGTTCAGACTCAGACCCCTTTAGCACAATGTTCACAATTGGTCTCCCTCTTTTCGGGCTCAGACCATGTAATCTCACTTTCTATGTTTTCCTATTGCTATCAAAAATCGAAGACTTTCGAATGTGGAATGGATTTTTTCTTTAACCGTTGCAGGACCACTTCGATTCACTTCACACAATGTTCTTATCAATCTTCTACTTTTGTTCTGCAACTTCTTGGGTGGATACCTTACAGAGACCTTCAATTGAGCATCCACTTGGTGCCAGACCACTCTGTCACTGGTATTGTATCTTTCTCCATAAATATTCAAACATCCATCAGCAATTAAGCTTTCCTCCCGTCTTTTATCACACGCGTTGCCAATCTTCGTTTTTATGCTCTTTATACAATGTTGCCGCTTGCAACCTTGACTTCAACACAGACCGGTCTTGCATTAGTCTCCCCAACTCACTGGCTGTGTTAATCTCTCAGGCGCTGCTTTGATCTTGGAGCCAAGGATGGTACCATGGCAGCTGCTGTTCCTCCCCTAGTCGGTCAGCCCTGTTGGAGGGCCCCGGGGATCTCCGACACACAATACAGGATTCTTCAGCCTGGTTTCCTGGCCTTCTGCTTTTTATTCTGAAGGGTTCTGGAAAGCAACAGTTTCTCGCCAGAAAGGTCAAGGGTATCTCCCTACTTGCGCACCCTTCTTTGTCGTCTTTCTTCCCTCGTTCAGCTGCTGTTTGGAAAACACTGTTACTTTGTGTGCTTTGCCTCGCTCAGGGTGTGCTCTCGTGCTCCGCCGTTTATTTGTGTAGGGAAGTTTAATGGAAGTCAGGTGTAAGTGATTACCAGTAATTGCCTGACCTTGCATGCACATATGAGTTTGAACATATGAGGTACAATGCTCGGTGGTGTGAGTCTGTTTCATTCCAGAGTGGGCTGACCATGTGAAAGTGTTTGTATGGGGAAAGAGGGTGGGGTAGGGTTCCTACATATTCTACCGAGTAGGATGTGGTAAAGGTGTTACAGGGAGGGGGATACTGTGTCTTGCCATTAGGTGTCACACTCCCTGAAGACCCCTCACCCAGGTGATCCTCTCACACTGGTATACCTCCAGTGTCTGGATCCAAAGGCGATGGCTGTGCCCTGGCTACCTGAGAGAGAGAGACCCCCGAGTGAGACACCTTCTGGTTTCTCACATCAGCTTCACCTTCCACTATCTAAAACAATCGGAGGTTACCTCTTTCAACCCCCACTTCTCTTCACACAGGGCACAGCGGTTCCAGTGTCAATGAACAGTTAATTACCGGCTCAACGTTTCAGTCTCTAAAGAGCGAAATGCTGTAGGGCGAATGCCTCCTCACGAGCAAAAACTAAAAATAGGGGCTGTAATAATGGTACTACGCAATCTTATGCCATCACAGAGACTCTGAAATGGAACAAGGTTGACAATTAAGCATATACAAAGAAACATCATAGAGGCCCGTGTGATTGATGGAACCTAGATATAGTTCTTATACCGTGCATACCGCTCATTCCATCTGATACATTGAGCATTTTCAATTACCATTTATAAGTCACAGGGACCTGTGCCCCCTTCCCAGAAGTGATTGTGGTAATTCCCATATTTAAGAAGGAGGACAGAAGTGACCCTATGAATTACCTACCTATATTGACCCTTAAGATATGCTAGAATAGTGTGTGTTACGCTGGGAACAGCTAGTATATAAATAAATGAGTACAGGACCAAGAATTCACTCAAAGTATGCTAATAAATATGACAATAATGCTTGTGTAATCTATTGCGCTCAAACAGGTTGTGCATGAGCATATGTTCAATCAGGACACATACCCATAAAAAGTTTTCCTTCACTCAGTGTGCCAATCAATTTGACAAGAAATTCAAGTGCTTGTTTGTGTCAGCTAATGAACTCAACTAAGTCTTATTCAAGCCTACCTTCAATCAAGTTGCCCCAGCATAAATTCCACTTCCATCAATGCAGGGTGTGTGTTGCTGACCACACTCTATCATCGTGGCACTAGTGCTACTATCTGAGTGATTAGCAAAACCATGTAAACATGTTATTCCCAGTGCACACCAAAAACCTCTGCCCTTCCACAAAGTGTGCTAAAACATTTGTCAGGATAGGTAAATGCTTGTGTCAGCTGTTGTGATCAATCAAGTTGTGCATGAGCACACGTTCAATTGTCTAGCATACCTTTTTCAATCAAACAAAGATAATCTTACAAAGATGTTTCCAAAATTTAAAAAGATAAATAATACCTATTCAGAAATGCCTATAATCACCCGAAAAATCATTGGCTAAAAGCCCTGTGCATGCAAAGTGACTGTACTGATAGAAACTGACAACTGTACTAGTAAACAAATTTCACTGTGTTACTAGAAAACCTTAATTGTGTTAGGAAAAACTTGAACTGTGCTAACAGAACTAGACCACTGAAATTGTATAACATCACAAACAACTAAACTCTACCCATGAAACATTAACATGTTCTGTTCCTGGACCCTCTTTGAGTATATATGTCTGGAGCATGTGCAGCTAGTGGTCCTAGGACTTGGGTGAGCTTTCAGGTCTCCTGCACCAATGCCAGACAATTGGCATTCTTCTCCAGCAGCACCTCCCTCCCTTAGGGTACGGGAATGGGGCCTGATTTGATCTCTGCTGGAAAATCCCACCCTCTTCTAGGGTCCTTGTCCTTGGGGTATATCCTATCCGACCCTCACTATGGTATGTTCTCTGACCTCTGTGAGATTCCGTCACCTCCTATCTCCTCAACTAAGATCTGCCCTGGGCTAACCTAGCTTGTCAGACCCTTCCTAATCTGGCTTATTAGGGAAACCTTGGCTCCTCACCTGCTCTCTTATCCAGTAGCGATAGCTCCACCTGCCCCAACTTTCAGTGACATGCGGACGACACTCAGCTTATTTTCAGGCTCCCTTTTGCCACCTCTTCTCCTTCTCTCAACTCTGACTGTCTGTCCGCTATCCAGGAGTGGTGTGCAGCCAATTATCTCTGGCTTAATGCCAGTAAGACTGAGATTCTCCTCATCGGCACACCTACTCACTCCTTTCCTGTCGCTCTCTGGCCGGCCTCTCTTGGCCCTCTTATTTCTCCCACCTGTGAGGCTTAAAACCCTGGGGTCATCTTCTACTCCACTCTCTCCTTCTCTCCTCACATCTCTGACATCTCTAAGAAGTCACACTACCAGCTGCTCCTCCTCAGAGGTATTCTTCCTTTCCTCTCCTTCCCCCAGAAGCTCACTGTCTCCAGAGCTCTGGTTCTCTCTAGGCTGGACTACTGCAACAGCCTCTTTCTAAATCTGTCTGCTTCTACTCTCCGCCCTCTACAACTCATCCAGAACAGGAATGTGAGACTTGTCCTTGGCTTCAACACCAGGGATCGTATCTCTCCAGCACTGAAATCTCTGCACTGGCTCCCAGTGGCTGCAAGGATTAATTTCAAAACTCTCTGCATTGTCCACAAGGCCTTCTGGGGCCTGGGTCCTCAATACCTCCAACTCTCTCTTCCTAAATATCTTCATTCTCGATCTCTTCACTCATCTGCCTTCAACTCCCTCAGGCTCACTTGCTTCTCCAAGCAACGAGTTAGTGGTAGATCTCTTTCTTCTGCTGTCGCCTTCCTCTGGAACAGCCTCCCTGAAACTTGAGGAGAACCATCTCTGGTTCCGGAAGCACCTCAAGACCATCTTCTTTGCTTCTGCTTTCTCTCCTTCTCTCTGCTGCTGAACTCCTGACTGAAACGGCACTGGTCATCTGGCTGCCTTCTGATCTCAGGCCCAGTTCCCCTCCCCCGCCAGCTGCACACCTGCACTGCCTCCTGGGCAACCCCTGCACTTGGGGGCTGTTTCTGTATCACTACAGCCCCCCCCAGCCCTTGACACTTGATGTCTGCACTTACCCCTGCACTTGCCAGAAGCTGGCCGCACTTTTACCTTCTGTTTTTATTGATTTTGTTTATTCTTCACTGTTGATCCTATGTATTGCACTGCCCCCTCCCCATTTCACTTCCCCCCCTCCCCTGCACTTGCGTGATTTCAATGTCACCTGGCCTAGTAAGATGGTTGTCTTTGTCCTCCCATTGTTCCCCCTCTCTTGCCTCGTCACGCCTTGAAACACTTACATATAGGCGCGTTATAAATGCCATATCATATCATATCATATCATATCATGCCTGATTCATCTGAGACATTGAGTTTCCTGTACCCCATGGTGCAAGAAAAAGATATTTTTTCTTCACTGCGGACTATCTGCTGGGGCAGTACTGGTTCTGTGTTGAGAGTGACTTCCACTTCAGCGCTAAATTTTTGGTTCTGACTTCGGGAGTTGCTTGGCTCTTTGGGAGCCTTTACCTTTGGGCAATGATTCCCTCCAGTAACCTTACTTAGGCCATCTTTGTTCCTTGTATGGGTTATTGGTAAGGATGCAGCAAGGGAGGAAGTGGGTGTGCCCTTGTTACTAATCTCCTCAGGTTGCTGCTCATCAGTAGGATTGTGGGAGTTTATAATCCCATGACTGTCCCCTACCTTATTGTAGATATCCTGTGCAGGTCGTCTATGGATGCCCACACACCTCCTCCAGGCCCAGTATACCCTAGCGAGGAGTGTCACCTCGCCCTGTGGACCACCCAATTGTGGATCTCCAAGGTCAGGCAGGGGCTTCAAACATATCTCCCTCTCATCCTTGGGGCCCTCTCCTGGGACTGTGGAGGCGTGATGACTCAGGTAATCTGCATTTACTTGTTTCACTGCCAGCCGGTGGACTACAGTGAAAGTGTAAGATTTTAGAGCAAGGAACTGCCACATAACTCGAGTGTCAGTGTCTTTGGTGCTGTAAAAGCAATGTGATGGCATGGTCTGTAACTAGAGTGAAATACCAGCCTTTTACGAAATACTTTAGATAATCAATGGCCCACCGGATTACCAGACACCCCAATTTTATAATAGTGTTGTTCTTTTCCCAAGGGTGTAACTTTCTGCCGAAGAAGAGAAATTTATTTTCCATCCCACTCTAGTTATGTGTCAGGACCATTCTCAGAACTCCTCTAGCGGCATTGGTTTGTGATATAAATGGCTCATTGAAAACCAGCATTATGTTGAGGGGAGTTGGCACAGTGAGCAATTCTCAGAAGGTTGTTTCCTTAGTCTTGGTTCATTGGATCTTGGTGTGCTTAGAACCTTTCAGTTGGTCGTTGAGTCATCCCATAAATGGTGATGTCTGGGATGACTCCCCAATTGTAACTCACCAGGCCCAGAAATGCTCACAACTCCCTCTTAGTTTTCGGAACAGATATGCATTGGATGCAATTAACCTTATTCTTCTGGGGCATTACTGTTCCTCCTCCCAATTGGAATCCTAGGTAATGGACTGAAGGAAGGAATACGAATTATCGAACAAATAAGCATGAAGCTCACTGGTGAGCAGCTATGTGTTCATAGATGATGAAACGGCTTCTTTATGCTGGTGATATGCTTAGGAATATCCAGCAGCGTCTTACAATACTCAAATATTCATAGCCGCATTCACAACCGCTCACAAGTGCTTGAAGCTGTACAGCGTGATAGAGCAATTGCAAGAGAGAGAGTTCTGTATCATGACACTGACAGTGTTATCTATGTCAGCGCCCTCGGGATGTGAATCCTTTGACAAGCAATTTTCTAGGGGATCTATCTTAGCTATCCCCCGACGAATACATTGTGGAGATTGTATCTGCAGGCCCTAAAACATATGCCTAATGCACATCACTAGGGACTTTCAGTATGAAAGTGAAAGGCATAACACTGAACATTAGCAATACAGCTGAGATAAATGTTGACAGTTTGAAAGATCTTGTACAGTCGTATTCACAGGGAGATGTGTGTAACAACCCAAGGTCTATCGCTGTGACACAGCCGTATATCGTATGCGACAAAAAGCAATGGGAGATTAGCACGAGTACTTTGCAGAAGACTCTCAGTGTTGTGTTTGATAAAAGAACGCTGGCTGTGGCGTCTTCATACATCCCTATGGCTGTTGATTACCACGTGTTATTGCTACCAGACTGCAACATCCGTTTGCATGCATGCTAGCCTGCCCTTCCAGCTCCAGCAAGAATTAGTTTGTCAGAAAACTTCAACAAAATGCACGCACAGGACTGATTGGTGTACCCCGCAGGGAGAAAAGGGCAAAGGTGTTGACGCCTGCAGTGTGTGACCGACACCTGAAGTCTATTCTGATTGCCGTTAGTAGCAGCTCTGCTATAAAGACCATCCAGCAACATCAGAAAGCTGACAGGAGCTCCAGAGGCAGCCGGAGTGCAGGCTTTGCTTAAAGGAGCTATAAGGCAGAGGGCCTGTGGATCTGTGACTGTGCAGCCTGAGCTAAACAATTGACTTGCAGCCCAGGTGAGATTTCAGGATACCATTAATTAGGCCAAATAGCGGCTATACACAATGACGACATGACTGTGATAAGATTGCGGGTCTAAGTGGGAAAGGATTTTTTGCGCAGTGGCCCTCTAGCACCCACGCCCTTAAGCCTCTGAGCGCCTTGTTGATTCTGGAGAACTCACCTGGTGAAACCATCGGCCATGTCCACCTCTGATATACACGATCTGCCAGCAATTTCTGCATGTGTGTCTGTTCCCATCTTACAACGTAAAATACTGACGTAAAAAGAAAAATCCCAGCAGTGGACCTGTTACCCACAGCTTGCACTTTAGGTGTTCAATATTTTTATTTTCATAATAACAAATAAGAACATAACATAGCGTTAATCAATTAAATATACACTTATTCAAAGTCAAAACATATTAAATAATTCATCATTAACTAGAAAAACAATACAAGTGCACTTTAAAGACAACAAACCCTGCAATGCCTTTATGAGAAGCCTACTCCCTTATTAGTGAAATTAATCAGTTTCTGGGATCATTTAATGCACCAGTGAGCATGGACCCTTGGGCAGGGGGACGAATGTACATATCACAGATGCCCTGCTGAAATCTGAAAAGGCCCAAACTCGTATTTTTTTAATGATGGCATGTGGCCCGCGCTGCAGCTAGCTATTGCAAGAACCCCCCTAGAATGGATGCAGGGGGGACTACTGTTCGTAATCTTGGGATTCTACCCCTACTTCATAGCTCCCAACCTTTTGTGTACCCTAGGCGGGTGAAAACACCCGATTTTCTTTTTGGCGGGTGAGAGACAATAGAAGTGAATGGGCGTATACAGGTTTTGGCAGGTGAGTCAGCTGCTTGGAAGGTGGGTGACACCCGCCAAAAGTGGGAGAGTTGAGAGCATGCTACTGCTCCCACATTGTCTACCGCTAGATATTGTTAATCAGAGTGTCACCATAAGCCGATCCTCACTGAAAATTCAGATCCTTGCAAGGAGGCAAGCTTGAAGCAACTAAAGATGTACATATCTGATCAGCCCCCAAGTAGTACCAAGCCAATTAAGCAAACCATATATTCTCAGGGGGTGATTAAAGGGCTACTGCCTGGAGAACTAACTGTAAACACAGTTAGGGATCATTTGAAATTCCATAACAAAGGGCTAAACCAGAAGTATTGTATGCAACATATTAACCAGATATACCAGTATGGTAAAATGGGTAATTATCCCTCTTAGTTAGTAGATAAGTGCAGTGAGGTACACACAGCATGCAACCCTTTTGTATGACATATGAATTTTAAAAAGGATCTCCATTAAGGAGCTGTATTTATTAATACAAAATCATGCCTTAGATTCCCTTACAGTAATCCCTAACTATTTAGATGGCCGCCGGCATCTCGCTTATCAGAAAGTATCCATCTGGAAAGAAAAAAAAGTACTATTAACATCCACCACCGCTACAAAAGAGTTACACGTCCAGCGCGCGTGTCATAATGGGAATCGAGCGTGGATAACGGGAGGCGTTTCAGTGTTTGAATAGCACGAAGATCAAGTAAGTCAATTTCGACTATACGCGAGTTACAAGTTCTCGGACGTATAATGCTGGTAACGACACCGCTCCATCATGGCTGCCATGAAGCATGTGGACCGTGGCATGTAAACAGTGGGCATCCTGTCCCATTACCTGAATATGTGACTGCCCCATACACTATCTAAGCACAGTTTTGTCTGTGACAGAACCGCAAGTTATGGGCATTGGCCGAGATGAGCCTATTCGAGTACAGCTATTGTCTGTTGACTCAGCAGCCCAACTCACATCCAGTTAATGCACTCAACTTCCTGGACATTTGAAATTAGAAATGCCCCTAGCAAGGATTAATCAACTCCATATTAGAATGATAAACTGAATTTTAGCAACATCCACGTGATATATGCTACATTCGAGTGGAAGCACGGCTTCACCAATTGATCCAATTTCTCAGTGTTTTTTCTACCCTTGATTAGGTCGAACATGCACATGGGAAACAAATGAGCCCCAGTTGCAGGACAGCCGGATACTAAAAGACAGTCGGCTGACCAATTGAACAATAAGGTCAGTACGAAATGTTAAATAAAAAAGAGTGTGTTGTAATCAGCGCCACACAATATTATAGATACTGACACACATGTGGTCCTAATGAGATCACTATGCATTCCTTGCAGGTGTGATAGTAGCATCTCATGCCCACCAATTGACTAAACTGTGAGTGACTACATAGCTTTAACTAGCTCCCCAAGGAAAGGAATGCTAACCATACCCACGTGTGAATTAAGCTCAGGTCAGTAGGCTAATCTGGAAAAAGAATTTGAGGCAGATTTGTGCACTCGAACCGACCACACTCATTAATTTGATGTTCATATTTGTATACCCACGAACACAGTTCTAAAAGATAAGGCGGTAATTCTATGACAAGACTGGAGGCGAGCATTATTCTTCAACTTCTTTAATTTACCACTCCTCAGCAGTTTCAACAAAACTCAAAAACCACAACAAAACAATGAAAATAGTCTGGATATACTTTCTTCTTTTGAACTAGAATCCCCAAAGTCTCTGTAGTCCATTTCACTCCATGCTCAGCTATGACCACATCCTGTTCCTGAGCTCTTCCTCTTTTACTGCTCTTCAAGCAGATAAGTACTATACTAGTTGTTCTCTTGCTAAATTGAGAGATTGTGTTAGCTGATGTGCATTATTGTTAACATGGGTTGTTAATAGCAGCAGTATGCATTATGGTGCTAGTACAGAGCATTAAGTTCAGAAAGGGAGAACAAGCGCGTATGCGTTTTAGGCAGCGTCTTGCTGACGACCGCGCCGACAGCTCGCGCGAGCGAGCAGGCGGCCCCTCGTCAAGGCCGCCTCGTGCTGCATTATCGGCACTCCAGGGGTGCAGACCCGGCAACGAGGAGCGCGCCGTGGCTCAGTAGAGCCGTTCGGAAGCTAGCTGCCTGAGCCTTTTCCACTGCGGGAGGCAGCAAAGCTTGCGAGCGCCAGCGGGCCCCTCCTTCAGGGAGGCGGGTTAAGCGGCGCTCGAGCTCGCCGGAGTCCAGAAGTCCCCGCCGTTGTAGGGGCGGAGCCGGGATTAGCTCTCCGCTTCCGCGTTAGCATTATTGCAGCGGAGCGGAGCAGCAGGATAGCCGGGCCCAGTGGTGACTTTTCACATACTGAAGCTACGCAGTAGCCTCCAAGACTCGTGCCAAGTCCCGAGCTGCAGCTCGGCCATCCACACGCGCCGAAGCGCGGATAAAGCAGCAGACAGCTGCCGAGTGTTTACGGCCATTAACATTTACAGCAGGGCTGACTGGAGAGCTCAAGGCCTACACGAATAATGCCCCACAAGGCGAAGGAAAATATACACGGAGTCCGGTGCAGCCACTTGAGAGAGTATAAAAAAAAAAAATAATTCTCTAAAAAAAATAAAATAAAATAATAATATATATAATAATAATTAATATATATATATATATATATATATATATATATATATATATACATATAAAGAGAAGGAAATTATTAAAAGGATTATTGCCAGGATCCTAAGCACCTACAGTGACAGGGCGTGCATTGACACCCTCACGGGTATTGCTCAGGCACACAGCACTCTTCTATCATGTCGGACTTTGAGTGGAGCGAAGAGGAGCAGCCGTCAGATCTCGCTGCCAGTTTCAAGGAGGTGCTGGGGAGTTCACTGGTATATGCAGTGGCGCAAGGGGTTAGACCCCTCCAGGAAGACTGGAGTCCCTAGAGGCTATGCTCTTTCAGCCCCCAGACAGCACCGGATGAAAAGAGCGCACGCCCACAGAACCCTCAGAAGCAGGGTCACAGGGGAGTACCAACGCCCGAAAGAGGAGAGCGATTCTAGATCCCCAGGGCCCTTCGGATGTGGCAAGAGACAAGGCCCCGGAGGTCGTCGATGCTTTCGCTAAGCTTCGAGAAGCATACATGCGGCGTCAGACTTTGCCAGACCTCACGACCCCCACTCCAGGGGAGGAAGGTGATGGAGAAGAGAACCCAGGCTCGGAAGAGGAGCCGGAAGAAGGTGAACCTCCCTCGCAGCACGAGGAGGAACGGATTGTGGAGGACGACCTCATACCCCGCAGAGGCAAAAAGCTCCGCAAGGAGAAACACCTCGAAGAGGACGATGAGGAAGGGATGTTTGATCCGGATAGCATTCGGAACCCGAGGTCCTCCGACTGGCAGCCCTCGCCAAGAGTGGAGCAGTATATGACCAAAAGGTTAAGGAAGGCACTGGACAAGGAAGTCCGCCAAAGACTTCGAGCGGAATGCCCGAGACCGGATCTTCCGGGAAAGGTGGCCGAAACGCCAGAACTAGATCCTAAAATGTTGACATTTGTTTTGAAAACGAGCAAGGATCCCCGGAAGGGCATTGATAGGTCCTGGAGAAGTTGCCAGGAGAAGGTGTTGGATCTAGCAGGGCCACTAGCAAAGATCATGGATCTGGCTGAGAGAGCTAGAGATACAGGGGAAGAAGTGGATCCCGACGCCCTAGCAGGATGGGCGCAGAGAGCAGTGTGCCTTTTAGGGAACGCAAACTGCGCCCCAGCCTCAGAACAGCGAAGAGGTTTATTATTGAAAATTGGCGAGAAGCTCAGTGATCTAGCTTCATACGAAGCAGGTGAAGCAGCTCAAGGGCTCCTATTCGGTGAAACATTCGGCAAAGAGATGGGCTACTTCGTGGGCACCTATACATCTTTGGAGAAAGCCCATGCTTCCATCCGGAAGATCTTTCCTAACCACATTTTTGGAGGGACCTGTCGCTACAGGGGTCGCTCGACTGGTCGCAACCGTGGAGGACGAAGATCCCAGAATCCCAGAGCCCAATACTGGGAAAATAGGCAACAGGACTCCTTCTTCCCGTCCAGAAGACGCTTCCCAAGAGGTCGCAGAGGAAGAGGAGGAGGGCGTGGACAAGGATTCACGCAAGGTGAGAGCAGCATATTATCCCCCAGTGAGGGGGAGAACTGGCATGTTTTGGAGAAGCTGGCACAAGCTTTTCAGCTCAGGCTCACCAGCAGCGATTAGAGCGCACAGAACAGAAACTGCTAGATCACGAAATAGCCCAGCTAGTGACGAAGAACACCATAGAAGAGTGCCCGAAGGACCCTGAGTTTATAAGCAATATGTTCCTGGTGCACAGAAAAGATAAAGTGCGGCCAGTTATAAACTTAAAGGAATTGAACAGTTGGATAGTCCACTAACATTTCAAGATGGAAGGTATCCACCAACTCCGGGACTCGCTCAGAGAAGGAGATTGGCTGACGAGGCTGAACTTGAAGGATGCCTACCTGACGATACCGATATCGGAAGAATTCAGACCTTTCCTACCTTTTCGCTGGAGAGGGCGAGCATGGCAGTTCAAGACCATGCCATTTGGGCTTGCCCCGGCGCCTTGGGCTTTTACCAAGGTGATGAAGCCAGTGGCGGCCGCAATAAGAGAGAAAGGGATAAGACTAATCATTTATCTAGACAATCTTTTACTCTTAGCCACAGATCGAGAGACCCTCAAGTACCAAACAAGTTGGGTTCCTAGTGAACGTAGAGAAGTCAGACACAGAGCCATCTCAGAGGCTAGACTTCCTAGGATTCATCCTAGATACCAGGAAGGCGACGCTCGAACTTCCAGCTCAGAAGATTCGCGACATCAAGAGGGAATTGGGCAGTTGCCTTCAAAGAGAGGTAGTCTCCCTCAGAATGCTAGCGAGAATTGTGGGGCTGCTTGCAGCCTCCATCCAGGCCATATTTCCAGGGCCGTTGCACTATCGAGCACTTCAGAGGCTGAAGATAAGACATCTGCAGCAAGGCCTAAGATACCACCAATCGGTGCCGTTGGACCAGGAATCCAAGACAGAACTGGAATGGTGGTTGAAGAATATGGACGCCTGGAATGACGTTGTGCCATTTTCGGAGACAGGCCAGACTTGATCATAGAATCGGACGCCAGCCGACAGGGCTGGGGGGCTCGGTGCGGAAACCTGCAAACAGGAGGGAAATGGAGCGAGGAGGAGCTCCGTTTACACATAAACTGCCTAGAGCTACTGGCAGGGTCTTTCGCGATCAGAACCTTCACGAAAGGGAGGTTGAGGTCGTGCATACTTCTGAAGATGGACAACATATCAGCAGTGCGAAACATCAACCATCTAGGCGGCACCAAATCCAGGATACTTGCCGAACTAGCAAAAGATTTTTGGCACTTCTTCCTTCAGTCAGAGACATCGGTCACAGCGGAGTACCTCCCCGGGACGCTGAATGTAGTAGTGGACTGGAACTCTTGCTACCTCACGGTTTCCAGCGATTGGAAGCTGGATCCAGCAGTGTTTCAGAGGATGACCGAGATATGGGGTCCAGTACACATAGACTTGTTCGCATCCCGACTAAACGCTCAAACAGCCGAATACTTCAGCTGGAGGCTAGACCCGGGAGCGCAGGGGACAGATGCATTCCTACAGGAATGGAGCGGAGGTTCGCACTACGCGTTTCCCCCTTTCATGATGCTGAGCAGAGTTCTAGCGAAGTGTCGGAGGGAGACTGGAGACTGCGGAATTGCTATTAGTAGCACCATGCTGGAAGTCTCAAGTATGGTTCCCGACGCTCATGGAACTGACGGTAGTCTACCCGAGGTTGCTCCCAGAAGGAGAGTACCTGCTCACAGACCCAGCTGTGTCGTATCACCCTCTGAGAGTGAGGGGGACACTCCCGCTCATCGCGTGCAGGATATCAGGAGACGCTGGGCGTTGCCAGGCATTTCGGATCAGGCTGCGCAACTCATTGCAGACTCCTGTGCTCCATCCACTAGGAGGAGCTACGACGCAGCTTGGGCCAAGTGGACTGGTTGGTGCAGAAGGAGAGGTGTTCATCCCATTTCTGCACCTGTAGTGATGATATTGAACTTTTTAGCCCATTTATTTCAAGATGGTAAGGCATTCCGCACTATAGGAGTATACAGGTGAGCCATTTCCGCGGGACACCTCCCGATAGAGGGTGTGCCAGCAGGAGAGCATCCAGCAGTAGTTCGACTTATTAAAGGAGCCAAATTTAAGGTACCGCCAGAGCCGCGATATAAGACAGTCTGGGATGTGCAGTTAGTGCTTAAGCTGCTGGAGAGCTGGCCGGGAAACAGAAACTTGTAGCTGAAGCAGCTATCTGGAAAGCTAACGATGCTGCTGTGCTTAGTATCATGTAAACGTGTATTAGACGTGAGAGCCCTGGAAATAGATAGGAAAGTTTACGGTCCGGAGGGCGTCACGTTTACAATAGTGGGAAGAACTAAAACAGGGACATCCTCAGTTCACCACCCATATTTCCTGAGTAGATCCAAATGGTGCGTAGCAAGCTGCGTGAAAGAGTACGAGTACAGAACAGCAGAAGTTAGAGCAGCAAACGTTTCGCAGTTGCTCATAGCACGTAGGAAGCCCTTCAAGAGAGTAGCTACAGCATCTATCGCTAGATAGGTTAAAGAGATCATGCAGGCAGCAGGGATAGATGTGGAGAAGTATGGAGCTCATTCTGTGCGGGGAGCTATGGCATCTAAAGCATTCAGAACAGGAGTATCTCTTAGAGATATCATGTTGACAGCTGATTGGTCGAATGATCAAACTTTTAAAGAATTTTATTTTAAGCCGACTGAGAATTTAGCGGTCGCAGTGTTGGGAAGCGTTGAACAAGCATAATGCTCGCCTCCAGTCTTGTCATAGAATAAAGATTACCCCTGCTAGCTGCGCAGGGAGTATTAATTCTATTAAAGACTAGGAGGCGAGCATTAAATTCCCACCCGAGTAATGTATTGTACATGATATGAGATGATTGTATGTAATGATAATATGATGGTATGGTCAATACATGGACACCACCCTGATTTTCTGCTTTTCTATTATCCTTAGGAGAAGAGCAGAAGAACAATTGATGTAAGAGGCTAGCAGAGGTAGTCTTCTGAGTCGAGGAAGTTCGACATTCGTTTGGAGTGATTCAAGTCGTTGCCAGTTGCAGGACTTAGTGTGGAGTTATCGGCGTGACTTTCAGAGCGAGTAAAAGAGAGGAGGAGCTCAGCAACAGGATGTGGTCATAGCTGAGCATGGAGTGAAATGGACTACAGAGACTTTGGGGATTGTAGTTCAAAAGAAGAAAGTCTATCCAGACTATTTTCATTGTTTTGTTGTGGTTTTTGAGTTTTGTTGAAACTGCTGAGGAGTGGTAAATTAAAGAAGTTGAAGCATAATGCTCGCCTCCTAGTCTTTAATAGAATTAATACTGCCTGCTCAGCTAGCAGGGGTAATCTTTATTGTACGATTTGCACACTGCTTTTCAATTCAATACATGTCCTGATGAAGGCCTGTGTTTAAACTATTCAAGAAGAATGCCGGCAAGGTGCAGATTTTCTACGAACGGTCAAAACACCCTGCGTCGACCAGATATTGTGTATTATATCTGTTATATTTTATAGTGGTCACCTTTGGAGATCTTGTATTTACGTTCTCATAAACGTTGCAAAAGTAGTTATTGGACTAGGCAAAGAATTACACATAACACATTAGTTATAGTTATAAGAAAAATGACGCGTTACAGGCCTTTTATTCAATTATAACATACAGAAAGAAAGAATAAACACATAATTGGTTATTTATAAACAAAGAAAAAATGCTTCACTGTTATGATCGCCACAGAAGACACCTTCATCTCAGCCACTACGACACTGCTTAGTATCACAGCAGGTAGGCAAAGAGATTGATCATTCTAACCGGATCTGGAGGGTAGCATCCTCCCTCTCAGTGAGACTGCATCACCCGGGGTCCAAATTCTAACGCTGTGTTCAAAGAGGAAAACCCTTGTCTCTTATGGGGCTGCTTTTGATCCCCGCCCCTCATGGGTTACCATGCTGCTCTCGGCTGAAGAGCAGCCAATGAGCATGAGGTGCAAACAGAGTGGACTATTCCAGTTAAAAGTGGGAAAAAAAACAACTTCCCTCCTTGCTGTCGTTCCCACTGCCCCTTATCACTGCACCAGCAGAGTGCTCCGACTCCCTTTCTAACTTGTCCTTCGGTGGACAATACAATAACTATTCTCCCTGGCTTGGTCATCTGACATAAATATGTGACCTTGTCTTCGCAGCAGAAATACATGTTTGCTAGCTGAGCACAGAGCCCAGGAAAACGTAGGCTTTCATTACTGTTTCATTGCGGCAAATGGAAGTTAATATCCAAGATGGGCGCGAATCGGCGCCATGTTTTCTGGCTCATTTTGCACACCCACTACAATATCCTTCCCCAACGCCAAATATAAAAAAGACAATCAAAACCGCAGCAAAATGTTAATTTGCAGAAGCCAACACAAGAACTGTGAACAAGGAAAATGTTGGAATCATTAGATCAAGTACCATCAATTAGGAGGTCTAAATACATTAGGCCAATCTTCAGGTCCATTTCCAACCTGCAAGAATAGAACAAGTTTCCAAATATGGCTGTTGTACTGCACATATAGCACTTTATTGCACTAATCCCTAGAAGAAAACATTTTGTGTATCTTATATGTATAATCATGGTATTGTTGCACTGTAAGACGTAAGAAAAAGTTCTGCACTGACTTTGCAGTTATTCGTTATAATGAGGTTTTATGTCATGTTTGAAATTTGTATGTGTGGTAATCTGTGAAAACCAGGGTGGAATTAAAAATTGCACTCCACGTTTGTCGTAAGGCCACAAGTTTTAGCCTTTTTCTAATGAGATGTTTTTGGAATAAACTGATTGTATGAATAATCAGAAGTCACGTGCAGTATTTGCTTTTACAAACTGCACATTTTCCAGAGATAGGTTAACTCACCTGCACAAAAGAGGGAGGGGTAGCCTGGCACTCGCTTGTTGTTTGCGATTATATGAGCCCCTGGCCGAGTGAGGCTCCCCGTGAACATAAAAAAACAGGGATTGACCCATTATATAGAAAAAAGGCATGCATATGGAGAAACATTGTGCTGCTCAAAATGCTTTTATATGCCACAGCCTTGCAGCACAAGGCCATTCTAGTTATGGCCTCTGATGATCTGGTGGCCGCTATTTCGGAGATTACCGAGAACACTTTAAAGGTACACGTCCCCCTAACACAACGCCACATAACTGTTTCGAAAAAGAAGAAAGGCATCATCAAGAAACTGGTTAATATGCAGATATCGATACGGGCTAAAAGATAAGTGGTTGTGCAGGTCGGTTGATTCATAGGATCTCTCATAGGCGTAGCCCTTCTGCAAATTACCAGATTGCTCAGGGATCAGTGATTTAGCATGCTCACAAAATGTATTTGTTGGACATGGTCCAGTTAGAAAGCCTGGCACCCGTAACCCTGGAGGATTTGGATATTTCGAAAGGTTGCCACAATGTGGCTTGACTCTGAAATGAGGAATGTTTCAAACAGGTCTGATTAAATAGCTCATGATAAAGCAGCCTTATATGCAGATATTCTGCATAAATACTTAAATCACGCTAATCACAGTGATGCAGAAAAGAACAAACTAACATTATACCTTCCACCTGCTGAATCTAGCAGTGTGAAGGTTCCACAAGGAGGATAGCTCAGGAGGATAACTCAGGGACAACGTGCTCGCCTTGGAAGCAAGACGACACGGAGCAACACAGGTTCGATCCCCGGGTCCGCTTAGAAACCTCTGGGTATTAAGCGTGTTATAAATAACCCATCATTTCATATCAAGCAGAAGACCCTGTTGTGGCGACCGTAGTGAATATACTTAGCTGGCACTATAAACCTAATGCTGATCTATTGCTACATAAAATAGTGCTTGAAAAGGATGTGACAGCGTGAATCTACAGAGGTTGGGTTATAAGGGTCTCAAATCTGCAAAATCTAGTACAGGGTATTCTTACAAGTCGACTGCCAACTTGTATAAAAAATGTCCCCAGCGGCTGGAATGAGTTCATGCAAGTGGTTGCTGATTTAAATATCCAGACATCCTGGAGAGGCTAAAAAACTGTTAGGCTAGGCTCTTAAATAGGATGCGTTCTTTGACCGAGAGACAGTGAACGTCACGCCTGCCACGGGAGATGTGCTCCCTTTTAGGAATGTTCAGAGCTGCTCTGAGCGCATTATTTTGAATGATTTTTAGTCTGTTGAGGTTTTTTGCTGTGGTGCCAGCCAAAAGGATGTTACAATAATCAAGTTTAGCCCTGATGGTAGCTCTGGCAATCGAGAGGCAATTCTGAGTGGACAGGTAGGGTTTAACTGCATTGATCAGTTTGGTTGTGAATGCAGCCGATGAGGCAATGGCGCTAACTTGGCACGTCATGGAGAGAGTGGGGTCAAGGGACACCCCCAGAGTTTTAACTGATGGGGAGACAGTGATTTGGGTGTTCTCTATGTTAAACGTGCTGTATTGTTTGTCAAGCTTGTAAAGCGTTTCCTTAGGGCCTACCAGGAATATTTCTGTTTTGTCTCCGTTGAGGCAGGGTCCATTGTTTGCCATCCATGCTTGGAGGAAGGCATACGTTTTGTGCAGTGTTTCTGTACCTTTTTTGTATTATCCCGAGAGGGGGATGAGAACCTGCGTGTCATCGGCATAGTTTGTGTAAGCTATGCCGAGAGTGTCCAGCTTGTTGAAGGGGGGTATGGTAGAAATATTGTACATGGTGGGTGAGGTGCAGGAACCCTGTGGGACTCTGTAGTGAATGGTGGTTGGTGCAGCGCAGGCCTGACCTGAGAACACCTTCATGGCTCTCCCTTCAAGGAAGGAGGGGATCCAGGTGGTGGCTTCAGAGGTGAAATGGGCTGAGTTTGTGAGTTGTCTGTAGAGGGTCTTGTGGCCCACAAGATCAAAAGCTGCAGACAAAGCGAGAAGGAGAAGAAGGGCTGGCTTGCTTTCATCCGTTATTTCCACTAATTGTTTTTTTGAGTCCAATAGGGCAGATTCAGTCCCGTGACCTGGATGGAAACCTGATTGCTTCTTTCCTAAAATATTGTTGTTTTCAAGGAATTGCTGTATTTGGGTGTATGCAGCTTTGTCGAGAATTTGTAGTAGGAAGGTTACAGTGCTGATGGATCTATAGTTGTTGGGTGAGGACGGGTCTAAGGATGTTTTTTTTAATGTGGGCGTACCCAGGCCTCTTTAAGGCAGGGTGGGACAATGCCAGATGCGAATGAGGCATTTTTGAATGCTGTCAGGAATGGTGCTAAGAATTCTGTGCAATCTTTGATGAGGTTGGTCGGACAGATATCACCCTTGCAGTTGGAAGGTTTTATGTGTTTAAGGAGGGCTACTCCTTCCGTGTCTGAAACATCTCTGGAGGAGAAGAGAGCCTTGTCTTTGACGTGGGTGTTTTTTGTTAGTGAGAAGGGTGGGTCGGATTTAGGCAGGGCGTTGAAGTGGGAATACATTTTGCTGTGCAGAAGGTCTATTTTATTGAGCATAGCCATTTGGATGCTAGAGCACCAGGATTCATCTTTCACAATGTCATGGGTTCTAGGAGCAGGGGTAGCCAGTTCCCTGTAGATAGCAAACATTTCTTTGGTTCACATTTGGCATTCTTAATTCTGATGTTATAGAATGTCACTTGGTAAGCGCAATACGCTTGAGGGTGCGAAGTTCGGATGTATACCAGGGGTTGGCGTGTTTCGTTCCTTTGGCTTTCTTTCTTTCTTTCTTTCTAGAGGGGCTATGGAGTCCACTGCTTTTTTGAGCGTGAGGTTATAAAGTTCTACTAGAACCAAAGGGTCAGTGGAGAAAGTTGGCTTGAGGGCAGGAACCTACAGAAGAGGTAGGAGCTTGTCCTTAGTTAAGTTACGGGCGCTCATAGCTAAGGCTGGCGGTGCGGGCCTGCTAGGTTTGGCAACTTTGGTGGACGTGGGAATGGAGAAGTGAATCAGGTGGTGGTCAGTCCAGGGGCATGGGGTGTTGGAGATGATGTCGATGGTGCAGTTGTGGTCCGCCACCCAGTCTAGAATACGTCCTTTAGCATGAGTAGGGTTAGTGATTAGTTGCATGAATCCCATATCCTGAAGTGCTTTGGCAAGAGACTTGGCTTGTTTGTCTTTAGGATCGTTGAGGCCAAGGTTTAGGTCACCCAGTAGGATGATTTGGTGGTGGTTTTTAAGTTCTCACCTAGTAGATGGAGTAGCTATTCCTGGAAGTCAAGTAACGGGCCTGGAGGCCGGTAGATAATGTGAATGGCAATCGTGCAGTTCGGAGAGAGGGAGTGTTTAACAGTGAAGGAGTCTGCATTGCCCTCTAGTGGAGAGTTAATTTGTCTGAGAGATAGAGATTCCTTAACTATGAGTGCCACTCCACCTCCTTTTGTAAGCAGTCTGTCCTGCCGGTGTATGGTGTAGCCTGGGGGGAGGGCAAGGGAAATAGCTGGTCCCGCTGCTTCGTGGAGTCATGATTCTGTGATGGCAAGGGCGTCCAGATCTAGGTTAGTGAGTAAGTCACGGATCTCTGTGGCGTGGGCTGGGAGCGAGCGTGTGTTTATGAGAGCACATTGAAGTGGAGTATGTGGGGTGCTTGGGTTGGTGGTAGGTATGCTAGGTGGTGGGATAGGTTGAGCGATGTAGGTAGCGGGGGAGCGGGGAGCATGTGGTTGGTGGGTGTTGTAAATGTGAGTGTGGCTTAGGTTTGGTGGCAGCTGCAGTATGAGATGACCACAGGCCCAGCAATTGGTTTCTCAAAGGTGTTGGTGTGGGTAAAGCTTAATGCGATACCTCAACATGGATAGTGTGGATGCTCAGTAGTCAGTAGGACTATCAATGGCAAGAGGTTTCTGTGGTTGTGGTTTAATGAAGGGGCTGAAAAAGGAGGCTAGAAATGGAGTAGGGGGGATGTCATCCGAGTTCGGCAGTCTCAGGGCAATGTCACGAGCGTGACCCACAATGAATTAAGCTAAGCAGTGGTTCAGTGGCAGGCCCACGTATGCACAGCTGTGGGAGTCTCTTTGCGGAGGGAGTCATCCCGGTACAGGCATGCACATATGGAGAGAGAATAGGTATATGCAGTGAAAATGGGGTACAGAGTAGCAGTACACAGTCGAGATGAACACTTAGCGACGCTGCACAGCCGTTAAGCGTAGGCAGATTGTCAGGGCAAGCAAGCGTTGAACATGCAGTATCTATTTATGTCCACACTGTTTAAAGATTATGGTCTTTTGGGGTCAGTCAGTGCCGTTGGTCACAGGGAATACATCAAGTAGCAGGTCACGTTTGCCGTGTCGGCATATGGGGCGACATGAAGGCTAAAGGTACTCACAGTGGGATATGATGATCACGTCTATGGTGCGCAGGGCAAAGGGTCAGTAGAGTCGTCCCACAGTGGCATTCCGAGCTCAACGGCTCCGGCGGCCAGGACAGGCACAGTCAGGGGGGCCTTGAGCTAGGGGACTTATGCGTAGGGATCGGCTTTCTCCTTCCGGCGGACCCTGATAGGTTATAAAGGCGTTGTCTCATCTGGTTGCTAGGCAACCATGCTAAACAAAAATACATGGCTCACAGGTGTAGCAGCCATTTTAGGTTGGGTGAGACTCACCCAAATCGACCATGGGGTGGATGCTCCATGTGGTGTTGAGCAGCAGGGTAAAGCGAACAGCGGGCTTTGTGAGAGTACCCCACTTCAGGCATGGGGAAACCGGACACTTACCGTGTCTGCTTATTGCTCGTTGCTGTGGCGTCTGGATGCTGAGACTTGGAGTATAGCTGCTCCTGCAGCTTCCGCAATGTTGAGGCTGCTGCACTTGCAGAGAAGAGGTGCGACTGGGCACAGACAGGGGGGCCTTGAGCTAGGGGCCTTACACGTGGGGGCCGTCTTCTGCCTTCCGGCAGACCCTGATAGGTTATAAAGGCATGGTGTAATCTGGTTGCTAGACTATAACCGTAATGTCTTTTTATGAATAATAAAACAGACTGGTTGTTTATTACGTTGTCATGCTTATGTATAGTAACACATGACCCTTGGTGGTTTTTTTTAAAAGTTCTTTTATTCATACAAGATAACATTAGATAGAACACACACATCTGCATTTCTGACACACTGGTAAAAGTCTGCAGAACTATACACATTGTGCAATGACCTATTGTTAACGAATGTTGTCACCATTTCATCATTTTGCTTGCAAGTACATTTTCAAAACAATCGACAGTGACCGCCATTTTGACATTTGACTAATAAAGAATATTCAGTGTTGTCCACATGTAGTGTGTTCAGAGTCTTCGACCGGCTTGGTGGTATAATGTAAATACTTTGCAATGCTTTACACTTAATACATTAAAACACCAGCATATAGGAGGTGTTGCGAGAAGTGTGCCAAGCTGTCAAACACCAACCACAGGGCTATCCAATGCGTTCCATCCCGGGCCTGTGGATCAGTGTTCATCACCAGGCTAACCCGACGGGTGCAGGATAGTCACGTGGGGCATGTCTTTCTGGCATACACACCATGAAATGTTTTCCGGGGTGTCTATGGTCATTCAGGAATCCTTTAATCTGCAGTCTATCCATTATATATCAAAAAGTATGTTCACTGCGAGTTGATCTCGAGAATGCTATTGAAAATGCTCCACACTAGAAGCTAGGTTTCCTTTCATCTTTATATCAGCTCGTAGGTTCCCACTCCTCAATAGGTTAAAATTGGCAGATTATGCATTGTCGGGTCTTAGATCCAACACCAGTAGTCTGTAGCCGCAGGGATAGTCAATGTTTGGGAATGCAACCACTGCATCACACATGTGCTTCCCTGTAATAGACATCAGCCCCATGCACTCCCTGATTATGTCTGGAATTCCAAAGTTAGGGGCGTATGCTTTGGCTCGGATCAAAACACCATCTTTATGCAATGCTCCATAGTTAATGTTGCAGTGTTTGAAGTCGAAGGGGTTTTGAGTGTATGTACCTGTGAGTGACACTGTTTCAACAATCCCCATGATGATTATTTTGGGGAGCTACCCCAGGAAGAGATTGACCTTCATTACGTACAAGGCTGGCAGTAAAAATCTGGTGTTACCGTGATGGCCGTCGTACCGTTTCGCCACCACATGGTGGCGGAAACAAGTTAAGATTACGGCTTGGCGGCTGCACACATCACTAATGCGCGGAACCGGTGCCACCACCATCACGGAAACACCGGCGGAGATGGATGTACTGCCACAAATGTTGGCGGTGCATCTGCTCTGCCGCGTCCATGCTGGATATAGCATCACCACGTACGCGGAGCCAGAAACACTGGAACAGAAATACTGTGATCGTGGGAACCGGAAAGAGAGCAGTGGCCATTACAAAAATCGCAATCCACTGCAATCCTTCTGTACCAGATGGCAGCCAGCAAAAGTGAGTGGCCAAACATACAGAGGGCCCTGGCAGCATCAAATCCCACAAATCCGTGTGTGTAAGCCCTGCTTCAGTGAAGCAGAACTCACCATTCTGGTTGACCACATTGTGGAAAATGCAGGGGAGCTATTTTCAGCTGACCAGCGGTGCAGCATGCAGCTGAGGCGCAAGGCCATATGGGCTGAGGCTGCCCAGAAGGTGACAGCTGTGGGTGTCACAGCCCGTAGCGTCAAAGACTGCCATAAGAGATGGGATGACCTCCGCCTAAGGGTGCAGAACATTCTGGCAGCCCACAGACATCAATGCACTGCATCAGGTGGTGGCCCACACTCACCCCTAAAGCTGCTCCCATGGGAGGAAAGGTGCAGTAGTGTGCTGTACCTCGAGGCCATCGAGGGAGTCGGTACAGCGGAGGCAGAAGCTGGGACACCTTGCAAGGCTGGTGAGTTCAGAAAGTGCACACATATGAAGCTGAATCAAGCTAATCCTGACCCCCTACCCCCAACAATGCACAGAAATGCAAATATTACAGTCCACATCACCCCGAGCACACCCAGTACTCCTATGCCCGCCCACAAAATACAGTGCAAAGCCAGTCAGATGGCCTGCACCCAAGTATGACCCATACACACCCACATGACAATGCAGCACACAGCAATGCATGCAACCAAAATGTGATGTTGCTCGATGACTGTGTTGCATGTAATTGTACTATAGACATCCTGTCAGTGCACTTACAGCATGCCTTTCATTCACCCACAGGAACATCATCTGAGACCGATGGCGGACAACCAGGGACGTCGAGGGAATAGGACGTGCACGTCGGCCAGCACAACCTCAGTCAACATCTGCTGCAGGCACCTCGGCCATACAGGAAGTCATGACAGCCCAGGTACACCACGCCCAGGAAACCAACACCCCTGCTGCCCCTGAGACACTGCAGGCACCCTAGCCCAACTCCCCTTCTGCCCCTGGGACACAGAAGGCACACCAGCCCAACACCCCTGCTGCCCCTGGGACACAACAAGCACCCCAGCCCAACATCCCTGCTGCCACTGTAATCACACAGGAACATGCACCAGCACCACCCCACCAGGCTGAGTCCCATAGCATTTATTACCCACAGCGGGAATCTTCAGCAATGGGAACCCGAACACCCCTGAACCACTGGGCACATTCAGCCCCAGGAGCCCCAAGAGTCCCATGCGTTCCTGAACCCCATCTTTGCAGGAGATCAGCAGCCGTCTCCAATGGATTGAGGAATGGCAGGATATTCTGGTCTCACTGGTCCAGCAGTACCTCTAGGAGTCTAGGCTGCAATGTGAGAGCAACCAGACCATTGGGCGCCGGGTTCCATGTGCCATTGGGCGTTGTGCCACATCCAATATGCAGATGTCACGGAGGGTCAGTGAGGGCAACAGTGTCCAGTCAAACATAGCCGAAACAATGGTGCTGGCCCTAGAGGCCATCATAACGTGCCTACTACCACATAATCCCACAATGCCCTCCTCCAGCACTACACCAACTAGCTCACAGGCAGGCAGCACCAGGAGGAGGTCCAGGAAGCTGTCTGGGGCATCTCAGAGGGACATACATGCGGTCAAGTGTGGCAAGAACTAGTGCTGTTTGACTGGCAATTATTGCACATGTTGGCATATTGGGTCTGGGGTCTTGGAGGTGGGTGGGTACGTTTGGGAGTTGGAGGGGGGTCCATAGTTGGGATAGGTAGTTGGGGGCTGGGGTGTCGGTGGGTACATTTGGGCGTGTATTGTTGTACCACCTGTTTAATTTTGTCATCATATTACACTGGGTTGTTAATCTGAATAATGAGTGGACTATCTTTGTCTGTGTGAAAATTAATGTTTTAATGCAAGTGTTCAAAATTACGCGTGGGATAATGTGCTCAATGTGCTTGTGATGATTGTTCAGAAATAATTGTGAATAAGATCTTCCCACGCATGTTGTCCATCCATGGCACCCCGCCCTGGTCGCACACCCATCCCATCATCATCGTTGTCATCCTCTTCCTCCTCCTCTGCTGGGTCCATGTCCGGTGGCAGTGCAATGTTCCGGCGTGTACACATATTGTGCAGCATGGCACATGCCAGACCAATTTTGCCAACCTTTACGTGGCTATACATCAATGCCCTGCCGGATCTGCTGAGGCAGCGGAACCTGGCCTTCAGTAGCCTTAAGGTCCGCTCTATGATGCCCCGTGTATGTATGTGTACCTGGTTGTAGGCATCCTCATGCCTGTTCCATGGTCATCTGATGGGTGTCATGAGCCAATGGCGTGAGGGGGTATCCGGCATCACCTGGATGGGAGTGACAGAAAGGTGATTGGATGTTTATGGTGTGAATTTGGTGTTGTCCATGATAGCATGTACATAATCTCAAGTATTTTGTTAGCACACAACATAGTACATGGCACAGATTTCAGAATGAAACCTGCTAAATTGTCTTGGATGTACTCTTCAATATTACACACTTCGCTCGCTCATTCCTACTAAGACTGTTTGGCGTGCTCAATGTCTGCATTCATTATACCTTTTAGTCAACTACATGTCTTATTCCTTACAATTTGCACAATGCTGTTTGTCTACGCACTAGGTGCCTCATGTCTTGTAAGGTGCTGTCAAAATCAGCATCATGCACCCGCAGCGCACAGGAGTGAAGACACTGCTGCGCAGAGCGGGAGAAATAGTCATTGTGCAAATAGGAGCCCCTGCAACTTTCTGGCTGGTGCCGATACATTTCATATGTCACCATTGCATGGTGTGCCACTCCATGGTTAGGGGGTGTTTCCATTAACCAGTATATTGATTCCCGTGATATGGCAAACTGTCATTTACCTATTGCAGCAGTAAGCTGGATGAACTCTGGTATTTCTCCCTCCCCCATCACACAGAGGTCCTGCATTGGTCATTCTACTCACCCAACAGGCAGGAGCACTCTGGTGAGTGTCTATTTGCCCCCTCACTACACAGAGGTCATACATTGGTTGTTCTACTCATCCTACAGCCATGGGCACACTGGTGAGTGTCTATTTGCCTCCCCACTACACAGAGGTCCTGCATTGGTCATTCTGCTCACACAAAAGCCAGGTGCTCTCTCCGATGTAACGAGCCATGTACCCTGGCAACGTGGAGTTCCGCAAAACCATTGAGTCGTGTGTCGATCCTGGGAAACGTGCACAGCAATGGGTGTTGAGTTTTTCTGCATCACAGACCATCTGCACATTCAGGGAGTGGAATTATTTCCGATTTCTATACACCGCCTCAATGGAATGTCTGGCAGTCAATTCCACATCGGTGCAATTTAACGCACCAACGCAATTGGGCATGCCGGCAAGGGCATGGAAGGCCACTTTGGTGGAATTGACCTGTGCAGGGGTTCGGGGTAGGGCAATGTGGTCTGACACATGGCGCAGCAGCGCATCCAGTACCTGCAACATTATCCTTGAAAAACAGGGTTGCGACAGCCTGTGCAGCTCACCAACGGTGTGCTGGCATGTGTCGGT
This sequence comes from Ambystoma mexicanum, assembly GCF_040938575.1. Taxonomy (NCBI): domain Eukaryota; kingdom Metazoa; phylum Chordata; class Amphibia; order Caudata; family Ambystomatidae; genus Ambystoma; species Ambystoma mexicanum. The sequence goes on from NC_090936.1 coordinate 358,277,081, forward strand.
TGCAAGGAAGTGCAATACTGACACTACCTTCAGCGAAGGTGAAATGACGAAAACGGTACCTGACATGTGTGGGTGCACCTACCTGGGCGCAAAGGGAAAAGGCTAAACCAACAGTATTCCAAAGTGTTTTGGGAGAGCAAATTTTGCAGGAATTTGCTCTTGTGGACAACTTACAGATTTGGGCCTGCGGTGTCGCAGCCACCAAGGAAAACAGGGAACCCCATGCATTTCTAAAAAGAAGACACCCGTGGGAATCCACAGTGGTCTGACTTGGGCAAATCACCCTTGAATTTATTACCCACAACCCCTGGCAAAGGCCGAAATTCAGGAAAAAAAACAAAATATCCAGACATTTGCCACCTGGAAACCACCCAAACACGCTGCCAACAACACTTGCCCTACCTTCCCGCGTTTCCACAGGTGTTCCTGCGAAAACGGTTCATCACATGTGTGGGCGTACTTACCTGGGTGCAAAGGAAGGGAAAAGGCTACACCACTGGTATACCAAAGAGTTTCAGGATTGCACATATTTAGAATTTTGCTCTTGTGGACAACCTACAGGTTTGGGCCTGGGGTGTCGCAGCCACCAAGGAAAACAGGAAACCCCATGCATTTCTGAAAAGAAGACACCCATGGGAATCCATAGAGGTATGACTTGCACGAATTGCCCTAGAACTTATTACCCACAAGCCCTGGCAAAGTCCAAAATGCAGGAAAACCCCCACAATTTTCAGACACTTGCCACCTGGAAATAACCCAAACACGCCGTCAACAACACTTGTACTACCTTCCCGTGTTCCCACAGGTGTCCTGATAAAAACGGTATATCACATGTGTGGGTGCACCTACCTGGGCGCAAAGGGAAAAGGCTAAACCACTGGTATCCCAAAGTGTTTTGGGAGAGCACATTTTGCAGGAATTTGCTCTTGTGGACAACCTACAGATTTCGACCTGGGGTGTTGCAGCCACCAATGAAAACAGGGAACCCCATGCATTTCCAAAAAAATGACACCTGTGGGAATTCACAGAGGTCTGACTTGCGCGAATCGCCTTACAATTCATTACCCACAAGCCCCGGCAAAGTCCGAAATGTAGGGAAAAAACCCAATTTTAAGACTTTTCCCACCAGAAAAGCACCGAAACACACCGCCAACAACACATGTCCTAACTTCCCGCATTCCCACAGGTGTCCCGTCAAAAATGGTACCTCACATGTGTGGGTGCACCTACCGCGGCACATAGGGAAAAGGCTAAACCACTGCTATCCCCCTAAGGGTTTGGGGAGACAACCTACAGATTTGACCCTGGAATGTCGCAGCCACCAAGGTAAACAGGAATCCCCATGCATTTCTGAAAAAAATACACCCATGGGAATCGACAGAGGTTTGACTTGCACGAATCTCCTTAGAATGTATTACCCACATGGCCCAGCAAAGTCCAAAATGTAGGGAAAAAACTCAATTTTCAGACATTTACCACCAGGAAACCACCGAAACACGCAGCAACAACACATGTCCTACCTTCCCACATTCCCACAGGGGTCCCGATGGAAACAGTACCTCACATATGTAGGTGCACCTACCTGGGTGGAAAAGAAAAAGTGTTGACGTCCACAAGTCCAACCGCAGTTCCAGGGAGCCCTGGCAGGGTCCCCATCCCTTCCTGGAGGGAATTTCACCAACGCAGCCCAGTCAGAGCTCCAGGATTGTCGGGGGTGATGTCCCAGGCCGTTGGCCCCCGTTTCCCAAGTGGGACGACCATCTCCAAGCCCAGCTTGGAGCTCTGGCTCGGCTGCGTTACAGCCTTTCCCTCCAGGGAAGAATGGGACTCTGCCTGGGCTCCCCAAAACTGCCACTGGACTTGGGGACAGTCGACCCACATGGGAGACAGGTGCCCAAGGCCAGAGACATCACCTCCGACCATCCTGAAATTCTGGCTGGCCTGCGTTATAGAATTTCCCTCTGGGAAGGGATGGGGACTCTGCCGGCACTCCCTGGGACTGCCGCTGGGCTTGGCGACAGTAGACCCACATGGGAAACGAATGCCCAAGGCCTGGGACATCACCCCAGCCATCCTGGAGTTCTGCCTGGGCTGCGTTACAGCTTTTCCCTTAGAGGAGGGATTGGCACACTGGAGCAAGCTACGACCATCATATAATAATAAGGCAGTCCTTGTGGCGTCTTGTCAAATAAAAAGTCCTATACTAAAAAAAAACTATTGCCAATCTTTACTGCTAAGTTTACAAAAATAGTGTGGGGTAGTGTTCACAGGAAAGGAAAGAAGTGTTCACAACATGATAAGTCAGGATGCTATGGCCGGGGTCTCCCTTCCCCATGTTTTTAGCATGGGACAAGGCGGGACTCTTGAGCACAGCACACTCCTGGGACTCCTCTTCACGAGGCCACAGTTCCTTATGCGATATTGGGACCTTTGGTGGTGAAGTCTCTTTCCTAACTCTTTCTCTCAGCCCCCAGTCAGGCTCTCCCTTAAACCCCAAGTTGGGGTGTCTCTTAAGTCCCCAGCCAGGCTCTCTCTTAAGCCTCCAGTCAGGCTTCACACAGTTCGATTATTACATAAGGTTCCCCTCAATCGGGCTCAAACCTTCTTCAATGGCTCTCGCCCGATGGCTTCCCTATGTTGGGCTTGAGCAGCTTGGTCTTCCACTGTTTGCTGGGTCAGAGTGGGCAAGGACTTTTTAAGGGAACCCCAGCCTGACCACTCTGACCATTGTTCCACTCTCTTTATTCCTTTTGTACACTTCCCTCAGCCGGGCTCGAGCTGTATGGGTTTTCCCATTCGCCCCAATGCCTATTGGGACTTGTTGTTGTATTATATTTTCTCAGTTTCCCTTTCTTTCTTTTTTTTTTGCAATAGCCTCCCTTGTTCGGCCTCAGACCATCAACTCACTGCAGACATCCCTCAGTCGGGTTCATGCTTGTGCTCACAAAATTCACGGGTAATATTTATTCTCGTGCTTGGGGGCGTGGCTACGAGAGCCATGTGAGGAGTCGAGCTCTGAGAGAACTCCCGTGATCCAGCATTTGATCCTAATCAGAAGAGCACATATGCTTGCTTCTAAGTCCCGAAAATCCGCGTGCCAATCCATGAACGTGGCACACGGGTGCCCTGCAAGTTTGAAGCCTGGGTTGAGGAAGGAGACGGCCCTGCGAGCATTGCGGCGCCCACGCACCTTGGGTCTGAGACCCCTAAAATGGCGGCCATGAGGAGCGAACAAAAGCGCCAGCCAGCTGAGTGAAGGCGGTGGAGGCTGCGGTCGGACGTCGGTAAAGGCGCATTGCGGCTCCTGCGACACCCGCCGGAGAGCCTCTGCGCGGTGCTCGGAGGCCAGGAAGAGGAGGCTACCGCATGGACTCCTGCGTCATAGCGCCCCCGAGGCTGGTTCGGCGAGACACGGCCGCCCCTGAAGCTGAGGCGGGTGTGAGATTGGCTACGCCTGGAGGGGGGGACCCGACGGCGGACCCAGCTCGCACTGACTTTCCGGGGAGACAGTGAATGCGGTCCGGTGCAGACATAAGACGGGCTTGGCACACCTGGAAGCCCTGCGCACCGGAACTTTCGAGCGCGCCGTAGGGCGCGGAAACTGTGCCGGCCCGCATACTTTCTCGTGAGCGGGAGCCCAGTGCCCCGCAATCTGAAGCCGGCGCAAGGGAGGGCATTGCGGGCATTGTTGAGCCCAAGTGCAGTGGGTCGAAGACCCCAAAATGGTGGCTGTTTAAGGCCAACAAAGGCGCTGCCACTAAAGTGAAGCCGGTGGTGGCATTGCGAGGGAGGGAGTCGGATGCGGGCAACGGCGCACCGATGCACCTGTAACATCTGCTGGAGTGCTCGAGTGTGGTGCTTGCAGAACAAAAAGTGGAACGGAACGCATAGATCCTCGCTCCGTAGTGTCCCCGAGGCCGGATGCAACATGGCGCGGCTGTCGCTGACGCCGCGGTGGGAGTGGGACCAGCCGCGCCAGGCGAAAGAGATCCGGCGGCAGCCCTGGCTCGCGCCGGCATTCTCTAAACACAGCGTAAGTGGTCTGAGTTGGATGCGGATGTGAGTGGGGCACTCGGGAGCCCCGAGCGCCTGAACTTTGGATCGCCTTGAGGCAGTAACTTAGCTGGGGAGCAGTGGCACTAAGCAGAGTGCAGGACCTACATAGCCCGGCCGGGCACAGGCCCCAGCTTGGAATAACGCACAACTTCAATGGGACCAGCTCCGCAGTCGTGCCTCGTGTTGCATCTGCAAACAAGAACACAAGTGAGGCGCCGGAGACATCAGGAAGCTAGCGTGGTGCTCCACGTAATCTCGGACTAAGCTGTGGCCGCTTGTGGCGACACCAGGGCAGCGATCACAGGAGGTAGGTGGTTACAGAGGCCACCAAGGAATTGTAAAGTGCCTCACATGACCTGAAGCCACGAATAGCAGTAACAAGGGCTGAGATGCACCCTTACTTACAAAGGTATATAAGAAAAAATCCCTGCCTCAGAAATTTACGATCTAACAATCTTAACCTCCTTAACCAGCCAAGATTTAAAACCAAAAAAGCGCAATTGGGTGCCTTTGTGTTTGCGGCCCCGGCATTTTGGAATGTCCTGCCAAGTCACCTGAGTAATTCCTCAGTCCTGAGTAATTTCAAAAAGGGTCTAAAAACATTCCTTTTTAAATAAGCATCCATCTAATAGCCTCTCTTCGGCAACTCCTTGACCTCAGGATACCTTCTGCCTGTTTTTTGTTATTTTTGTTTTTGTCTGCTCCCTCACACCCACGGGTCTATGGCTGCGCAATACAAATGTTACAAAGTAAAGTAAAGAGAGCAGAGACATATTCCCTGGCCTATGCCTGTACTGAACGGTGGGGGCACGGATTGAATAAACTCACATAATTACGTGGGAGGACACAGCTCACCCCAGGAGCAGAACAAGCAGCTCAAGGATACCCCCGGCCTGGCCGGCCCAGACACAAAAGGCAGTCTATCCTTACTAAGGCCGAGGGCCACTAGCGGTGGGGCTTGCCCATATGTCGTTGACATACCACGATGACTAACAAATCTTCAAGAACAAAGGGCAAGCAACCCTCACTTGACGAATACGCCAGGACACCGCCGGGTGCAGAAGGGGCCAGGAGCAAAGACAAGCCCCCCGCTGGGGGCACAGATACTATGGGCAAAGACCAGGAGATCCTTGCAGCGATTGCTGACTTAAAAGTGGCTTGGGAGACTAAACTGTGACTGGCCATGATCGAACTGAAAGCGGCACTAGATCTCAAAGTTGGGGCAGTACAAGAGGAGGTGATTCTCCTCAGGCAAGATGTCTGGTCATTAGCAGAACGCACGGGTGACCTAGAAAAAGAGGTGGCCCCAAACACAGTGGGCTGCGCAGCTCATAAATCGGAACTTCACACCCTAGTACAACGCGTGGGCAACCTGGAAAGTCGGGCGGAGGAGGTGGAAGGACGTGCCCGAAGGAATAATATTTGTATCGTCGGATTGCCGGAAGGAACTGAAGGATCCAACCCCACGGAGTACATTGAATCAATGCTGATGCAGGAGATAACCAGGGGGGGTGTTGACCCAGGGTTTTGCTGTGGAAAGGGCGCACAGGGCCCTGATTAGGAGGCCGCCGCCGGGAACCCACCTAGGCCGGTGATAGCCAAGATCCTGAACTACCGGGATCGGGAGAAAATTCTTGAACACTTTCGGAAGGGCGGAACAATAGAGAGGGGGTCGGCAAACATAACTGCATGCCCGGACTACACCTTGCAGGAGCAGCGCAGGCTCATGAACTTTGGGGCTGTGAAAAGAAGATTGCGTGAAGCAGGCCATAAGTATATGCTGATCTACCCGGCAAAACTGAAGGTGTTCCACATGAGCATAACCTTGTTTTTTGAAACCCCGGAGGACGCGATGGGATGGCTGGACACGCAGAGCTGCCCCCAGGAATCGGGTATCCAGACAGGAGAAGGTAGAGATAAGTAAAATGCGTCTGTGGCACCTGTGGTGTCAAAGCCTAAGACATTGGGACTCGAATATAGCACATGACATAGCCTGCAGGAGGGTGCGACTAGGGCTATACTTGTATGCATGATCCGTTAGCACAAACATCCTTGATCGTAGTGCGGGAGCCTGACAGAGTCAGCCCTCATATCCCCACAACGAGAAGTTAGTTAGGTCACTGGTAGTCTGGTGACACCCTGCCAGGTTCCTGACCCCGGCATTCCGAGGCAGGACCAAACGCGGGGGGGGGAGCTGAGATCCAGGGATGGAGCTGGGCACTTGTTGCGTTGGGTGGGGTGGGGGGAGGGAAGGGGTTGTGTGCAGTGGTTTGGAGTTGGGAAAAGGGGGCAGGGGGAGTTTGTTGGAAGTGGGAGGGGAACGAGCCAAATCTGGTGTTACAACAGGCGAGAAGTGAAACTGGGAGGGGAGACGGGATATCCAATAGATGGCGTCGGGTAGCCTTAGAATGGTGACCTGGAATGTGAGGGCCCTCAATAGCTACTTGAAGTGTAACAAGGTTATGATGTATCTAAGAAGGATGAAGATTGATATAGCATTATTACAGGAAACCCACCTTACTAGGGAGAAACTGGAGGTAGTCAAGAGAAAGTGGAAAGCGAGTGTCACAGGAGCTACATACTCAGCTTACGCGAGGGGAGTTATTACATGGGTGGCACTGCATGTACCATTTCAGCTGATTCAGTCTACAATGGACCCGGAAGGTAGAATGATAGTAGTGCGGGCGATGCTGGAAAACCGGGAAGTGAGTATTATAAACTTATATGCCCCCAACCAAAATACAGCGGCTTACTTTAGGTCTTTGTACGGCACAATTAGCCCCATACTGGGCGGCACGATCCTATGGGGAGGGGACTTCAATTGCACATTAAATCCTAAAATGGACAGATCAGATGGTAAACTAGACAAACCCAACGCGGCCGCAAAGGCGTTACAGGCCCTGCTGAGAGATTTTGCACTCGAAGATGTTTGGAGGCAGCTACAACCAGTAGATAGGCAGTATTCACATTATGCGGCCCCACATAACTTGCACACGAGGCTGGATTATATGTTTGCTGCTGTTGAGTTAGTAAGAGAAATGACGGATCCAGAGTATAAGGCTAGAGTGCTTTCGGACCACTCTCCCTTGGTCCTGGAGTAGTGACACCAACCCCCTAGAGTGTGAATCCCGACGTGGAAGCTCAGAGCTGAGGCCCTGCAGGACTCGGGATTCCGGGAGTACCTGAGGGAGGTGATCACTCAGTATTTCGACATTAACACTGGAAGCGTTCAATCTGAGGGAACCGTATGGGAGACATTTAAAGTAGTAGTGCGGGGTGTAGCCATATCAAAATCCAGAGGGCTCCAAGGGGGCATAGAACGGGAGTTGCAGGAAATGGAGAGGGAATTGGAAGACATAATGCATAAGGGGGGCACCTCTCAGGAGGATGGGGCAAGGATGAAGTTGCTACAACAAGCCAGTAATGAGCACTGGGATAGACTATATAAGTTGAGCTACAAGAAATATGTTGAAAAGCAGCATGCGGGTGGAGACAAGCTGGGCAGATTGCTGGCCTGGTTATATAAAAATGAAAAACCACGACCAGTGATCAGGGAAATTAGAGGGGAAGATGGCCATATCTGGGATACTCAAGAGAGAGTAAACAAAGAGTTCCTCAGACACTATAAACGTCTTTATGAGGACGCAGGGGAAGAAATGGACCAGGAGATCCAGGAAACATTAGTAGACATGGGCTTGCCCACATTAGATGATCTGGAACGGGCAGACCTGGTCGCCCCAATTGCCTTAGAAGAACTAGAGACAGTGATTCAGCAGCTGCCCACATGCAAAGCTCCAGGGTTCCATGGGCTCCCTAGCGAATTTGATAAAACATACAAACAAGAGCTGCTCCCCCAACTGCTGGCCATGTTTAATGAGGCATTTGAGCGTGGTATACTGCCGGAGTCCCTACGGGAGGCGGGGATCATTCCATTTTTAAAATCAGGTAAGCCAAGCACAGAATGTGGGTCATACAGACCCCTATCGATGCTTAACCAGGACAGCAAGGTCTTTAGAGTGGTGCTGGCTAGCAGGCTTAAACGAGTCATTGGCAGACTGATACACCCTGACCAAACAGGCTATGTCCCTGGCAGGAACATAACTGACAACCATAGGAGACTTCACCACATTATCGACCAAACAGAGAAGGACCCCGGTGAACTAATAATTGTCTCGCTGGATGCAATTAAGGCCTTCGATTTAGTGAGATGGCCTTGGTTGCTAGCGACTTTGAGAGAATACAGGATGGGGTCGGGGTATCTGAGGTGCGTCGAAATGTTATATAGTTCCCCAATTGCAAGGGTAAAAACGGGTGCCACAATCTCTGACAAATGGCAACTTAGCAGGGGCACTAGACAGGGTTGCCCCGGGTCGCCTATGCTATATATCCTTGCGTTGGAGCCATTGGCAGTCTGCCTCAGACAACAATATGGCGAGATAGGGATCCACACCGCGGGAGGGTTACATCTCATATCAATGTTTGCCGATGATGTGCTCTTATATCTGCGCTTCCCTGGAGAAAACATGCAATATGTCCTAGAGGTGATGAAACGATACGCAACTCTCTCGGGCATAGCAGTTAATCCCAAGAAATCCAGCATGTTCCCCCTGGGGAGGTATAGACGCGCCCTACCGAGGAGCCTACCGGTTTTGCCAATACCCTGGTGAACCGAGACGTTTCGATACCTAGGTATTGACATATACCACACGACTGGAGAAGATCATCCCACATGACTGGAGAAGAACATAAACACAATACAGAAAAGGCAGTTGAAGGTATTAAGAATAGCATGGGATTTTGGTCCAGACTACCCCTGGCTATGATGGGAAGAGTGGCTCTGATTAAGATGGTAGCCCTGCCCAGACTGTTGCACTTCTTTGTAAATATCCCGTATGTGATCCCTAAGCGCTTTTTTGCCAAACTCCAGTCTGTGCAGGGGTTTCATATGGCACAACTCCAGGAACAGGGTAGCCCTCTGGAAATTACAGAACTCATGTGACAAGGGGGGAGTAAACTTGACGAATTTTGAGTCATATTACTTGGCGGGACAGTTACAATATGTGGCCCGGTGGTTGTCGGGAGAAGAAACGGCCAAAGCCAGGCTGTTGTGTAAGGATCCTGCTACCTACTTCCTTAGAGAGGTAGTGTGGTTGCCTAAACCAAGGGTACTAAGAATGGTGAGACTGTTGGTGCTAGGCTGGGAAATGTGGCGTAGAGCATGGCAGGCTGTGGGGGACTCAATCCCATTCTCCCTACAGGTGCCGCTAGTGGCGCTGGGCGGAGAAGACTCCCAAATGATAAAAGGGGTCCGCAGATACTGGGAACCGATGGGTCTGGCTACCCTGGGAGATATATGGCAGGAGGGAGAGGCACTGGAGTTTCAGAGGCTAATAGAGGATACCGGGGTGCACAAAGACCAACATATTACTTATTCCAGAATCATTAAACGGGTGCGAGAAAGTTGGCCTGAGACAGTGCTTGCGGAACAACCTGATGCTACCATCGAGACGATGTATGATATCTCAGAGGGTGGGCATGAAATAACTTGCATATATGAGCCACTGGGAACTAGGGTGGGGAAGGAGCTGCTCCTACTGAGGCGAGATTGGGAACAGGAGGTGGAAGAACCCATGTCAGATGGACTATGGGATAGAGCCCAAAGGTATCATAAGAAGGTTTCCTGAAATGCGAGGCTCCAGCAGATCCAATTATATGTCACTCATAGAGCATATTTGACCCCTAGCAGAATTGCCAAGTTTGGTGGCCCGGTGATACAGAAATGCCCTTGGTGCGGGAAGGAGGAATCTAGGATGCTACACATGTTTTGGGCTTGCCCGGAGGTGGGAAGGTTTTGGACAGAGCTGAAGATACGCCTAGCAGGAAAAGGGATTACACTGGATGTGGAGTCAGCTTGGGTATGCATGCTTGGGGGTTTTACCAGACCGCGCAACCTCAGGCATGTCAGTAAAATGAAGGACCTGGCCTACATCCTGGCCAAACAGAGAATTGCAATGTGCTGGAAAGAAGCCCATCGGCCCAGAATTGAGATGTGGTGGGCAGACCTAATGAAGTGGGCAGAGGCAGAGACAGCTGTCTGGTATGAAGCAGTTAGCAGGGGGGGAGGAGGAGGTTGGACCCCTGATAGCATGGAGACAACTGGTGGCCTCAATGGCGGGCCCCTCCCAGGCCGACCATAATGATGATGATACGGAAAAGATAATGGCAATAGTTACGCCTTAAGAGTAGTAAGACGATAACATGGATACGGGGGCTCGAGTTAAAGGGGTGGGAGGGGGGAGGAATTAAAAGTGTACTTTGTAATGTAATGTTGTGAAGCTCAAACACGGAAGTGCTCACTGTTTGTAATGTTTGAAGTGTTGTTTATAAAATAATAAAAATATTTTAAAAAATATATATATATATTTATTCTCGTGCTTACGGGTTTTACAACCTTTTGGTTGTACAAGGGATTTTACTCGACCCTTGCATGACCACTTTGACCTTTTATGTTGGGCTCTCCCAGGGCATCCTGGTATCTGTAATTCAACAAATGGGGACCAACCAGAGTCTTTCAAATAAGCGCCCATGCGGCGCCGGACTACTCTGAAGCTGGTCTTCCCCTGGTTTTCAGAAATTCATTAACACACACAAGTTCTTTGTTCACAAGCTCTTTCAATTCATATCATGTTGCCATTTGCAACCTTCGCTCAACACATCCCAGTCTGCTATCGGGTCTCTCACCGACTCACCGGCTGAGCTGAACTCCGTGGCGTTCCTTGTCTCTTGAGTCAAGGACGGTACCACAGATGTAAGCGCCTCCCTCCGTCTTGGTTATCAGAGTGGGAGGCTGCCATGCACCATTGACATCTGTTGCACCACACGCTACCTGTAGTTCCCGGTTTTATGATTCCTTTCACAGAGGTTTCACGGGGCTCAAATTCTTGAAAAGGTGGTCACTGGTCAGTTGCAGGAATTTGTAGTGCGAGGATCGTGATTGGACAAGTGCCAATCGGGCTTTAGATCAAGATTTGGAACTGAGACTGCCCTCCTAGCCGAACAGGATGACCTACTGAGGGCCATGGACCGAGGTGAGCTCTCCCTTTTGGTGATGCTGGACCTGTCTGCAGCCTTTGATACAGTGAATCACTATACTCTTCTAGATCAATTGCAGGAGGTAGGAAGGGTCTCTGAGCATGCTATTGGTTGGTTCAGATCATTTTTGACAGATCGTCATCAGCAGGTGAGATTGGGTGAGTTCCTTTCGGATTCCATTAGGTTGAACTGTGGTGTCCCCCAGGGATCATCCCTCTCACTGTTATTGTTCAACTTGTACATGCGTCTCCTGTTGGAGATCTTGAGATGACGTGGGATGAATTTCCACTCCTATGAAGATGACACTCAGATATTCATCAAGATTGTCAATTTTGATGAAGCATTTAGTAGATTGGGACAGTGTTTGGATGAGGCGAGTGGTTTGATGTCCAATAATCAACTTCAACTAAACACAGCCAAAACTTAACTTGTTTTGTTTGGGCCAAGACACCTTCTAACTACTGCCAACAGACTGCCTATTCTGACCCTCCTGTGAATGAATTAAAAATGTGTATTTATGGTTAAGAACTTGGGCTGTGTTTGGCATGATGATATTGGTAACGAAGGTCAGGTTGGAACAAAGGTTCAGGCGGTGCATTATGTTTTCAGACTCCTACAGCAGGTACTTCCCTATATCCCTAAGGAGGATCATACTTCGGTGGTGGGTGCCTTGACTAATGCACATTTGGATTACTGCAAATGCCAGTTTTCTGGTATTCCATCCAAACAAATTCAAAGACTCCAAAAAGCACAAAATGCAGCAGTTAGGATGATCTTTAAGCTAGGAAGAAACGCCCATGTTTCACTGTTCCGCCGTGCCTTACCCTGGCTGGCAATAGAAGACTGCATTAGATTTAAGGTAGCCTGCCTCATTTTCAAATGTTTGAATAGCCTTGCACCAGTGTATCTGAGGGAAATGATTCAACCGTACCAACCTACAAGACATCTGCGATCTAGTGATTGTCAACTTCTGTCCATCCCTCACTCAGTGTATACATCAAAGAGAGATAGAAGATTGGCTGTCTTTGGTCCAAAATTGTGGAACTCACTGTCATTAGAAATCAGGACTCTTGAATCACTATATCAGTTCTGTAGGACCCTGAAGACATTCCTGTTTAGATAGGGTTTCTTTTCTACACTTGTGTTTTTTTGTTTGCCTCTCTTTTTGGGCCTGGCTATGCTTTACATAAATGTGCTTCCATCTGTGCCACTATATGGTTTGGTCCGTCATGTGCGCGATATAAATGTAAAATACAATACAAATACAAAAGTCAAGTGGTCTCTAAATAGCTAATTCATTCACTGCCTTCCATATAAAAAGAGAAGTTGGTGCATAGATGCTTTGAATGTAATTGATGCCAATTTCTCCAACACCATACTTGTCTTGATGCTGGAGAAAATCAAATGATTTAAAAATACTTGCATTATATGAAATGTTCCATTGAAATGTTAGTAATGTTCATAGAGAAACTGTAGGGATAGGGATGCACTATCAACACACCAAACGTAACAGGAGTATGGGCTCTGTGAATTATACCCACATGAAAAGCTCTGACAAGTTGACCATGAGTAAGCCATTTTGTTGTACCAGGCCCTGCATGCTTTTCATTATCATTCCTAACTACCAGTTACTGACATTAAGGTTATAGGTCTTTTTGTTCACAACACTAGGCCCAGTTCTGCCCAGTTCTGTCATTTACTAAAATCAAATGGCAGTCTTGCTCCCTTTCAGAGAAAACAATGATGTCAGGCCTGTGGTGGAGGGGCAGGACACACCCTAGCTATTGTCTTAAGTATTGGACCATGACTGTTTCTTTTACAAAGCTGTTCCCAGGACATCAAACCTCACACAAAGTAAACGTTTCTGTGCTTGGCGCAAAGCAGACAAGCATGAGAATCACTGAAGGGCACTTCTTCCAGTGTGAGTAAAAACCTCATGCAGAAATGATGCCAACACGTTAGCCGGGGCTGTAGTTCTACTGTCCCATATCAAGTCTAGGACTGCTGGGTCCTAGACTCTGGAACAGACCCTGTAACACCTTTACTTCATCCTACCTGGTAGGATATATGGGAACTTCACCACCGCCCCCTTTCCCTTCACGAACACCTTGACATGGACAGGCCGTTATGGGAGAAAACAGACTCACACCTGAGCAGTGTGCCTGGCATGTCCCATTATTATGGTCCGGCAAGGTCAGGCAATTACTGGTAAACAGTAATTTCCATTAAACTTCCCCACACGGATAAATGACAGAGCACGAGAGCACACTCTGAGCAAGGCAAAGCACATGAAGGAGCAGTATTTTCCAGATGGCAGCTGAATGAGGGAAGAAAGACGGCAAACCAAGAAGGGTGATCAAGGAGGGAAATACCCTTGACCTTTCTGATGAGAAATCAATACTTTCGAGAGTCCTTCAGAGTTAAAAGTATAAGGCTAGAAAAGCAGACTGAAGAATCCTGCATTGTGTGTCAGAGATACCCGGGACCCTCCTGCACAGCTGACCGAGTCAGAGAGGAGCAGCAGCTGACCTGGTACCGTCCTTGGCTCCGAGATCAAAGCAGTGCCGAAAGATCAACACAGCCGGTGAGTTGGGGAGGCCGATGCAAAACCGGTCTGTTTTGAAATCAAGGTTGCAAGCAGCAACATTGTATAAAGAGCGCAAGAATGAAGATTGGTAACGCGTGTGATGAAAGACGCGAAGAAAGCTAAATAACTTATGGATGTTTGAACTTTAACAGTGTAAAGATACAATACCCATGACAGAGCAGTCCGGCACCACGAGTGTGCTCAATCAAAGATCTCTGTAAGGTATCCAACCAAGAAGTGGCAGAAGTGAAAGTAAAAGAGTGTTTGTGAAATGAAATGAATCGAAGTGGTCCCGCAACGGTTTAAGCAAAACCCATCACGCAACCGAAAGTCTTCAATTCTTGATACAAAGAGGAAAGCTTATGAAAGTGAGATTACATGGTCTGAGCCCGAACGAGGGAGACTAATTTTGAACCTTGTGCTAAAAGGGTCCAAACCCAATGGAGGGAGATTGGTAGTCCAAGCCCAAATCAGCGAGACCAATTGTGATTATTGTGCAAAAGGGGTATGAACTCAAGGGAGGGAGATCCGTGGTCTGAGCCCAAACGAGGGAGACCAATTGTGAAACTTGTGAATGTGAAATTCTTGAGAAGGAAGGAACTTTGGTGCTTGTTTGTTACGTCAGGCCCTCTGGAATAAGAGAATGTTCGAAGGAGAGAGACTTTTTGGCAGAAAGCCCTGATACAGATGCTTTGAACTGTATGCTCATGGCAGAGAAGCTAGAGTGTGTGTGAAGCTTGAGCATGCCATCTTGTCTCATGCTGAAAACATGGGGAAGGGTAGCCAACTGTTTAATTTTCCTGACAAATCATTCTTGAACACTTTTCTTTTTGCATACATTTTTGTCCCACACCATTTGTATTTAGAAGTAAGGATTGGTAATAGGTTTATTTGTATAGTCCCTTTAATTTTGACAGAGACTTCACCAGGACTGTGTTATTATTATTTGATGGTCATAGCTTGCTCCCATATTTAGATTTAGGGTTAGATAGGCATTTAACCAACCCGTTAGAGTTCAATAAACACCCTTGAACTGTGATCACTTGTGTCTGTCTTCACTGTTTGATACCATGCCTTCCTTCTGTTTCTGAGGTTTTGATCTACACGGTTGTTGGTTATTTTTGCATTGCCTGCATCCCTGCTGTGTTCATTGTTTTCTTCTAGGTTCCCTGGTCGATTGTTCTATTTTGTTGACATTTTGTTATCCATAGTTGTTATTGCCTGCATCCCTGCTGTGTTCATTCTTTTACTCTAGATCCCCTCTTCTATTGCTCTATCTCCTGGCATTTCTTGTTATCCATTGTTGTTTTTCTCACATTGTAGTACCTGCATCCCTGCTGTGTTCTTCCATACTCTAGGTTCCCTAAGTGATCGTTCGGTTCTTTCGTTCTGTTTTTCCTTGGTAGTTTGCTTACATTGTACTGCCTGCATCCCGGCTGTGTCCATTCTTTACTTCTAGGTTCCGTTGGCAACTGACTTGTCTATATACTGCATCTGATTTTCTGTCATGGTTCTGTCCTCTGTGTGCCCCCCCTCCCTCTGTGTCTCCCCCACTCTAGTGTATCCACCCCTCCACTCCCCCCACTTTCCCCTTTGCACCCTCTATGGTGCTCTCTGTCCCTCCTATCTTCTCTAACTGCTTTTCTATCGACTATTCTATCCTTCTCACTAAGTCTGGCAGGAAGACGTTGAATCCTGGTCTCCAACCTAGGCCTTTCTATTGCTGATACCTACACCAGTGCCTCCTCCAGACAGACCCTTACCAACATCCTCTTTGTCATTCCCTCTCCAGGCCTTTGGATCCCCCATATGGTCTCTGTTCTCTCTACTTTTTCCTCTTCACCCATTAATGGTGGCACCCATGAGAGGCTTGCCTGGCCCCCTTGCACTCCTCCAAGACCATCAATAATGTTTACCTAAATGGCACTGTGTTGGTCCAAGGCCCTCAGGCCAACCACCTCCTTTTTGAGAGATGATTCCTGTGCCTTATCAACGTATTTTCTTCTCCTGCTGTCCCTTCTCTTACCTCTCTGGCTCCTCTGCCTCCTCAGTCCTCTGCCACCTCTACAGCTATCTCTGCTGCTTCTCCGGCCACCCTCTTGCCTCTTTCCTCCACCACCCCTTTGGCACCCACCTCCTCTTCCTTGGCTACCTTGCCCTCTCCTCCTTCCTCCTCTGCTCATCCTCGGTGCCTACAACACCTCCGCAGGGCGTACCTCTGACTTGTACCCCTCCAAGGAAGTCTTTCAATGGGGGCATCCTGCTCCACATTGCTACTCTTATCTCTCGCTCAGCGGTCAAACACTCCTCTGACATCTGCCGTTTCCTTAAAGAACTCGATCTAGGTGTACTCGGTCTGACCGAGATGTGATTCACGCCCAGCTCTGTCATGAGCTTTGACACTCGCCTTCCTGATGGCTAAAAGATCATCTCCGCGGCCAGAACCAACTGTCCTGGTGGGGGTGTAGCCTTGATCTTCCCAGAGTGGATCCCTGCTTCTATCATTCCTATGCTTGAGTATACTTTGTTTGAATGCCTGGTCTGCACGCTATATATCTCTCCTGGCCTTTCTCTCATTGTGGCCATTATCTACAGGCCACCCGGCCAGTTAGCCTCCTTCTTCTCTGAGTGGGCGGACCTCTCCTCGCCTCTACCTCTCAACTTCCCCTCCTCTGAGACCTTAACATCCACTTGGATGCTTCTTGTCCTTCTACAGGACTCTTTCGCAACCTCTGCGACTCTCTCTCTCTCTCTAGTCGTCCCTCTGGGCCCGAATCACTCTGCAGGGCACACCCTGGATGTTCTGATCTCCTCAGACCTCCCCGCTTTTGCCACTACTTTCTCTTCTTGTTCTGCACCTTTGGCTGACTCACATCCCGACACAACCCTTTCTAACCTCCATCTTTGTATCTCTGACACTCTTGATGTATTTGCCCCTGTTATGAGGATCCGCTTGAAGCCCAAATCCAAGTGCAACTCTTAGCATGACACTGACCTTGTCACACTCAAGCGCAAGTGCAGGGTGGCTGAGAGGAAGTGGAGGGCTACAGGTGCACCCTCTGACAAACTGGCCTGCCGCCTGCTCCAAAGGCATACAGACTCTCTGTCCTCGCCAAGAAGAGACCATACATCCCAGCCCACGTCTCTGCGGCATCTAACAACTCGGCCGAACTCTTCAAAATCTTCAAAATCTGCAAGGAGCTGTCCAACCCTGCTGCAGTCTCTACCTCTACTGTTCCCTCCAAAGCTCTCTGTACGGCCTTGGCTTCTCATTTCATCACTAAAACTCAGGCCATCCTGTACACCCCCTCTTCTTCATCCTCCTCCTCCACTCGTGGCCTGTCTGTGGCCTCCTCTCCTCCTCCCTTCTCTTCTTTTCCCTTTTTCACCTCTAGTGACATTTCTAGACAAGTCCGATCTATGAAAGTCTCGTCAAAACAGCTTCTTCCCTGTTCTTCCAGAACCATCAAGGACCACATAGACACCCTTGCTCCAGCCCTGGGTGATTTCTGTGATCACTCTTTTGCCACTGGAACCTTCCCCTCCCCCTTAAGCACCCCCTTGTGCACCCCCTTCCTCTCCGGCTAACTATCACCCGACCTCCATCACTCCTTTCCTGGGCAAACGCTGGGAAAAGCTGGCCATCACCCAGCTTAATCTTCACACTGAATCTGTTGGTTGTCTCCATGAACAGCAGTCTGGCTTCAGAGCAGCCAGAAGCACGGAAACTGCTCTCTTGAACTTCCGTGAAGACCTGCTCTCTAACCTTGATTCTAACCTTCCTTCTGTCCTCATTCTCCTCGATCTTTCTTCTGCTTTTGTTATGGTCAACCATGCCATTCTGCTCAATCGCCTCCGTGATAACCTGGGTATCACTGATCAGGCACTGGCCTGGCTGACCTCCTTTCTCACTGATCAACCTTCCCAGGTCCAGCTGGGGTCCTTCCTCTCTCTCTCTACCTGTGGTGTACCCCAGGAGTCTAACTGTTCTCCATCGCTGTTTTACCAATACCTGGCACCTCCTACCCACTGCATGACTGCTCTCTGCTCCAACTTTCAGTGTTATGTGGATGGCACCAAGCTTTCTTTCAGGCGCCCCTTGGCCACCTCTACTCCTTCTCTCATTCCAGACTGTCTGTCCGCAATCCAGGAGTAGTGTGCCGCCAATGACCTTAATGCCAGTAAGACTGAGATCCTCCTCATCGGAACACCAGCTCCCTCCTTTCATCTCTCTCTCTCTGGCTGCCCACTCTGGGCCCTCTTCCTATTCCTACCTGTGAGGCTAAGAACCTTGGGGTCATCTTCGACTCCACCCTCTCCTTCTCTCCTCACATCTCTGATGTCTCTAAGAAATCAAACTATCAGCTGCAGCTCCTCAGAGGTATTCTTCCTTTCCTCACTTTCCCCCAGAAGCTCACTGTCTCCAGAGCTCTGGTCCTCTCTACGCTGGACTACTGCAACAGCCTCTTTCTTAATCATCCTGCCTCTACTCTCCGTCCTCTACAACTTATCCAGAACAGGACTGTGAGACTTGTACTTGGTCTCAAGCCCAGGGATCGTATCCCTCCAGCATTGAAATCTCTTCACTGGCTCCCACTGGTGGCAAGGATCAATTTCAATACCCTCTGCATTGTCCACAAGGCTTTTTGGGGCCTTGGACTGCACTAACTGCAATGCTTTCTTCCTAAACATCTGCCTTCTTGAGGTCTACGCTCATCCACCTCCAACTCTCTGAGGGTCAGTCGCTTTTCCAAGCAGAGAGTTGGTGGACGATCTCTTTCTTTGGCATTCCCTCTGGAACTGCCTCCCTGCATCTCTCAAACTTGAGCAGAACCACCTCTGGTCCGGAAACAACTCAAGACCTTCTTCACTTCTTCACTTCTCCATTCTGTCTTCCTCTCCCATGCTGATGACCCGTCTAGTCCACGCACTGGTCATCTGGCCACCCTCTGAACTTGGGCTCAGGTCCCTGCATGTCCAGTTGCACCTTGCACTGCCTCTTGGCTCTCCCAGCACTTGTGGTCTGTATTGTAACCCTACAGGCCCCTCTCTCTGCGCTTAAGAGACACCCATTGGCAGCACTTTCTTTTACATGCACTGAGCCACCAGCTAGCTGCACTTTTGATTACCTGAATTTCTTCACAACCCCCCCATTTGGCACTTCTTCCCATCCGCTTCCTGTTTTGTCCTCATTCTGTTCCCCCCCTTGTCTTGTCATGCCGAGAAACACTTGTGTACAGGTGCGTTATAAATGCCATATCATATCATATATCATATTTCATATCATTACCAAACCGGATGAGATAGCACAGGAACCTATCGCCAATTCTTTTGTCACCAAGCTGTCACCTACTCATGCAATTCAAAAATGTATGTATTGGTTGGCAGACTAAACCTTTAGCAGAACTGGTGGTGGTTGCAAACCACTGTGTCGCATGCCAGGAGGAGAGGAAGGAAACTTTTAAGAACAAACTGATGACTCTACAGATGCAGTGCTTACAGGGTGTTTCTGTCGTCACAAACAGTTTCCACGATTACGATGGGTTCATGTTGCGCGTGCCATATTGATGACTTGGAGTGTTGGCGAATTGGGCACGATGTTGCCATTTCATATGTATCATGTGTATTTAATTATAGATTGGATATGTTACTTGTGGTGTTATTTTTTGTTTAGAGATGATACATATTAGATTTGCATGTGCTCTGAAAGATCCAATGTTGAAACCGCACAGGGTGCTCTGAAGTACGTGGAAACTGGGAGACGGATAGGGTTTCAATGTGCATGCGGAGAGGGGCCTGAATACACACGGGTGAACCTATAAAAGAAGTTTAGTAAGGAGTTTATGTAAATCTGCATGTGGTGGAGTTTTGTGAGTTTATTGGGACTTTGCAGTTAGCAGTTGCACGATAAATTTTAGGTAGCTGGGAGATTGTGGATTTGCAGGCTTGGGGTTTGACGGAGGAATAATGAGTCATCCAGTAGAAGGTCAGCCACTGAGCAAGACGTAATGGTTTATGGTTTACCAGTTCTGCAAGGACTATGTAATCTTGCCTGTTGCATTGAAGTCGCGCAGAGGGGTATGACCTTTCGTTTGGGCCAGCAATAAAGATAGGAACTGAGGTCAGGGAGTCCGATGTTCAATTATTTTCTGATGGTGAAACTAGAGGCTGTACATGTTGGAGTGGTGGTGGCATGAATTAGAATGTCTTAAGAGGAGCCAGGCGGCTGCGGTGGATGAGAACGCAATCTGTAGTTCAGAGAGAACCAGTTTGTTCAGTCCTTCCTCGTATTGCTAAGATATCCGAGCGGACCATGTGCAATCACACTTAAAGTCAAATGGCTCTAGGCCAGTTGTTACTAAGTAAGGAATTATGTAGTATGTGAATGTTTCAATATGCCATGATGTCACGACCTATGACAGACAATCCCCAGCAAAGGTGGTCTTTGAATACGATCAGAAGATGGTAGTAAAGATTGTTGATGATCAATGAGAAAGAATTAATTGGGAAAAGATGGAACTTCTTTGCAAATGTTTTGTCCAATCATGTTTGAGGGGCGGGTGGTAATACAATATCTGGGAGTGTTTTGACTGTTGCTAAAATGTATACAAATGTATCAATTGAGGTAGTTCATTGAGACTTGGGTTAGTATGGTCTGACAATGCTCTCCTGATCATTTGTACAATAAACCTCGCTTTATTTACAAAACCTGCACTTGTTCCTCAGTTGGTGGACTGGGTTTGGGCTGAGGTAATTAGCGGTCTGCCCCGACAAGGGTCAGGTGCAGGGACAGATGCAGAAAATGCAGGCACTCAACCAAATAGGAGGCAAACTGCAGAATAGAGGTTGAGGTAGTCCTCCCATGGGGAAACTATACAAGGGGGCCAGTGGGTGGTTACCCCGGGCAACAGACTCAACAGAGACAGTGGGGTCTGCCAGATCAACTGAGACAGTGGGGCTCACAAGATCAACCAAGACAGCGGGTTCCTTAGATCAGCAGCAGCAAGGGTGATGGCCAAACCCACAGGGACAGCAGAGGCTTGCACCAAATCCCTTGGTCTGTAAATGCTGTAAACAGACAGGACATTGGAAAAATGAATGTCTCTACTGACCACAAAGACCAAACGGTAGCACAGAGAACACAGGGAAACACAGCGCAGAGTGACATCCAAGCTTCCCCACTATTGGGCACAATTACTTTTCCGTTCACTTCCCAAAGAGCCTAAGCTCCTTTATCCTTGATCCAATCCGAATGCCACTACATTTAGCCAAGGACCACCAAACACACCTCTAATTGACCAAGACCCTTGCTGACTGCTAGACGAGTGGGGATTCTGGAAAGCCCTTTAATCCCAGTAGACTAAGATATGTCCAATGCTGTGTGGGGGGAATGCCTGTATCACGTTTAGTGAACACGGGATCCAATAGATCAGCCTTGCACATGGTTGCCTTTTCTGATGCACAGAGAGACAGTGAAAGCTGTCATCATATCCAACACTCCAATCATACACTGGCCGCATCACGAGTCTGGCGGTAACCCTTAAATGCGGCGGTAGCGCTATTACCGCCGCATTTAAGGGTCTGCCAGATCATGGCTAAGAGCTGGGGGGAATTCCGCCAAAATTTTGCGCTCATACCACCGGCGGGAAAACCGCCGGCGTTAAGAGCGTGAAATTTACCCATTGAGCCCAATGGAGAATGGGGCATTCCCGAATGGGCTCAATAGGGAATGGGGATTTCCAGTTCCGCCAAACCCGTGATCCGGCACTAATAGCGCCGGTGGGTTTGGCGGTAGGGCAGATAGCGCCAGCGCTATTAGCGCCAGCGTTCCCGCCCAACTCGCGATGAGGCCCACAGACCCCCTGACCATCACCCTGGGGCCCATTACTGACTGGCATGCATTTATTTCAAGCCCTACTACACCAAAGAATCTGTTAGACATAGATTGTCTATGTAAACTCAGGTGCATTATATACTGCACACCAGACGTAGTGTTTTTAAGTGTGATTCCTGTCAATACCGAAGCAGTTTTTGCCACCCTTTAGGTGGAAATGGTGGGAGATTTGGTGAAAGGGGAGGACAGATGGCTGGATGACTTAAAGGCACAAACATTCCTGTAGCCATTAAATTATGGTCCACACATGATAATGAGATTGGGTACATACACAGCTGAATCTGTTAGGGTTAAAGTAGACCCACCTAAGAGACTGTGCAATACGCCGTGAAGCCTGAGACCTAGTTAGGTATTGCTCCTGTTATTGAATCACTCTTAAATCAGGGAAATATTTTCCCTGCTACTAGTCTGTGAAACACTCTGATATTGCCTGTGAAAAAAACAGGGGAGTCCACGTACAAATTTGTTCAAGATCTAAGAGTTGAAAGAGATGAAAATGCAGTAGTGGTCCCCTCTTTGTCAGTGGTCCCCAACCCTACCACTATACTGTCATGAATACCACCTGATGCTATTCATTTAATGATAGCAAATCTTTGTTCAGTGTTAGTTTCTGTCCCCATACATCAGGATGTCCAATACATGTTCAAATTTCCACACAAAGAAGTCCAGTACATCAGGACGAGATCACCCCAGGGGTATATAGAGTCCTCCAGCCTCTTCCCACAACAGCTAAAAAGCGATCTGAATGATGCAAGGTTACCTGGAAAGTCTATTGATTAATTAGGTGGTTGACCTATTGATACCGTCACCTTCATATGAAGGTTGCAAGTAAGAAACACAGGTGCTATTGACTGCTGTTCCTGAGAAAGGGCATAAAGCATCCAAACAGAGGTTACAACTCTGCACAAAGTGAATCCACTACTTAGGACATGACATTATGAAAGGCTACTTATTGATACCATCCTCTTGTAAAGAGGCTGTTTGTAAGATTTCAAAACCTCAGATCATCAAACAGGTGAGAACATTTTTGGGGATATTTGGTTACTGCCGACAATGGATTTTGGGTTATGCCGAAATAGTTAAACCCTTTCAACAGTGCACCCGAGTTAACACAGTGGAGCCCTTACAATGGACGCTGGAGGCAAAGGAATCCTTCACGAGAATGAAGTCATGTTTGGCCAAAGCTCCCGCCTTGTGACTTCCAGATTATTAAAAAAGCATTTATCCTATACTGCCAAGAGAAAAATTAATTTATGCTGGCTGTTTTTACACAAAAATATGGTATTCATCATAGAACCGGGGTCTGTAACCTTTGGATCTCCAGATGTTTTTCACTACAAGTTCCATAAACCAAAGTGAGCATATTCAATGGTGTGGGATCATGGGAGTTGTAGTACAAAACATCTGGAGAGCCCCATGTTGCACGCCTCTGTCATAGACCCATTGCTTGTTACAGTACAGAATTGGATCATGCAGTTGCTGAGGCTGCAGCGGCATCAGCGCTAGAACAGAGTGAAAACATTGTGGTAGGGTATCCTTTTGAATTTGCAGTGCAGGTAAGGCAGTTTACTTGTTGTTGACTGTGGAGAGATGACCATGGTCGATTGGTTGCCCCCAAAGTGTTACCCTCTCGCCTTGTCAGACAGTATCACGAACAAGCAAACGAGGGGGGGTGGGATGTTCATGTCCCTGAATTGCTCATGATTTGCTCCTGTGTTTGCCAAGATGGCACAGGAATACTGTCAAAAATGTAAAATCGGTCTCCACAATAATGTGGGAAAGACTATACCCCCTTCCAAGGTGGCACATACACCTCCTTATAGCCCTTTTTGGGTCTCCAAACTGACTTCCTACAGTTTCCATGCTGTAATAAGGGTGTGTGGAAGCTTATGTAACTGTGTACTTGATCCTACTGCTCCCAGAGGTGTCAAGGACTCTAGCTGCTGGTACCTCTTCTCCTGCATTCTGTCTCCCATCAATTGAATGGTGACAGTTAAGTGGGATGCAACATGAAGGAGGGGGCTTCTTTTTGAGTGTTGCGATATGCTTGAAGTGGTTCCTACTTGGATTTCCTAAGCAGCGTAGTATTTCTAGGGAGAAAAGCAATCAATTAATCACGTGTCATAACACTGCCAAATCGCTCTCATAGGAGTGTGAAATACCTATGAGAGATGTAATGTGTCTAACTGTGAAGATCTTCAGCCACTTCCCACACTACAACCAGCATCAGTTAGGGGCCCCACGGGGGCGCGAGCAATTCCAAACGCTTTGCTTACAGTCAGTTTCAAGCTTGTGTTACTTCATTCCGCTCTGATCTTTGCGCATACAATCCCAGTCTGTGTTCTTGTGTATATAAATCCAATCTGTGTTCAGGTTTAAAGGTAGTGACAAATCCGTTCTGTGTTCACTACTATCGTAGTATTCAAAACGGGTCAAGATTGCCTGTATGTTATCTGTGTTTTCCCCAGTTGAATATTCAATGTGCTTCAATGTGTTTTACTTGCATGTTCCTTTCTTTTGTGGATGACTGACGGCAGTGGAGCTGCAGAGAGCCGGAGAACGGGATGCCCAAGGTAAATTTGTGTTCATGGATGGGAGTCTTCTGTGTGTGTGCCGTCTTTCTCACCTTCCCTTGTTTCATTTTCCTTTCAGGAGTGAGAGAGGGGACATCAGCAGTGGCAACAGGTAGGGGCAACTGACGTGGTCTTGGATTGGGCATGGCCTTATGTAAGCTGGCTATACCGGAAGGGCAGCAAATCTCACAGGAGATGGGACCCTCACAAGATTTTGTGTTTTAGATGTTTGGCGGATGTAGAGTCTCGAGGGGGAAGCAGTAATGCTAAATTCCTGTGTTTATGGATACTACACCCCCATAACCCATAGACTCCTTTGTTTGAATGGATGATGCTTGCATGAGTGTGGGGATGCTGTTCCCTGGGCCATGGTCATGACAGTATTCCCCCAAGAACTCTACCCGCCCGTCCCTGGATTGCCTCAGGTTTTGTTAGTGAAATGTGCGAATGAGACGAGAGGCTCAAATGTTGCTTGATGTTTCCCACAAATGGCATTCGGGCACATACCCCTTTCAATATAGGAGGAAGTAAACACACTGCTGAACCCTCTTAGAATCAAGAACCTTCCTGACTTTGTATTGTGGTTTAGCCTCTATAATGTCTGGTACCAGGAGATGCTTTGTTCTCACACCTGAATGGGCTTTCTTAATCAGGAAGACACGGATTACTGATCTGTGGTCTGTTATAATGGTTGTGTTTGACAAATTAAGTCTTTGTGCAAATTTGCCCCATAGCGAATTTAGACATAGTTTTGCTAACAGCCGCTGAGCGGGGTTGTCCTCAATGTGTTCCATTTGCAAACATATGCCCTCTTGTTTTTGCTCGATATAACCACAGAACAGCTCTAGGGTAATTATTTTGAAATACCATATCTTGTGTGTGCGCCCCAGTCAATTGCTGTGTTTTAAAATGGTGTGTAACTCGATTGTACATCAAGTTACTGTCAGCATCCGCTCGTTATCTGTGTGCTTTCACCCAGCCTGTTTTGTCTCGCCACAAATACGACAAAGCAGAAACATTAGCTTGCCATTACATCAATAGGTTAGCATAGGCAAGTAAAGGCCTCCGATGGATAGACCTCGCACCTGATCAAACCAATATACTGCTCTATATCTCACAGATGATCTGAGGATGTCCTAGGGCGATACGGCTTTTCATTGTTCACACAAAGCCAGGTTTAGCATGGTGAAATCTAGACAGTGTATCTGCTCACACTCTAAGATGCAGTGCAGTGGTGTAACTTTAAAGCATTCATACGATCTCAGTTCAATGCATCTCGGGTTGTATGGCGTCGGGCAGTTCCTTCTCTTCAAGAAAACAAGCCACGTTTGGATTGTTTTGCACCATTGTGCGCCACTCATGTTCCCAGATACTGACAACCCGAACACCCTGGCTAGGAAAGTCTGTTTCAACAGGGTGCACCTATAAAACTGCTCTCAAGCAGTACCTGTCAGCTTATCGAAACCCATGACTAGATAACATTCCGGACACCAGTGATAAAACCTACCATTGAATTTGTAGGCTGTTTCCACACCCTGAACCACAGCATATTCTTACAACCAATATTTACTGTAGCATTTCTCATCGCTGCCAGTTAGGGCGTGTTGTATCCTGATGTTCTTGATCTGTGCTATGTATAAGAGCCATTGAATAGCCTCATTGGTGTAACATTTCTGACGCCTGTGGTACAAATGTTGGGGCAGCAGCACAATCGACCTGATGGGTCATTTCAATGATATGGCCACTGAACAAACTACAAGACTGTCTTAAAATGTTGACATCTTCTTTACAATAAGCCCTTTACTCCTGGCAAAAGTCAAACATGCTGTGTTCATTTGCCTTATACCATGTCATGAACTGGTATTTCTTGATAGGCTTCACGTACTGAACGCCATATTGGTTGGGGATCGGGATTGGACCTACATAGTTCTGATTAGCCACTGGCTTGAAAAGATGTGGGGGAAAAGCCCTTTGAAGCAGTAAAACTAAAAGCTGTTGGGAGTTTACTGAGTTTCATGGGTAGGAAGTTCAAGGAGTCGATAAAACATATTTGTAACATTACCAAAAACATCCCCATGAGCTTAGCACCCTTTGTGATAAGTTTCACTCGAATTAGCTCCTTCACCAGCTGTTTGAGAATAAAATATCTGTCGTACCCTTTGGCATTATGAGCTAAAAACATGTAGCCTGTGAATTTAGTTGTTACAAAGGTGCTACCAAAATCACTCACACGTGAATCACCCTCAAACTCCCAACTACTATCACCTGTTTGAAAGCCAGGCATAAATGTAATTCGGCTGGTGTGTTATATTCTCCTGCCGGGCTTCCATGTCATACACAAAATAATCCTTGTTTTCTTTTGAGGTCTACCAGGCGTCATATAACACAGTTGCTCAGTCATGTTGACAACAGGCACCTTACATGCCCAACAGATTAACCTGTTACACTTATGATTCTCAGTGGCAAATTTCCCACATGTGGGACAGTCAAAACATGGCTCACACACCACAACCCCTGTAGCTGCTTTTTCAAAGTGAATGTTTAGACATGCACGCAACCTTGCAAAGGTGTGATATTGCAGACGTTTTGAAGGTCTCTCTTTAAGCACTTTGCACTCCTCTCTTAAACACAAGCAACAGTGATACTGGTAGTGGTGTTTATTTTTGTTGTTGAAAATATGGTGAAAATGCTAACAGATATTTTTAGCCCCAGGAGGTTTTGTAGTTGTGTTATACCATAGAAATGGTTATCGTGCTGTAGTGGGAAATACTGAACACACTGCGGTTCAAGTACAGTATTTCGATGGGCCTATTGGAATACCTCTGAAAGAGACCCAGCTGTCCAAACCCAACAGGGGTGTCAGTTGGAATACCCAGCTCTTTATGGGCTTTCAATACTTTGTTACATATATCTGCACCTGTACAGCTCTGTGATTCAGTTAAGCCTATGACACTAGACGCCAGACAATTGCCAATATCTGCCTGAATATACACCTGATCAGTTTTTCCACAGCTTCTATAAAAACAGCCCGTTTCCCAAGGATTGTAACTGATCCAGCTTCACAAATCTAAATTCCTAATAATGCTCGACATTTTAAGGATCGTTCAGTGCCTTTAGGGGTGCTCTGAACTGGTTATTCACCCCCGCTCTGTACAGGCATACTGACTATAACAGTGCATGTGTTTTTAACTTCACCCATAGGATCACCCCTGTTACAACTGGTTAAATGCAAGCATCCTCTAGCGGTTTGCTGTCTGTTTAAAAGATGCATCTGTTTTGTAATGGGGCGTTTGGTTTTCCGGTGTGCGCTATTTACTAAGCACAAGCGATTGTTATCGCTAGCTGCTGTAATATCTGATGATTGTGGTAGTTCTGGGGTGGATTTTGGTGGGTTTGTGACTGTACTAGACTATCGCTACATCATGATTTTCAGCAGATATTGGTGGGGTAGAAGTTGTGTTATGGTTTTCAAACTGACAGGGTCCCTCAGACACTATTATCTTATATTCGACGTCTCGGGTATTGCATGTTGTGCTTTTAGTATAGTTGGACTGGCTGCCCGTGGATGTCCCACAAGGCAACAGCCGCTAAGGTTGTAGTGCTATCAACTCCCTGCCTCTTCCCATCCACTCCATCCCTACCTATTCTTCCTTCCGTTCCTCCTTGAAATCACTCCTTTTTCATTCCCCTCCCTGACACCCTATTTCCCCTTTTTACCCTTTCTCTCTCTCCCTCTCATTCTCTCTCTCTAGTACCCCCGTCATAGTTCTGTTCATCTTCCCCCTTCTTTCCTATGACCTCTCTTCCTGCTACTCACTTTACTCCTTACTCTCTCTCCCTCATCCTTCCTTCCCCATCCCCCTCCTCTCCTCCTCCTTCTCACATGCTAATTGTTCTACATACTGTTTTTTGGTTTGATTCATGTATATTGTTATTGCTTCTACTGTTCCATGTTTGATGTATTCTTGTTGTTAAACTGTAAAGCGCTTTGGATTAAGGCACTATATAAATACAAAAACAAATATAAACTAGTTGGCTTATTAATGTGTAAACAACCTGCTCCACATATTTAACAGGTTCCCCCAGTTTAGATTTACAGTAAGGCTTTAAAGTGTTGACCATGGCCAAAATTTTTCGATAGCTCTGTATTAAAGTGGGCATGTCTGCCTGTTTTTTCTGTTCTTTTTCGCTGCAGTTTGGGGTTTTGCACTATACTGGGGCCTTCTCGGTTCTATTTCCCTGAAGTTCATCATATGTACTAGGCCCCATACATATGACGGATGTATATTCACATACATTGTCGGTGTCATCTATAGTGATGATACTAGCGTTG
This sequence comes from Ambystoma mexicanum, assembly GCF_040938575.1. Taxonomy (NCBI): domain Eukaryota; kingdom Metazoa; phylum Chordata; class Amphibia; order Caudata; family Ambystomatidae; genus Ambystoma; species Ambystoma mexicanum. Next base: position 358,305,616 of record NC_090936.1, read on the forward strand.
GGGTCATTTTTAATATTAACTGGATCCACTTGCCTATTATCACACCCCCAGCCTGCATCATTAACACTGTCCTTCTAGGTGTCATCAGCCTGATCAATGCATGCATTTGTGTTATTTACAAAGGTACTACTAATGGTCCCACCATCTTGCATGTCAACAGGAGTTATCACACATATAATCTGGAATATCAATGTTCTTTGCAGTTTCAACATCAGGATCATTATGCGTGCTTGCACACGGGTCATCAACACATGTTTCAGGGGTCATGTGGAACAGGCTGTAAACCATTTTACAAACATTCTGGTTGGACATATTAACACAGGGTTATAACTCATCACCCCTCAGAGCACTCAACGCTACATTTAAAATGCACACTCGTATTAACATGTCTATCATAACCCCCCACAAATACATCTTTCATCCTCACCCTCCCATGGGCTGATGTTTTCATAGAGGGGGGTTAGGTTCAAACTGTTGCATAGATCCTATATGTACTGGCAAAGGATTACCCTGGGGTCTGCTGGTGTTGTAGGATGGGTTCAGTGGGACATTGACAGCAGTATCTGTAATCTGGTTTTAACAGTTTGCCATATTATTATTTAACTCACAGTTCATTTCTGCAACACTTTCCCTAGTAGTTAGTAATGTATACTGTGTTTTAACATCCTCATCATCGCTGATTACCACTGCTTGAGCTGAGTCAATCCCCTGTTGAGGGATTGGCAAGGACAAATCGTGAAAACAATTGAATTATACATGAGAGATTGACAAAGTATTAAAACAACAGAGGAATTGTCCATGAAATTGTAAAAACAAGCGAGAAATTGAATTGCAGAAAGAAATCGTAAATGATGAAAATTAGAAGCATTGCTAATTAGCATTTGTGAAAATAACAAATACATTATTTTTTGGAGCGCACAATCAAGGGTACTTGTGATCTGTTCATATTCAGTTTCAATGCATTGGGCAGGCTCAATGTCAACAAATACAGGAAATGTGCAGCATACCAAATAATAACAATCATACCAAAAACTAAGGAAACTCGCCATCAGTTGTCAAACAGGCTGCATGTATATAATTTAATCAATCCCCTGTTGAACACGCGTGTGCCACTGCGCTATAACAATTGCCTCTTGTTATCATAGCCTGAAGCCCAGCTATATCAGCATAGACCATAGCAGTATCATTTGGCGGCGTAACACCCCCTGTCCCACTACCAGGTGCTTGTTTCTTTTTTTCAGTGCTCATACGTTAAGGCTCTAGAACTTGCCCCTATTTTAATAACATGTTCATTATAGTGTCATTTTGTACGAGGGGTTAAAGCTTTCCTTTTGTGAGAGCTGACATTTCTATCTTCACACCTCAGCTCACGCTTCAACTCCAGTCTCGTCTGAGGTTGTAGAACGCTTTTAAAGTAGCATTTCAACACCAAACGATCAGCCGTTAAGCATGAAGGGGCAGGCATTACGGCGGCCCCAACCCTATTCCCATACATTCAATAGAAGGTTGGCCTTTAAGGGAACAGTGGGTCTACAGCGATTGGATATTTTAATTGTTACGGCCTTGGGTCACGCTGCCCACAAATCAGTGCCCATGACCAGGGACCTCTGATTTGCTGGTCAGGTTCCACGCCACCTTCGTGAAACAAGATAGCTCGCTTCAGGGGAGTTGCTAGGTCTGGAAAAGACCCGGGGCTAAGCTCATGTCGGAACTGTTGGGACTGGGGGCTAGCTAGTCTTTTGGCTGTAGCTCCTGAGATTCTATCCGGGGCTACAACCAAAAGATCAGGGGCTATAGCCCCCTTAGCCCACCCCTAGCAACGCCCCTGGCTTGCTTCAACATTCCCACAATACAAGCTTTCTAAAGGAGCTAGTGAGCTATAGTTTGTAAATTAATGAAAATAATCTGCTCCAAGGGCAGTGAAGAGAATACGTGTTTTTTTTTTTATTAAAGCGCCAAAAATGTTTTGCTGTCGAATGAGGCAGCATCCCGAAAACTCTATGAATTAATGTTTCTGAACAGTAAGACCCAGGATCTCTTGTCGTTATATATTTATAGTGGACCCTGAGTTTGCGTTACGTCTTACACATATAAACATCTTTTGCACCCACAATATTTCACATTTCCAACTGGCACTTCGTTAAAAGAGATGTGCCATAGTCATGCTGATGTATTTGCCCTCCTGTTAGTCCTGTGTTTTGGCCAGCCCGTGACTCCTTTAAACTCTCAGATTAAAGCCAAAGTGTGCAGAATTCCCATTCTACGCCTGGCTGTAAGGGATGGGTGCTGGCTTCTCACCCGCACCTTGATGAACAAGGAACCCCACTGGCCTCTCCTAGTAACTTCCAGGAGGCTCCCTGCTGTGTGTCACCCTGCACTGTGTTTAGATGTGTGCTTACATATTCCGCATGACAACAGCAAATGTGTTCCCCACTCAATATGAGCCCTGCGTCATGACAGAAGGGCAGAATAAAAAGCACAGAAGGGATGGGCAGGGGGAGAGGAAGCGAGATACATTTCTATCCAATTTAAATGAACATTTATTTATTTATTGTTTTGGGGGCATCACCTTTTTGGGGGTACCATTAAATGTATAGGGGTTCGGATACATCTTTATTTATACCCTCCAAGGAGGTTCTTATGAGTTTTATATAAAATTTAAACCGTACACTTAATAATCTGCAGCCACTCATACCCTCTCTCCATTCCTTTATCTATGCTTTTTTTGGGCGGGGTTCAATTAAATTTCTATGGGTTCAACTACATCTTTATCTATGCCCTACATAGGGGTTTGCATCAATTTTATATATAATGTATATAAAACATTTTGGGGGTCAATTACATTTTTTGGGGTACAAATAAATGTATATCGGTTCAAGGGCGTGGGACTAGTCAACTGAAATGCTTGATAAAAGCTATTCCACCTTACTACTGATATAGGTTTAACATTTACCCAAAATGCTGAGCTGTGAGTTGAGCAAACATATGGGTTTCTAGGTTGTTGGCAAGTCTCTGTTGGCTATTATAAAAATAGGATTATTGGTGGTTTGTGTCCAGGACCTCAGAAAAATGCTAAGTGCAATCATGTGATTAAAAAATAAGTAACAAAAAAAGGTGCCCAGAGGACTTCAGAGCATTTTAAAAGCACTTCAGGCATAGCATTAAGCAGCAAGCTCTTCCAGCAGCCTACTTCCTTTCAGAATCGGAAGTAGAGCAGCTTTAGCAGGTTTACAGTTATTATTAAACCAACGTGTTATTTGTGAGCACCTATTGTGTCCTTTGGGTTTAAGAAAGCATTTGGTCATGATATGATTTATTTATATAGCGCCTATACACAATGTGTTTCAAAGCGCTTCAAGGCAAGGGGGGGGGGGACAAGGGAAAATACAATGACAATCTTACAGGCCATGAACAGTAAGGATGTGAAATTAACTATAGTAAGATGATATCTATAAATTGGTCATTCGAGACAATTATTATCTTGTTAATATCATCGCTTACCTAGATTCCCATCTTAATCTTTTCATGGATGAAGTTGGTACAGTGTCGACAGAGTAGGCATATTCTCTCGAATATTACGATTACTGTTCCAATTTAACTTCAGGGTAAGAGGATGGTGATCACTAAGTAAATCCTCTGCTACCTTGAAGTCAACAATACAGTTGCAGCTATGCGCAGAAATACAGAAATAATCGATTGTTGACCTTCGTTGGTGACCAACAAATGTGTATTTACCTGGGTTATCATTTGGGAGTCTGCCGTGAATGGGTCGCAAGCCTCATCCGACTAACTATGAGTACAATTTCAGACCATGTGCACACATTCTGGGGTCTGTCATGTTGGAAGATGGTATATTGTTTGTCAGATCCTCTATAGCGTCAAACAGATCAACAGCAGGCCATTTCAAAACTTAAGATTGAAATCACCTCCCTAAATGATCCAGGGGGGAGTCTACCTTCGCTGTTCTCCAATAAAGTCTCCATAACATTGTTCAGTTCACCTAAGGAGGAATCTTAATTATCATAATTGGACATGATTTGATAAAATTGTCCATTCTTGCCACCAATTCCTCGTAAACATGCAGGACTTGTCCAATGTCCAATCATGGTATGGGAGGTCCGTTCCTACATCCTTTTTGCCCCTCAGATGATAAGCAAAAAATAAATATTGCCCTTTCTCTAGCAGCCGTGAACCTGGAGCCATCAATCAGCTCTAGCTCAGTATTGAACTCTTCTCTCTGCTGCCTCTAACGTACGGAGGGGGGCTTGGAAGGAATTTAGATGGCTGAACGAGCTGTTGCATGCTGCTGGAAGGTGGACAAGGTTTTAGCCCCCTGATGCTTTATTATAAGTACAGTATAGGATGAAAACAGTGTGCCTTGAACCTATGATGAGACCTACTGAAGATATGCCTTGTGGTGGAAAATGCAGGGGGATGGGCTCTCTAGAAGACATTTGTTCCTTTGTCAAGTCAATAATGGTAGTGACACAACAAAGCCTTGTATTTGAAAACTCCACTGGTGACGTGATAAAGCCTGAAGCCTGCATTGAGAGGATCACAATTTGAGGAATGGGGGAGTGTTTGGGAACTCCATTCCCTAAGTCCATTTGGGTTTATTGTAGCTCAAGTTCCCTTCCTTTAGTGTGCCATCATTCAAGTTATGCAAGTAGAGAAGCTCAGAAGACAGTTCCTCATCCCCTTTACAAGGAGCAGTTCTGCTGAATGTGTGCATGGGAAAGGTAGGCTCTGTGGACAATACTGATGTGGTTACATGTCTTATCAACAAATTAATTAATAACGAATGAAAATATAACGAAAACAAAAATAACGACAACAAATAATGCATTTTATTTTCTTTTTTGGGGGGTGGATACCCGCAAACACCTGTTTCCACGCGCTAAAAACCAAAAACCCACCCCAACCGCTTCCCCACAAGATTGAACACTTTACCCAACCCCCACATATATTTTCGGTATTTTTTTTTGTTATTTATTTTTTATTATAAATTCCATTCTTTATTTATTTTTCGTTATAAAGACTATATACCTACTGATATGCTGCTTAAATGTAAATAAAGGTTAGGTGCATGGCAGTGCCTTTTTGGCGCATGGTAATGGCTGCTTAATAGTAAACAAGGGCTGGGTTTGTGACAGGAGATGTCTTGCATGCAGCAATGCCCACTTAGCTGTAACCACAAGTTGGTCATGCAGCAGCAGCTTCCTTGCTCACAACAGTGTCTGCTAGATTGTAAACAAGGGTTGGATGAGCAGCGGTCTTGTGCAAGGCAATGTCCAGGTCCTCTGGCAAATTGAAAGTGGTGCTAGTCACACCTACAAGTAAATTATAGTCAAAGCAGGTCTTCGCTCTGGCAAAGGGTGCATGGGTGGTTCCTCCCCAGATATAGCAGCTACTACGGGGCTCTTTGGCTTTAATGAGCGGATTCTGCTGCCATGTAAGGCTTCACATCCAAATTTGACTTCTCCTCAATGGACTCTCCAAATTCAAGAAGCCTCCTCTGAGCTGACTGGTCTCTGGCTCTCCCCACCATCTTCTACAGCCTCAGCACGCTATGGTAGGAACTCATTTACCATCTTGCCTCAGGGTTACCAGTCATTTGGTCGAAAACCAAATGATCGAATGACCATTTGATTGAAGTAAAATGGTCGGAAAAAAAAAGGTTGATTTTTTATTTTTTTTATTTTATGGGGGTGTTCCCCTCCAACCCCCCTTTTTCTTTATTAAAAATATTTTTTAACCAACCAAAACTAAAATAAATAAATAAATAAATAAATAAACTGACCTTTTTTTTCGACCATTTTACTTCGATCAAATGGTCATTCGATCTTTTATTTTCGACCATTTGACCGGACACCTTCCCTCAGGTAAGCCCACACAGGCATTCTGATTCACTGTGCCAATGAATATATCAACATCTGCCTGAGCACGCTGGCGATCGAGTGGAAGCTTTTATCCACTTTCTGCATCTAAGCCCATGCTGGCTGCTCTTTGCAGCATTTTCGATCTATGTAAATGACTGCCGCCATTATGGGCAACAGAGTGCTTCTGGGCGTTGCATTGGAGACCGCACAACTCTGATCCTGATTGGCTCCTACTCCTACTTGGGCCAATACAGGGAGCCGGCAGGAGGAGCCGGCCCCCAGCACAAAGGCCCACTACTAAGGCCCCTGTCTGGCCTCTCTACTCTTCTTTCCAGCCTTCCTCTGAGCTGGCTGGTCTCTGGCTCTCCCCACCATCTTTTACTGCCGCAGCACGCTACGGAACAGACTCATTTACCATCTTGCCTCAGGTAAACTCACGCAGGCATTCTGATTCACTGTGCCTATGAACATATCAATATCTGCCTGAACACTCTGGCGATCAAGTTGAAGCTTTTATCCGCTTTCTACATTTAAGCCCATGTGGGCTGCTCGTTTCAGCGCTTTCAATCTTTGCAAATGGCCACTGCCATCATAGGCACTGGAGTGCCTCTAAGCGGGGTCTTTGTCTAATGTACAACACTGATCCTGATTGGCTCCTACTCCTAGTTGGGCCAATCCAGGGAGCCAACAGGCATAGCCGGCCCCCAGCACAAAGGCCCACTACTACAGCCCTTGCCTGGCCTGTCTGGCCATGGCTGCTGGGCCACTCTGCTCCACCCATATTCTTTGCTGATACGATTCTGTGCTTAACCCCTCCTGTGGCCTGCTGCTGTCCAGCTCCCTCTGAAGGTAAAAGCGCTCATCGTCGAGTGTTACATTCTGCTCCACTGGCCTGCTAAAGGTTCGCCAGTCTGCCAGCAGTGCCCTGTCCTGCCTGCCTGCCCCTGAGCCTCCTTGCTCTCTTACACTCATTGATCACCCCTCTTACTGCATTTTCATCACCCCTTCTGTGTCACTCAGTATTTTGACCATCTCTCCCTGTTTGGGCCATCCAACTTCCAATGTGCAGTCATCAGTACTCTTCCACTTTCCTTCTGCTATGGGTCCAATGTTTTTCAGCCATAACGTTTCAAACGGATTGCGGGCTGATGAGCCTCTTCCCTTAGTGACCACCCTCACCAATTTCTGAACCTTTATCCTAATATGTCTCTTGATGCACCTGCCTGTGCTGCTTTACACTGGCCTACACTGGACTACCTTCTACATCTACCAGGCATTCAGACTTTTGTTATCCCACCTGTCTCTTTGTTGCAATTTTACTTGCATTAACACATTACCATTCCAGCCTTCTCTTGCTTGTAACCTATCACTGTGCCTGTTCTTACCATACTGCGTTCAGTTGTGAGTATTGTTAAATGCTTGCTCGATGTAAGAAAATAACTTGCCACCACATAACTTGCGCCAGATTAAAGCATTTAATCATTGATGTGTCCTGTGGTTAACACGTGACTCGGCCCCTGGCCTTTTTCAAAACCACACATTTGCTACATCCAATGAAATCATTCAAAAACAAATAAAATGCGAAGTGTTTAAAGACAGAAAAATAGGGATTGGAGGTGGGTACAGATTTTAAGGAACTGAGAAAATGAAAAAATAATAGACAAAGTTAATGCTATGCCCTGTGATTCAGTCAATATTCAACAAGAATATAACGCATCAAATATAAGTTGTAGAAATCATTCAATGGAACAACCAATCTTTGACATAAATCGGTCACCAAAAATGTTTCAAATCACTGACCGAAAAGCAAAGTCTTACAGAAGCAGCTGATGTAATAACATAAATGATAATAATTGCATGGTGGCTGTGAGAATATATAAAATGGGTATCACTCACCCCAAAAGTTGAAAAGATATAAGATCTTGAGACTTGGAAAGATTGTTCTTAATGAGTCATTCTTTACCGGGAAAATCCCTGTTCCTGAAAAGTGTACTCATTATCAGAGCTGTATGTCAAATATTATCAGTCATTAAGTAGTCCATCATTATACGCGGTTAAGATGACTGATTGTAGAAAGTCTGTTTGTTAAACATATTACACGTAATGTCTGTAACCCACTAATGGTTCCGATTGCTATCATATATATTTGATGTGCCCTTGATCTGTGTCTCCAAGAGCTCATGCTTCCCCCAATCATCACGTTGAACAGTTCAACAGTATGTTATTTGCAAATCTGGTCAAAATCTAATGATCAATCCCAAATGGGTTTATATACCTAATCATTGTTGGTTTAAATAATTGGACACTCTTTTAATAATGTCTTCCCCCTAAATGAGTAGTTTATAGTCGCTACATTATAAGAGCCCAAATGACAAGCATGCATGATAAGCTCTCATTCGGGCGAGAGATATGATATGTGATGATTGCGCAAACGGTAAGTAATAGTTTTCCCATCTACATAATAGCAAAGGTACACATACCTTAACAAGTAAGTGTAACAACTCCCAATCAGCAGGATTCAGGATCGTTCAGCCGTCTAGTTACTGAGCCTGTGCGCCCCCTCCAAGGACCTCACCACCTGCAAGGAATTCCTCTGCCGGCTCTGGACTGCCCCTGTTCTGCGTCTCACCTCAAGTACGGCAATCCAATGCAACCACTGGGAGGCTCTCTCACCCCTCGGATCCTCATTCTCGGGTCTTGGCCACACTCCTAGCCTGAACCTTCATCTGGTTCGTTTTCTCTAAACGCTGTCCTCGCAACGTCTCCTCCCTCACTCTGCGAGTTCCACGAATTCCATTCAATGCTGTCCCGCAGCGGTGGCCATATTAATCTCGGCCCTCTGCCGGATCTGGCGCTTTGGTCTCTGGGGGTCCCTCCAAGACAGCCCATGCTAAAGAGTACTGGTCAGTGTGTACCCTCCAGGGTCACCAGGCTGGTTCATCCATAAATGCGTTCCTTTTTCCCCAAATGCAGAATTTTCCCAGGATTTCGTCAGGCGGCCCGGGAGCTACAGAGAACTACATGTTCATTCCCCAACAGCTGGCCACGCCCCATTCAGCCCTGAATTCTGAAAGTTCTGTCATTGATATGCTTGTAGGCATGGCATGATGGATGATGTAGTTCATGTATCCGTCTGCTTGGCTGCCTGGCGATTGAGGGCCTTCCAGAGGGTGACGCAAGATGAAATCTGCCGGGTTATCATCCTCCCTTGCTTGTGTCTGATGACGTATTTATATTCGTGTAGTCGTAGCCCCCATCTCACTATGCGGGGAGGCATCTGCGCAGTTGGCTTTCCATAAATTGTGACAACGGCCTGATGATCTGTAAAATTATTGTGAATGGCTTTCCGTATATAAACAGGTGGGAGTGTTTGCATGCCCATACGACCGCTAGTGCCACCTTCTCTGCCTGCGAGTACATTTGTTCCGCTTCCGTGAGCCTCTTGCTGGCGTACAAAAAAGATTTCCTCTGTGCGTGTTCACCCCCCCGAGTGTTAAGCCAACGGTCCTTTTGTATTTACATTGAGATTACCCCACCAATCTCAGCACTTCCTCGCAATCCACATTCACACTGCAAGCCAAACCCACCCAACCTGGGCATGATTTGGTACCAGGTTGCCTCCCCTTTAACGAGATAAAGGGAGACACACCCTTAACCGAAGGAGGTGTAACACAATAACTCCACACCATGTCCTTCAAAAGACTACCTCATGGTAACCCTGACCGCAAGGCCAGTTGAATTCGCCCTTCAGGAATCTATTTACACACTCTACCAGCCTATTGGCCCTCGGATGCTACAACGCAATGCATGTATGCCTAATGCCAAACCGTAACAAAAATGTCCTCATGGTGTCGGAGCAAAATTGCATATCCATCACAATTTCCGTGGGAAACCCTTCTCGAAAGTATACTTCCTCAACAAATGTCACTAACTCTGCTGTCGTGGCCTCTCTTAATCCTTTCCACTCCATCCATTTCGAATGATAGTCCACCAAAACCACAATAAATCTGATACCATCCACCAAACCCTGAAAAAGACCCATCAAATCCACAGCCACTTTTTGCCACGGCTCTTCCGAACTCGCACCAGACACAGTGGTGTCTCACTCACCACCTTACTTTTGTCACTTGCCAAATAAACATCACATTCCCTGACCTTCTTATCCACATTGCTATCGATAGCTGGCCACCAGTAACTCTGTCTTAACATCATCTTAGTACCATTCATACCACAATGCCCCTGATGAGCAATCTCAATCAGCTTGTCCCTGATGCCCTCAGGGGGAATCACCTTGTGCCCCCTCTTGAGCCTCCCCCAGGCCCACAACAAGCACAACTCATCCTTTACCTCATAGAATCACTCAAATGTTTTCTCTATTTTATCTTTGCGAAGCCAACCTTCCACAGTCCACGCCTTCACCTTACTCAGTACTGAGTCCCCACCCTTAGTTACCAGCCAATCCTCTTCACTTAAAGCCCTTTGTTCATTATTGGCCACAACCATCTCCTCTTCCTGCACCTTCTCCTCAATACCACTGTCCCCTTCCACTGGCAGGCGGGAGAGACAATCCACCACCACATTTTCCTTACCAGGGACATAACAAATCTGGATAGTTCTGCAAACCTAACATCCACTTTGAAATTCTGGGCGACGCTTTGGCCCAATTCCCTCCAGTTAACATTTGCAACAATAGTCTGTGGTCAGTCTTAACCATATACCCTTCGCAACACAGGAAAAACGTAAAGTGCATAACAGCCCAAAACACTGCTAACATTTCCCTTTCCACCACTGATTATTTTTTTTCTCCACCTCTTAATGGTCTGGAATCAAATGCAACCATGTGCTCTTCCCACAATCCAACTGCGACAAAGACGCCCCCAGTCCCACAAAACTGGCATCCACCGTCAGCACCATCCTCCGGCCACTTACAAATCCTCCCAAAGATGGTGCCTTGGGAAATTCCTTCCTTAATCTTCTGAAAAGCCTCCTCACACATCGACGTTCACAGGAAGGTAACTCCAGTCTTTAACAACTCCCTTAACGGTGTTGAAATAACTGAAAAATTATCAACAAATTTATGATAGAATTCCCTCATTCCCATAAATGACCTTAATTGATCCTTATCACATGGAGATGGAGCCTTTTAAATACTCTCCACCAAACTGTGTTTGGGGGAAATCCCTTGAGCCGAGACTGTGTGCCTCAAATATTCTACCTCATGCACACCAATTTTACATTTACTCTGCTGTACTGTCAAGACGGACCCACTCAATTTCCCCAACACATATCTTAAAACTCTATCCTGTTTCATGTCATCTGCAAAAATTAAAATGTCATCTTGGAACACAAATGCATTGCTGACCCCATCACCCACTGGAAAACAGCTGCAGCCGATGACAGACCAAACAGCATTCTAAGATATTTGAAAGCTCCTTCCGGGTTGATGAATGCTGCGAAGTCCTGACACTCCTGGGACAATGGCACTTGGTGATATACTGCTGACAAACCTATAACCGTAATCAAACTAGCATTCCCCAACACAGATAGAGCTTCTGAAATGACCGGTAACGGATGCCTCTCCACTAAAATGTTCTTGTTTAGCTCCCTCCAGTCCACCCACAAACAAATCTTTCCATTGCCCTTCGCCACTAGAACGACTGGGGATAACCATTCTGTGCCATGTACTTGTTCTATCACACACCTTTGCAGAAGACCATCTAACTCCCCATGTAATTGCTGCTTCATGTTATGGGGATCTGGTTGCACCTTGTGCACCACTGGCCGAGAACTGCGCTTTACTTTGATGCAATGTTCATACTCTTCAAACTTTCCCAGAACTTCCAAAAACTCCTTGGGGAACTCTGCCACCCATCTGTCATCCACTTCTGCTATTGACACTGGAGTGGGTGCATTTGCTTGAATTTGAACTCCCATATTTCTCAGCTCTTCCCATCCCAATAGGATGAACCTTTCTTTGCAACTAAAATGTTCGCAACACACTTCCTGCCTTTATAAGCCACGAGTCCTTGACATTTTCCCAGCATTTCTATTTCACTCTCCCTGTACTCACAAGACTGTACTTGAGGAGGTGAAAGTTCACAAACATCCCTCGATAGAATATCTGTGAAAGTGTCCTTCGACACTATGGTCCATGGAGAGGCAGAGTCCACTTTCATCGTTAACTCCGATCCATCATTTCGAAACACGTCCACCAGGCCTTCCGCACCAGCGCTCCACACCCAGACATTGCTGAAATTTTAAAAGTATGTTGAGGTTTGGCTTCTCCATTTTGGCTTTCCTGTACACCAAGGCTAGGTTTGTGCTCCACAGCACTGATGGTAGACTCTTTCTCTTTGCACATATGTGCAAAATGCCCCTTGTGTCTGTATCCGATACATTCTGTGTTTCTCTCTGGACAAAACACGCTGGTCGCTGCATGACTGGGGTTACCACACCTGAAAAACTTGTGTCCTATCCACTCCTTCCTTGACCCAACAGGCTTCTTATGATTCACAATGCACACCTCTTGCCCACTTCTTCCCATTTTCATTTCCTTCATATATTGAGTTGTTTGTTCAATGCTTCTTGTCAGTTCCACTGCTTGATCCACCATCATATCCTTTTGCCAACAGTTTCTCTTGTAACCTATGATTATTGGTACATCTCACCAGCTGATCGCAAATCGATGAATTAATCAAAATTCCCAAGTGTGGCTTAATGTTCTCAATATGGCTACATACCCTTCTATGGGCTCCGATGACTCTTGGGACCTTTGGAAGAACTTGTTGTTCAAAAGTCACATTCTTTCTTGGCTCAAAACGTTCCTCTATTTTCCTCACTGCCAAGGTGAATTCATCCAGATCCCATGCGCCTTCTGAAGCTTGTGGTCGATCAAAGACGCTGCGACTTCTGAACCTAAATTCTTCAACAATAAAGCCTGTTACCTGGATGGGTTGAACTTGTCACCTCCCATAGCCACTAAGTATGTTTATTACATTATTTTCCACCTCTCCCATCTTATTGGTGGTGTTCCCGGTTCTGCAAAAAAGGAGGATGGAGGAGGTATTGCCGCAGCCATGGTTGGGTTTGTTTCCTTTTTTCTTTTCTTTTTACACTTGCACACTTTCCAGTGACTTGGCTGTACAAGGTTATTTTTCTTCTTTGTACAACTTTAAAAGTTATACTAATTCATAACTGTGCGTTATTCCTTTTGGCTCTCTCATTCTTATTAGTATGGTTTCCGGGTTGCACTGTCCCTCTCTCTAAATTAACTTTGCCTGTAGTTCGTATACACTGTAATTGCACGGTGAAATTCTGCTCTGCCAGTGCCGCAGATCCTTGCTGCTGATTGTCGTTCCGTTCCTTTCTGTTGCCCCAGGCAACCTTGTTCTCTACACTGTAGATATACGACGTGCTGCATTGCCAAGTAGCGCGTCACAATGCCTTGCCAGTGGAGGTGAGGGGGGGCTCCCATGTGACATTGCACATTGCTCCGGACCTGGGGAGGAGCTTGTGGGTGCACGTTGCCGGCTAGCGCTTCCGTGTCCTTTCCATTTCTTTAGGTAAATTGTTTCCTTCACAGATGGCCACCGCCCATCCCTTGCTCTAGTGTAGGTCGCTGTGCGCATCTCTCACCTCGCTGCACGATGGCCTCTGGCTCCTCCTCACACTCTAATGGATCGCTGCAGTGCCTGCTGCCTCTGGGTTCCGTCTTCTGGACCGCTATGTTAAGTATTTCAATCAGGCGATACACCCTGGTCTCAGCCTAGCATGCAGCGCACAACTGAAATGCCTATTGCGTCATATATATGGATTCACTATATGAGAGATACACCACTCATATCATACCCCTTTTTCAAATAACCCAGGTCACGATAGACCAGGAACCATTCTCGTTGATAAAGGCAATATTTCTTTATTTATTTAAAATTCAAGAAATCATCTACTTTTAATATGGGGCAGCAATCACCAATGGGGTGACAATAACAAATAAATAACAGGAAATGTGAACAAGGCACTTCAATGAACCCTTTAGGAACACAGATAGAAAACACCCGAGAATAGAAACCCTTTTGGCTTTTAGAAAGATAGCACTTAAGTTAGGATTTCCCCCTGTAATATTCCTCAACCCACAAATAATCAATTCTAAATAGATATAAGGAAGCAGCAGCTAATCAGGAATGAGGAATAAGAAACAAAATTCAAATCCAACCTTCCATCCCCAAACAAGAGAGAAAAACGGATTTGAACCCTTGCAAGGTTAAAATGACACTCGGAAATGGCTGTAGAAAACAATGAATGTGTGCAAAAATCCCTAAGTCAGTACAAGTCTTTACTGGAGCAACACTGGGAAGTTACAAGCAATCATAAGCAATAGATTGAGTAAAAGCATACAATTTGAAAATGAAGGGAAGGTTTAAAACAATTGATAATTAAAATAACACGTGTAAAACTTTGCAAAAATGCTCATTCCCACCTGAAATTAACCAAACGGTTTTTGATTAAAAACGGGTGAAATACACTGATAGTGAAAACAGAAATGAAAATCAATTTGGACAACAATAGTTTTACTCTATATTAGAGCATTCAGGCTAAAATAACATAGAAGGACACAGTAAACTCCAGGGTTGATTCATGAGTTCAACCCTAGTTCCCCAGCGCCCGGCCTGGCAGAACCAGTCCGATCACTCGAAATAGGATTGATAGTTTAGGATTTACAAAACAAGATAAAAATGACTAAAGAAATGGCGTTTAGCAAGATAATTCAATGACAGGGTTGCAATAAGTATTCTGACAATGTTACAAGTTATTAAGGTAAGGATAGGATGGTTTAGAGATTGGGATAGGACAAGGCAAGACAGGTTGTGCAATGGTTCCTATTGATACTCACAGTCCACTGTTAATTTGGATTTTGGACAGTCAGCGCTCTGGATCACCACACGGATCTGGTCTAACACAGGACAGCCGGACAAAATCAGCGGGCATGGACTGAATACCAGGTAGCACTTCTGGTTACTGGATACTACAGATCATCAGGGTAGGATAGCAGCAGCATGCAGTGAGTGGCAGCAAGCCAGGCTGGATTAGGACACCAAAAATACCACAGTTTTCTCCTTTGCTGATAGGAGATTTAGTGATTTTCAGAATTTAAGGCCTTGCTTGGAATGAGGTCAGCACTGCTTAAGTTTTGCAGGAGACCCTGGGGTAGGAGCAGCAATGCTTGGCCTTGTAGTTGGATTCTGGATTATAGATGGATAATTGCAAGAAGACACGAACAGACAGGACGCCGGGCAGGAAATCAGGAATCAGTGTGTCCTGAGTTTGTTGTCAGGGACCCTTTATTCAGAGCATAGTGACATCAATGACTATATTGCTGGGTTGGCTTAGCTAAGCACACCTTTAAACAACTGGATTGGGCAATCAATGTTAGCGGCCTCCCCTGGGTGGTACCCAGTTTAGGAGGTTGTATTTTTATGAGGTAAAAAGACTTCCCGCAGACCTTTTTGCCAAAAATCTGTCATATCAGTATTTAAGCACTTGTACAATGGTAGCACCTTAATAAATTGCATAATCAGGTCATATATTGGGCCTCATTACGACCCAGGCGCTAATGGGTTAATGGCGCCATAAAAGGCTGTGGCGCCGTTAACCTATTAGCACCTAATTACGAGGTCCCTTTGCGGGACCCGACCTTAACGGCTGGTGTAGACCAGCCGTTAAAGTAGGGACCCGCAAAGGGACCTTGGTGCTAATTACAGTGCCGCAATTTGCGGCACCGTACTTAGCGCCTTCCCCATTCCCATTGAGCCCTATGGGGCAAAAATGAGAATGGGGAAGGGCCATGGAGGAAGGGGGAATTACCACCCCGCGAACCTTGTAATGGGGTGGTAATTCCCCCTTTCTCCATGGCGGAGTCGGTAACTTACCGGCATGGACCATGGTTCTAATAGCACCATGGTCTTCCGCCAGGGTCGTAATGAGGCCCATTGTATGTAAAGCACAGCCCTCCAATCCTGCAATCAGTGAGACCTTATTTTGAGCAGTTACTACTTTTTCATCATTTTAGGCATGAAAAGTTTGGCCTAAAATTCCATAATTTTATACATATATGGGTACTGTACAAAAATGTATGTTTGCAACATTTAGACTTTTCTTTAAATCCTCAATATTTCACCATTTCTGTCCAGAGTGTGTCAACACATTCTACCAAGTTTCAAAACAAAGCACACACGATCAATTTTAAACTGGGAAGCTTTCACAATTTTTCAAAGTCTTGCTGCAGAGATAGAAGTCTTTAAAGTTTCTTCATGAAATAATCTTTAAAAGCAAATGGCAGGGGCTGGACAATTTTTTTTCTTGTCAGCTGACCCCAACTGGCAATTCCTTCAAAGCAGGATGGGGGGTTTCAGCTTGATTGTAGATTTTATTTCACTTTCACACTTCCAACTTCCTTGCCCTGGGAGCTCCATTGTCCGTGGGCTCAATAGAAACGAAAGTCTGTCCAACCCTGTAATTATCATGGAGTTGCCAAGAGCTGCTGAGAGAGAGAGGCCTCCTCCAAGCAGAAAACCTGTTTTTCAATTTGGTAATTCAAGCCACTCTGGGTTTTACATCTTTCACTTCTGACCTTAAATCCGGTATTAAAACAAGCATATGGCATTAAATAACCTATGTATATAGTCTCAACAGTAACAAATCCCTTTACATTTCTACAGACAAGTAAAACTTTTATTTACCAGTTTAATGTTTAAAAAAAAACAGGCATTCGTTTTTCCTTATTTTGTAAGCAGCCTATTTTCACATGCGGTGCAAACTGACATTTCTTCCTTTAATTCGGTTTTGGGCAGCTCACTCAGATTTCCACAATGTCCTTGCAGCTAAAGTCATTTTTCTTTGAATGCATGAGTTTTATCTGAACACAGGTATATGAAACTGACTGGGCTCAGATAGTTGAAGTTGTTTTGAAGTCAGCTAATGTTTGATACATTGTGGAGAAATATGTGCGCTTTCCTGTGCGAGTAAAAGCAGAGTTCTTGGTTACTTTTTCAAAGTTACTTTTGACAGGGGCTGTCATTCAGGAATTAGCAAATTAACAAGGGGGTCCTGGGAGTCCCTCTGCCAGACATTAGTCCTGGTTACGAGAGACTTACCCAGAGTCTTTAGCTCACTATCTTTCACAGAGAAGAAATATCCTAAACATATCAGTCTTTATCCTGCCCTGGGGCAGTCCAGCACCGAAATGCTAGGCAATTCTCCTCTGACTCTGATTCTCCTTGCTCACTATTCTTAGAGAGGCACAGATCCACCCTACTGATGAGGTCCAACCAGACCGAAACACGTGTCTGGGGTTTCTGTTGGTACTCTTGTTCAGAGGAGAATTGCCTAGCATTTCGGTGCTGGACTGCCCCAGGGCAGGACAAAGACTGATATGTTTAGGATATTTCTTCTCTGTGAAAGATAGTGAGCTAAAGACTCTGGGTAAGTCTCTCGTAACCAGGACTAATGTCAGGCAGAGGGACTCCCAGGACCCCCCTTGTTAATTTGCATATTCAAGTAACTTTGGGTTTCACCCTAAGTTACGAGGGGAATCCAGACGTGGACCCCTTGCTCACTATTCTTAGAGAGGCACAGATCCACCCTACTGATGAGGTCCAACCAGACCGAAACACGTGTCTGGGGTTTCTGTTGGTACTCTTGTTCAGAGGAGAATTGCCTAGCATTTTGGTGCTGGACTGCCCCAGGGCAGGACAAAGACTGATATGTTTAGGATATTTCTTCTCTGTGAAAGATAGTGAGCTAAAGACTCTGGGTAAGTCTCTCGTAACCAGGACTAATGTCTGGCAGAGGGACTCCCAGGACCCCCCTTGTTAATTTGCATATTCAAGTAACTTTGGGTTTCACCCTAAATTACTAGGGGAATCCAGACGTGGACCCCTTGCTCACTATTCTTAGGGAGGCACAGATCCACCCTACTGATGAGGTCCAACCAGACCGAAAAACGTGTCTGGGGTTTCTGTTGGTACTCTTGTTCAGAGGAGAATTGCCTAGCATTTTGGTGCTGGACTGCCCCAGGGTAGGACAAAGACTGATATGTTTAGGATATTTCTTCTCTGTGAAAGATAGTGAGCTTAAGTCTCTCGTAACCAGGACTAATGTCTGGCAGAGGGACTCCCAGGACCCCCCTTGTTAATTTGCATATTCAAGTAACTTTGGGTTTCACCCTAAGTTACTAGGGGAATCCAGAAGGAGAATCAGAGTCAGAGGAGAATTGTCTTGCATTTCGGTGCTGGACTGCCCCAGGGCAGGACAAAGACTGATATGTTTGGGATATTTCTTCTCTGTGAAAGATAGTGAGCTAAAGACTCTGGGTAAGTCTCTCGTAACCAGGACTAATGTCTGGCAGAGGGACTCCCAGGACCCCCCTTGTCAATTTGCATATTCAGGAATTAGGCCCGGTTTTGCTGAGACACAATGGATGATCCTGGGCATGGCATGGCCTTTTTAATCACAGTGGTTTCAAAATGAATGGATGGAATTGGAGTCAAAGCAGCTTTTACAAAGAGTGAAAAAGTTTCATTTTAAAAGGGAATTTTGGAGTTTTTCAGCAAGGCAATGCTGCCTATTTACTTAATTCCATGTTAAATATTGCAGAGTACACTGGCACATTCCTGCAGTGCGTACTTTGTTCCCCCTTGCCTGAAATGTGTGTGGCAGGGTGGTGCAGCCATTTTTCTGGTGGTTGTAAAAACGCAATTTGGAGATCCTGACACGCACAGGAGTCAGCGCAGCCATTTTGCTGTTTCTTGCACCAATGCAGCACAGTGATGTGGGGCAAGGCGTTGAGTGGGTCAATATATCCCACACATCCCCCCCCCAACTTCTTTTGTTTCTGTCTTGCAATTTGGGGCCGGGAGACATTCCACCCATTTGGTAAACAAGCATTTTACAGTTAACATGTACTTGTTCCCCCTAGAAGAGTGAATCACGGTCCCAAAGAAATCTACTTGTAAATCTGACCAAGGTAGTGTCATCCCCCTCTTCTGTAGAGGAGTTTGGTGTGTGAGTGAAGATGGCTGAAATTGTGCACACACAGCACACACACGACACCCCTTCAAGTATTGGTTGAGGCCCTGCTCCATGTGTGGCCAGTATGCAACCTCTCGCAAGAATTCTAAAGGAGTGTGAAACCCCCGATGACCGGCTGTGGCTGCTTCATGGGCGTGACTTAGCATCAGGCTTCGGAATGAGGTAGGGACCACCCACTGGTCACAGCCAGATATGGATCTCCTTACCAACAAACCGTCTTGGATTCAGAACATTTTTGGACATTTTATCAACACCCTGAGGTCCTCTTTCCCAATGCAATCGGTATCCTTCAAGGGAAAGTTCTCAGGGTCCTCAATGTGTTGATAAAACTTACCAATAATCAAATCCACTTTTTGTGCCATGATTAAATTAGCATCTGGGGTCTCCTTATTCCATTGGGCAGTTGAGAGTTCATTGTGAGCATTTGTCTGGGACCTAGTGATAGTAGTGACCTGGATTTCCCCCAACAGGGACTCGATCTCGAGGTGCTCTCCTTGGATGGCTCCGGTTTTGGCCAGGTGATCGGCTAAGTCATTTTCAGTTTTTTCTGGCCCCTCTATTCTGGAAAGACACTTGATCTTCTTCCAATAGATGGTCATCCCACTAGAGGTGACCAGATCATCAATATTTTGGATGAGTTTGCCATGTTTGAGTGCTTTGTTTTTAGCACATAGCATGCCTCTGGTTTTCCAATTTACCAGGTGCTCCACAAACCCGTTCCGCACATAATCTGAATCAGTGATTATGACCAGTTCGTGGAGTTGGTGTTGGACAGCAGTGAGGATGGCTTGATGAACTGCCATCAGCGCTGCTACCTGACTACTACGGGGACCTATTTTGTACTGAGCGGAAGGTTGCAGGGCATCATTTACCCAGGCATTCTCAACGCCGGCCACCAGTTCCTTTTCCCCATTGTTGTCAACATGGTAGGAGCACCCGTCCACATAAATGGGGGGCATTCCCTTGCACTTATCTTCTTCATACACTTTGTGCTGGGAATTCAGGTACGCCTCCATGTTGTCCTGGGTTTTAAGACTTTCGTCCTTGAGACAGTTTTCTCTGGCACAATCATGCAAGTCAGCGAGAACTTGCGCGAGAGGACTCTTCTTGTTCTGGCCATATCTGGCCTCCACAGGAAAGCCTTGCATTGACAGAATCCAGGAAGTAATTCTGGAATTACTCACATTTCCGGCCCGGATTCAGTCACTTTGGAGATATTGCAAAGACTGGTGTGGAGTCTCCACTATGATGTGTTCCCCCTGGATGAATGGGTGGTTCTTTTTCAATGCCCACACGGTTGCCAGGAGTGCCTTCTCACAATCGTTGAATTTTTCCTCCACAGAGGATAAAGTCTTACATGCATAGGAGATGACTTTATTGACCTTGTCATGCTTTTGATATAATACTGCAGTCAAGCATGTATTCGAGAACCCTGCCTCCAAGAAGAACTCCTTATTTTTGACAGAGTAAGCTAGACAAGGCACTTGTGAGAGGCTACTTTTGAGTTGTTTTACTGCCTCGGCTTGTTCTGGACCCCACTCCCACTTGACCCCCCCCGTCAACAGATGGATCAGGGGTCTTGTGATCTGTGCGTAGTCCTCAATGAACTTCCTATTGTAATTAGCCAGTCCAAGGAGGCTTCTTAGCTCACACAGAGTTGTGTGGTCTTTCAGTTTTACGAGTGCTTCCACTTTCTTTTCCTGGGGACAGAGACCCTCAGGAGTTATCTCATGCCCCAAGAAGTTGACACGGGTTCTGCACCACTGTGCCTTTTGAAAGGAGAGTTTTGCTCCGGCAACCCTCCGGCAGAACATAACGGATTTCCGCTATGTGTTCCTCCACAGTCGAGCTTTTGATCAGGACATCATCTACATAGGCCAGGTTACCCCTTTCACCGAAGTCGGGCTTGGCCATATGCAAGAAGATGTTAAATTCATTGCCAGAGTTGATGTAATCAAAGGGAGTCCGGGTCCATGTGTACTGCTGCCCCCTGAAGGTAAAGGCCAGCTTGTATTGGTCCTCCCTACTGACAGGCATGGTCCATTCCCAATTGGTCAGGTCAATGGCAGTATACACCTTTGACCCCTGGATCTTGGGCAGCCCCTGGTCAATGTAGTGGAGAGGCCATCGGGACATGTGGACCCGTTTGTTCAGCTCCCTCAGCTCAGCACAGAGTCTCCACTGGCCGTTTGGTTTTAAAATCCCCAGCACCAGATTATTAAAGGTGCTAGGGACTGGACGAATTATTCCACGGGACTCAAGGTTTTTGATTATTTCCGTCAGGGACTTCATGGATGCGAGAGGCAAGCGGTATTGCTTCACAGACACTGGAGTCATGCCAGGGTCCGTGGGAATTGTTATTGTATGGATTTCGGTGCGACCACAGTCCATCGCAAAGAGATCTTGAAAATCTAGGAACACCTGTTTCAACTTTTGCTTTTGCTCCGGAGTCTCACAGGCATCAGCTAGGTTGACTCGCTCTTCAACCATTTGCCTGAAGACTGGAAGACTTCCGGTTTTGCTATCTGAGCCGCCTCCTCAAGCTGGGTGGAGAGGTCCCTGGTTAGAGTATGGACCTGGACAGAGGGTTTCAGGTAGGAGAGGCAGTCATTGTGGACCTGGAAAATCACCTCATCCTGCCTGATTGCCTGATGTCACAGGTCACCTCTTCCTCACTGTAAGGGCAGGAATAGTAGACCAGGAAATTCCCCCCTTGCCGGGTGAAGATCCTGTCGGGTGCTAAGTCATTGTCACTATCACTGTCAAAGCAGTCATTGGGGATTGGTCCTATCAGTTAATTTTCTAGATCCATGGAAAAATGTTGGTCATCAATCGCCATTTCAATAATAGTGCCTGCGCCCAGAGTGATACTCCTAGGGTCACTGTTATCCATCAATATTGGAATGGTGTTGTGTTCTGTATTGACTAATGGTGTTGGGTTTAACCCCAACCCCTGCTGTTGGAGATGGGTGTTGAGGTGTACATATTCATCAGGATTTTGCAGTTTCTGTCCTCTTTCAATTTTTAATTCAAGTGGGAATAGTCGGGTCCATCCTGGGATGGTGACCTCCTCTCCAATTTGAACTTCAACTGCATACGGCAGCAATTGGGCTGACCAAAATGCTTTTTCTGAATCATCAAAGTCCATGGGATTACCCCCTAATCGGGACCAGGCTTTGTAATTTATCAGGTCCAAATTAATTGCAAAACAATTGAGAATGTCACTGCCTAAATAGAATGCAGCAGGGACATCTCGCGCGACCCTACAATTATGTACTATGCTTTTGTTGCCTATAGAAATTTTGAGCATACAGGCAGGAGATGTTTGGAATTGGGAGTTTCCAGGACCATTTCCCGTTTATCAATCAATTTAAATGTGGGAATGACTGGATCTTTTGGGAGTTTTCGGAACATGGCTTTGTTGATGAAGCTCTTACCGTTGTTCACGCACACTCGGGCGAGAACAGATTCCTTCCCCTCATTTAACTGAATAGGGATGAATAGCTGTTCTCAAATTTTCTGAATGCCGGCTAAACTTTGAGCTGGTTTCTCATCACTCTTGACTATGGAATTGGGATTTTCAGATTGTGAATTGGTATAGAATTTCAAAGTATTTCCTTCCAGTGTTGAATTCCAATTGAACCTGGAGGGAAGGTTGATTTTCAGAACTGGAGAGGAGTTCCCATCACAGGTTTGTTGTCCTACAGCAATTATTGTCACGTCAGGTACTTGGCTATTCTGGAAATTAAACTCAATATGATCAGGTTTTTGTTCAACCATGTGGCATGTGCCATTTAAACTAATATGGTTGACACTATGTTTTAATTTTATTGGCCTGTTATTCTGGGTCCAGAGTACCTTGTTCACACAGTCTATTAAGGGGGACAACCTTCCCAGGATGTCATTCCCTAGTAGACAGGGAGTGCCCTCTGGAGTCACGATTATGACTGGGTGTTTCACCTTGTGTCGCCCAATTTTTATTTCCAAATCCGCAGCCCCTCGACAGGAATTTAATTCCCATCGAAGCTCTGAAGTTGTCTAGGAAGAGAGGTGAGAGGGATCTGGTATCTCCCCCCCTTTCTGAATTCAGCTGATCAAACACCCTCTTGGACCGGGGCATAACATCTTCCCTCCTTCTCTTCCAATGGGCAAAGGTAATGGGCATTCTGGGAAAGTTTGGTGGTCACTTTCCTTATTTTGGACTCTGACACAGGGGTAGTTTGTTCATGATTCAGTGTTGGAGTTTGGGGATCTGAAAGGAGAACTTGACATTGGGATATGTGGGCAGTTTTGGGCACCCCTTCGTCTGATTCTGGGCTACCCCCCCTTTTTGGAGGCAGTCCCAGACTTGGTTTGGATAGTGTGGTTTCCTTGATGCTCATTCTGGGGTTCAATGATGGGCGATTCTGACTCAGTCCCCACATTCACCCAGTCTTCATTTGGATCTCTTGGGACCAATTTTTCTTTGGGAGCAGTCTGCCCTTCCCTGAAGGAGAAGATCTTTCCCAGAATTCTCTGAGGATTCCTCTCCTTCAAATTGGAGAACCCCAACCTCCTCCACAAAATGGGTCTTTTTGGGTTCTTTATTTCTCCTGCCCACCCTCTGTTCCTTGGGTGGCAGGTTTTTGGGGGCAGGAGATTTTGGTTCCGGTTCCTGGATGTCCAGGGGCTTTTCACGGGTGAGGAAGGAAGCTTCCTCTAGGGCTTTACACCTCCCTTCCCCGTGCCTCCTCCTCTGGAACCAGTGAGTTGTCGGGGCGCTCTCCCCGTCATTGTTCTGGAGTACCAGACCCTTGGTTGGTGAGGTTCTGAGCCACCATGTTCATTTGAGGGTTCTTTTGAGCCCTCAACATGCAACCCAGATCCTGTCAACCCTAGGTGAGTCATGGGAAGGGTAACTATCCCTTCTCCCATAGTACCCTGGGTATGGAGAATTTTGGTAACCTTCCACCCTGGGCCTCCCCTCTCCTGGATTTGGCTGTCTGGGCTCCTGAAAGCGGGGAAAGAAAGGAGGGTTGTCCTGCAGGTTGGGGTTTTGTGGGTAATGGGGAAAGAAACTCAACCCAGCATTTAAATATACCCCAGGATTGGTCTGTTACCCTTGTATCAGGGGCTAATGTAAGTCCAAATATACCCCAGGATTGATCTGTTACCCTTGTATCGGGGCTAATGTAATTAGGGGAGTTAGGGGTCCCATTTGTGGGATTACCTCCCTGACTACCACCTGTCTGGGATTGGCCCGAGTGCCTTCTGGGTCTTTGATTGGATGGATTTGGTGCAGGTATATTTTTTAGGCCCCTCCATCTCCAGATCTAGTATGGGGGCAACCTTCACCTCTGCCACCTTAGCAGCAGCAGGGGTGTTGGCTGGTTTGGGGGTTTTGTTTGGATTTTTATTATCCACCGGTTTTTGTACCTCATAAATGCGGGTCGCCTGTTCTATGACCCAGTCCAGTGATCTTTTCTCATGAAAGTCCCTCACCAGCTGGGTCATTATATATTTTGGGAGGGCATGAAAGAAGGTGGTGATGAACTCCCGACTATCTGTGCGCCCCCTCCTGGTGGTCTGTGCAACAGCGCGTTTCAGCTCCTGCACACATTCTTGTGGGGCCTGATCTTCCCCGCACTGCAGATTGTAGGCCGCCTTGCGGGCCTCTTGGGGGTTTCTGTGGGCAGAGAAATGTTTTAAGATGGCCGCCCTGTAGGTGGACCATCTTGAGTGCTTCTGATCCTCCAGTCCTGCAAAGAAGCTGGATTATTCAGGGGAGAATGTCCATTTCACATACTCTATGCGAATCTGGCTGTCTTTCATATGAAAAGTATCCATCATTTGCTCATATAATTCTAGGTGTTCCCAGACAGAATACTGTGCATTTTTATGATATGTAGTTATAACGCTCCTAATGTCCTTGATCTGCCTAATGGGATCTTTTTATAGCTCTCTTAATTTTCTTTGCCTTCTTTGTTTTAGTCACCCGAGTCCACTCGTTCTCAGACTCCGAGGCGCTGCTACTTGAGGTGGCTTCTTGATCCTCTAGGTACTCCTTGTTTCTGCGAGCTTTAGAAGGGCTCGCAGAATGTTGGGGCCTAGTTTCCCTACACATGGGGTGCTCAGAAGAGTCTTCTGACTCTTCCCTGCTCTCAGGATTGGCGGAGTATCCCCCCCCACTGCCCTAAGTGGGTAGAGGTCTTAAGGATACTCTTTTTTGGCCTTTATTTCCTTGAGTTCCCCACCAAATTTCACAAACTGGTCCCTTGGAAGTTGGTATTTTAGTGGATCTAATTCCCTGGCCCTCCACTCATAGGAGTATTCCTTGTCAGAGATATCATCCCTAAGATTTGGGTATCTGTACAGGCACACCCGTCCATCAATTTCTGGGGGGCGCTGATCTGTCAGTCCTATTTCACCAACCGTATTGAATTCTTCCATCCCCATGGACCCTGGTTCACATTAGCCAGTAGACATGAAGCTGGCAGTGTTCATCGTATTGAAGGGTTTTCAGTCCCTTAGTACAGAGGTCCTTATGTTATGATCAGGGTTTGCCCTGTCCCTCTCTACTTGTTTAGTGTCCCTTCAGTTAGAATTTAGTCTAGCACCCTCTTTCTCCAATCTTGCTGCCTTTTCTTTTTCAGCCCCTATTTCCTGGTGATAAGCAAAAATCTGAGCCTTTTGTTCATCTATCAAGGCCTTATGGTCTCAATGATTCGCTCTTGCACAGCTACTTGTTGGTGGAGTCCATGAATCTTTTCACAGAGGGCCTCATTGTCCCTCTGCGCTTCCTGCATGTTTTGGGAGTATTGGGACATTCTCTGTTGCAAGTGATTCATTTCCTGGGTTTGTGTGTCTTTGGCTTGGGTGTTCTCTTTAAGAGCAGCTTCTACCTGTCTGGCATGCTCCATTAGCTTCCCATGTTCAGTTCTTAGTTCCTTTTACTCCTGGAGGGCCAACTTACTTTCCTGTAACTCTGCTTGTAACAAGCTTATTTCCTGGCCTGGGGCGTCCTTCTCTTGATTTAGGGTGCCCCTCTGCTCGGCCAGGTCATCTTTGTCTTTTTATAGTATGGAATTTCTGGCGCTCTTCAGAGTGAAGGTCTTTCACAATTAATTTATTATTTTCCTCATTCAACTTGTCTATCTGGACTTGTAGGATAACTGTCTGCTCTGTGCAAGCTCTATTAAAATGTAATTGTTGCACCAGCTTGTGTTGACTCCTTTTCTTACACTCCTCTTTCAATGCCTGCAATTGGGCATCTTGATCTGCATACTTGTGCTGGAGGAGGTCCAAATCCTCTTTCAATTTGGTGGCATAATCTCTAGATTCTGCCTCCAATTCTTGGCTCTTCTGTAGCCTTTGTTCTACTAAGTCTAGATCAGTCTGGATTTTCTCTAATAATTCAATCTCATTCTGCACCAGAACTGTGTCTTCAACATGCTTTTCCTGTATCACTCCTATGTGAAGGTATAGGTAGGCTGCAATTCTGGACATTTTGCTTTGCTTCTCTTTAATTTTTGGGGATATGTATAATTCACTCAGAGCTTGGTGTAATAGGCCATTGTCCTGCCATGTATCCAGGTTCATGGCAGTGACCTGTTGTGTAATTTCCTGCAGCCAGACATTTTCATCCTGTTCTGGCAAAGAGCTTGTGGAGTAGGTGCTCCCTAGCCATACTGATTTCTACTGGAACAGCCATTTTCTTTATTAATTATTTTGGGGTTGGTTTAATTTAACTTTTACAGACAAGCCTGGTTTTGGAGTCTTTGTTTTGGGAGGAGCTTGTACAGTGTAGCACAGTATTCCCACCACACAAAGTATTACTACTCTGCAGTTTAGTCTGCTGTGTTAGAATGTCACAGGTGGTAACCGAACAACCAAATCCCGGATGAACACCCAAATCCGTTAAGTATTTCAATCAGGCGATACACCCTGGTCTCAGCCAAGTATGCAGCGCACAATTGAAATGCCTATTTTGTTATATATATGGATTCAATATTTGAGAGATACACCACTCATATCGCACCCCTTTTTCAAATACCCCATATATTTTTAATATTGGGCAGCACTCACCAATGGGGTGACAATAACAAATAGGAATGTGAACAAGGCACTTAAATTAACCCTTTAGCAACACAGATGGAAAACACCCGAGACTAGAAACACTTTTTGGCTTTTGGAAAGATAGCATTCAAGTTAGGATTTCCCCCTGCAATATTCCTCAACCCACAAATAATCAATTCTAAATAGATATAAGGAAGCAGTAGGTAATCAGGAATGAGGAATAAGAAACAAAATTCAAATCCAATCTTGCCTCCCCAAACAAGAGTAAAAAACGGATTGGAACCCTTACAAGGTTAAAATGACACTCAGAAATGGCTGAAGAAAACAATGAATGTGTGCAAAAATCCCTAAATCAGTACAAATCTTTACTGGAGCAACACTGGAAAGTTACAAGCAATCATAAGCAATAGATTGAGCAAAAGCATACAATTCGAAAATGAAGGGAAGGTTTAAAACAATTCATAGTAAAAATAATACGTGTAAAACTTTGCAAAAATGCTTATTCCTGCCTGAAATTAACCAAGCAGTTTTTGATAAAAACGGGTGAAATACACTGATAGTGAAAACAGAAAAGAAAATCAATTTGGAGAAAAATAGTTTTACTCTATACTAGAGCATTCAGGCTAGAATACCAAAGAGGTACACAGTAAGCTCCAGTATTGATTCATGAGTTCAACTCTAGTTCCCCAGGGCATGCACTGACGGAACCAGTCCGATCACTCGAAATAGGATTGATAGCTTAGGATTTACAAGACAAGATAAAAATGACTAAAGAAATGGCGTTTAGCAAGATAAAGTAATAACAGGGTTGCAATAAGTATTCTGAAAATGTTACAAGTTATTAATGTAGATAACTCTCTAAACCATAGGATGGTTTAGAGATTGGGATAGGACAAGGCAAGGCAAGTTATGCTATTGTTCTATGGTTCCTATTGATACTAAGAGTCCACTGTTAATTTGGATTTTGGACAGTCAGCTCTCTGGATCACCACACAGATCTGGTCTAACACAGGACAGCCGGACAAAATCAGCAGGCATGGACTTGATACGGGGTAGCACGTCTGTTTACTGGATACTACAGATAGTCAGGGTAGGATAGTAGCAGCATACCGTGAGTGGCAGCAAGCCAGGCTGGATCAGGACACCAAAAATACCACAGTTTTCTCCTTTGCTGATAGGAGATTTAGTGGTTTTCAGAATTTGAGGCTTGCTTGAATGGGGTCAGCACTGCTTAAGTTTTGCAGAGGACCCCTAATGTAGGAGAAGCAATGCTTGGCCTTGTAGTCGGATTCTGGATTCTAGATGGATAATTTCAAGAAGACAGGAACAGACAGGACGCCAGGCAGCAAATCAGAATCAGTCAGGTATCAGTGTGTCCTGAGTTTTTTGTCAGGGACCCTTTATATAGAGCACAGTGACATCATTGACTATATTGCTGGGCTGGTTTAGCTAAGCAAGCCTTTAAACAACTGGATTGGGCAATCAATGTTAGCGGCCTCCCCTGGGTGGTCCCCTGTTTAGGAGGTTGTATTTTTATGAGGTAAAAAGACCTTTTTTCCAAAAATCTGTCATATCAGTATCTAAGCACTTGTACAATGGTAACACCTTAATAAATTTCATATTCAGGTCATATATTGTATGTAAAGTACAGCCAACCAATCCTGCAATCTGTGAGACCTTATTTTGGGTGGTTACTACTTTTTCATCATTTTAGGCATGAAAAGTTTGATGAAAAATTCCATAATTTTATACATATGTGGGTACTGTCATGAGGGATGTATGTACATAAATGTATGTTTGCAACATTTAGGACCTCATTACACGGTAGGCGGTAGGGGTTTACCGGTACCGGTAAGGGCACCAGTACCGGTAAACCCCTACCTCCTTACTACGAGTTCCCTTTGCAGGACCCGACTTTAACGGCTGGTTTTACCAGCCGTTAAAGTAGGGTGCCGCAAAGGGACCTCAGAGCTAATTACGGTACCGCAATGGGGAAGAGCCTTGGTGAATGGGGAATTACCGCCTCCGCTCACCTTGGAGTAGGGCGGTAATTCCGCCATCCACCAAGGCGGACAGGGTAAAATACCGGCTGTTAGGAAAGATTTCGTAATTGTAGGTAATTTTCCTTCCATGTGGCAACCCCTAAACTTTTTGCTGTTGTTTTTCACCTTGTTCTTGACTTTGCCAGAGAAGTGCAGCCTTCTGCCGCACTCCTCTGGGCTTTCGCTCCTTTCTTACGGGGAAACTGACATGCCCTTAAGACTGTCAGTACCGGGGAACGCTGTTTCCCGTAGTTTCTTTTATCATGTTGCGGCTTTCGTGCAACATGACACAAGAGGGCACTGTAAGCTAAGTTACAGCTCTCTTGGGTCTCTAGCCTTCTACAGGCCCTAGATACTCGTTTAGGATCGTATCTGATCGGTGCAAGTGATTCAGGGACGGGAATGGTGGCAGCGATCGTTTCTTGTGTTTTGAGCTCCTTTTGGCTTTCTAAGCGCGTTTCCCGCGCTTAACCCAAAATGGTGGCCTGGCTCCCAAAATGGCCAGACCACGAGGCTCCTTTGTCCTGTCCGCTGACCGTCTTGCTCCCTTCACCTTCCCCAGGTCGAGCCGACCAGGGGCCTTCCTTATTTGGGCATGTACTTTCCCGCGAAACACGGATGCTTTCGCGGGCTTCTACATGTCTTGTGTGTGCCTCCAGGATGTGGGCTGGGATGTCTGGTCCCAATACACATCCTGGGTGCCAGAGAGTCTAGGGTGGTGTGAATGCCTGGGACCACTGTGGTCCCTGATTGGTCCACGAATGGTGTGAGTGTTGATGAGCGGATCTCCCATTGGGTCCTCTCCGTTTTGGCGCGAAGGGAACCGTGGATAAGAGGGGGCTGGAAACACCACTACCAGGTTGATCTCCTGAGTTCTCACGAACAAAGGAATACAGGAGCCAAGTATCCTGCAACCACGAGGCTGGACCGAGGAATCGCTGGTGACCCGCTGAAGGACTTCTCCTCTGCACTGCTGTCGCCTTGTGAAACCCTTTTCACCTTTGATCGAACCAGAAGGCTTGGACTGGTACTTCGACCCTTGGAATAGCGGGAACAGCTATTCTCGGCATCTTCACCATCTCCTGCCAGTAAGCCTTCGGAAGCGTCTCTGGGCCATCCAGCTGACTGACCAGCTTACACGGGAGTCTTGCTCTGTAACCGCCGCCAGGTTGTGTAGTATTTCGAGTCCTTGTCACTCTCACACGCTTCGTACACTTGGCGTTCACAGGTCTGAAGTGAGTAGTGTACATTTGGCTCAGATACACACGGCCGCTCCGTTGCCCTGCTGTGGTAACAAACTGTGCGGGTTTCTTCGATTGGGACGTCTTTTTACTCAACACGACGACGAGGCGTTCCCTGCTCTTCTGAACCTGCCAGCTGCTGAAACTGACGCGGAGAAGCCTGGGTCTGCTTGCATCGGGGACCGGTGAGTAGCATAGCTAGTATCTGGTCGCCCTCCTGCAGGAGCCCATTGCTTTTCCCCTCTGTGTCCAACAGCACCCTTTTCCGTACTCGCGCTCTGCTTCTGCCCACTGTGGAGGCTGCGCTTGAGTCACGGAACTTGTTCTTCTTCTTTTGTGCACTAAACTGAACTGCCTGATTTCCCTCGAAGAGCTTCTCCTTTTGCCCGTTGGCACCAGCGCATGCAGGTATTTTTGAGCACAAGGCTCCACTCTTCGCAGGGCTCGGACTTCCATCTAGTTAGGTGCCTCTGAAGGCGAACTGGGTCTAAGCATTATTGCGCACTGCCTGTTTTCCCTCCCTTTTAGGTGGACTACACATTTCGTGCATATAACGCTTGAGACTTGTTGTATTTGTATATATATTGTGTTGATATGGTATGTGTTGGTTTACTATTGTTATATTGTGATTTTCTCGCAATGGTCATTGTTTTAAAGGCCTTGAAATAAATGTGTATATATTTTTAATATAACAACTGTTTGGAGTAGTTTGTAAGTGATCTTGCTTTGTGTGCTCATTGCAGGCTTTCAGTCACCCTCACCCCTCTTGAGACCTAGTCTTGACCGCCGCGATCGCTACCTTGATTGGTCTGGCTCGTCCAGAGGTTACCCTGTTCCAAGTAATTAGGTTGGCCTTCTGAACTTCTGCGCCACCAGGACAGAGTTCAGAAATCCGTCTTAACACTGGCGGCAACCATGGCGCTATTAGCGCC
Organism: Ambystoma mexicanum; assembly: GCF_040938575.1. Classification (NCBI taxonomy): domain Eukaryota; kingdom Metazoa; phylum Chordata; class Amphibia; order Caudata; family Ambystomatidae; genus Ambystoma; species Ambystoma mexicanum. The sequence goes on from NC_090936.1 coordinate 358,336,851, forward strand.
ATGGTTACTGCCTACCGTGTAATGAGGCCCTTAGACTTTTCTTTAAATCTTCAATATTTCACCATTTCTGTCCAGAGTGTGTCAAGACATTCTACCAAGTTTCAAAACAAAGCACACACATTCAATTTTAAACTGGGAAGTTTTCACAATTTTTCAAAGTCTTGCTGCAGAGATAGAAGTCTTTAAAGTTTCTTCATGAAATAATCTTTAAAAGCAAATGGCAGGGGCTGGACCATTTTTTTTCTTGTCAGCTGGTCCCAACGGGCATTTCCTTCAAAGCAGGATGGGGGGTTTCAGCTTGATTGTAGATTTTATTTCCCTTTCACACTTCCAACTTCCTTGCCCTGACAGCTCCATTGTCCGTGGGCTCAATAGAGACGAAAGTCTGTCCAACCCTGTATTATCAGGGAGTTGCCAGGAGCTGCTGAGAAAGAGAGCCCTCCTCCAAGCAGAAAACCTGTTTTTCAACTTGGTAACTCAAGCCACCCTGGGTTTAACATCTTTCACTTTTGACCTTAAATCCAGAATTAAAACAAGCCTATGGCCTTAAATAATCCATGTAATATAGTCTCAACAGTAACAAATCCCTTCACATTTCGAAAGACAAGTTAAACTTTTATTTACCATTGTACTTTTTTAAAATACAGGCATTCGTTTTTCTATATTTTGTAAGCAGCCTATTTTTACACGTGGTGCAAACTGACATTTCTTCCTTTAATTCGGTTTTGGACAGCTCACTGAGATTTCCACAACGTCATTGCAGCTAAAGTCATTTTTCTTTGAATACATGAGTTTTATCTGAACACTGGTATATGAAACTGACTAGGCTCAGATAGTTGAAGTTCTTTTGAAGACAGCTAATGTTCGATACATTGTGGAAAAATATGCGTGTTTTCCTGTGCGAGTAAAAGCAGAGTTCTTGGTTACTTTTTCAAAGTTACTTTTGACAGGGGCTGCCATTCAGGACACAGTGGATGATCCTGGGCATGGCATGGCCTTTTTAATCACAGTGGTTTCAAAATGAATTGATGGAATTGGCGTCAAAGCAGCTTTTACAAAGAGTGAAAAGGTTTCATTTAAAAAGGGAATTTGGGTTTTTTTCAGCAAGGCAATGCTGCCTATTTACTTAATTCCATGTTAAATGTTGCAGAGCAGACTGGCACATTCCTGCAGTGTGTACTCTGTTCCCCCGCCTGAACTGTGTGTGGCAGGGTGGGGCAGCCATTTTTCTGGTGGTTGTAAAGCACAATTTTGAGATCCTGGTGCGCACAGGAGTCAGCACAGCCGTTTTGCTGTTTGTTGCACCAATGCATCACAGTGATGTGGGGCAAGGCGTTGAGTGGGTCAATATATCCCACAGCTCGCTGTGCGAGAGGTTCCGCTTCCTCATCACCACTAATAAGGATGACACCAGGACGCAGAGATGCAGATAAGTGAAGTTTATTTAACTAGCTGCGGAGAGCAGCAACATGAATCCAGCCGAAGCTCCCACACCAACTGCTTTTTGTTCCAGAACCAACAACACTCCTCATTGTTATACAAGTTGAATTCACAGTATTTGACCCTGTATCTGAGGCGCGTTAGAAATGTGTCCATACTTTCTCCCGATAGTTGTGTCGTTGTGTGAAATACATATTGTTCCTAATCAGAGTGCCTGTGCCTTGAAAAATGTTCCTTGAGTATTTTTTGGAGATTGTCGTATCTGTACTCCACGACCTCTGGTAGCTCGAAGATAATGTCCATTACCCCGGGACCCGCTGTGACGGTGAATAAGCCAATAATGCATTTATCCTCCTGCAGGCCCACTGCATCCAGGTAGGCATCAAACTCTTTCATCCACCTGGTCCACCTTGGACCGAGGCTGTTGGTGTCCATGGTGTCAAACGGCATGATGGAGGGCACCGGGAATGACTCTCTCCCTTGCTAGGATGTCCCGGAAGGTCCTGCGTCCTGGTCTTGGCCCTGTCCTGGGTCTGACATGATGCTGGGGTTGATGGGGCACTAGGTGTTGGTGAGAATTATATGCAGTACCCTTTGGGAACACCACACACAATTAAGACTACAAGTGACAGTACAAATTTGCCTTTGGTAGAAGCCTGTACTACACAGTAAAGTGGTAGCGACGGCTAAGCAGCCAGACTTATCTCAAGAGCAAGTGACTAGTATCAATAGTTACACAGAGGACAGCAATTACTATGATTCAAACAAACACTGACTCAAGGTTTCTGAGTAAAAGAATATACATTTATTTACACATCAGTTTTATAACATCTCACTAAAGTAAAGCAGTTTAAAAATCACATTCTTAATACACCACACTACTCCCAATAAGTTCCAGACAAGTTAAGCTCACAAAATGAAGTGGGAGCAAAATGGCATCCAGAAATTTAAAAGGGAGGTAAAGACAAAGTTAATAGAAATTGAACCACACCAACAGTTAAGTACTCAGGGCAATTGAGCAAGAGGAACTATAGTGATAGAATCAGGTAGAAAAGGCTTAGGGCCAAAGTCAATAGGACAAAAGTCTTTTGCTCAAGATCACACGGTTCAGGGTAGCTCGCGGTAAAGTTCGTGCCATGGGTTCCGGACGAGGTTGGTTGGCAGAAAAGTTAGTTCAAAGAGAAGAGAAGGCCAAGCCCTCGGATTGGAGAAAGATTTCAAACACTTTCACCGCGGCTGAACGAAACGAACAACCGGATTTGCACAGTATTCTTAAAATGGAGAGGAAGCTGTAGCTGAGGTGGACGTTCCTGGTAGTTCCAGCAGGCTCACAGTTCCTGAAGCGAGTGTCGGACTAACACAAAGTAGGAAGACTGGAGGGTCTGCACCACCCAGGGAAGAAACCAGCAGCAGAGCAAAGCAACGAATAAAAGGTGCGCTCCTTAAAACCCAAGCAGGGTCCAACCTTCCTGGCTATCTGGCCCACTGTAGCTCTGTACAGCGAATTTGACCAGAGGAGGGGTCCTGGCTTGAAGTTTGGGTGAACTGGTTGGTCCCACCAGCTCAAGGGAAGAAGATTCCTGGAGGATCTTCTCTGTCGTTGGAGTTCGAGGATTCGGACCTGCAGCAGGGCTTCACCGGGCAGTTCAGTCGTGGTAGGGGTCCTCTTCCATCAGCTCCTCATTGGTTCTTTCGTTCCAGTGGCAACTGTGTCTTTCCAGTCCCAGAGCCCTGCTTTTTATGCAGTTTTTCCCCCATTCACAAAGCCTGGCTGTCAATGACACAGCAGGGTGACTGTTCTGGTAAGGACAGTCACCCAGCCAATCAAACAGGAGTGCGACTTGGGTTACCAAGGGAACCCATGGCAGGGGTCCTAAGACCCCTCCCTCACATCCTGCCTACCCAGACTTTCAGGCGCCTTAAGGAGGGCTTCTGTGCAGAAGCCTGCAAAAAGATGGTGAACAAAGGAACCAGCCTGGTTTGGCGCGCAGAATAAAACACAAGAAAGACTTCAACAAAAAGAAATGGTGAATAATCCCAGCCGGAGCCGAAATAAAATATATTTGGTCAAGCAGGTTTATGTTTGAGGTTACTAAAATAGCCTAAAACAATACCAGGGTTATATAAGATAATCGGGGTAGACAAATGAGGGTAGTTACTACTGCCACCAGCCAAGTCTTGAGTAAAAGGGAGTGAAACAGTGCTCCAAGAGAAACAGACAAAAAGGGATAATAATTAACCCTTTCAAATACTCCATGTAAGATGGGGTGTACTGGGTCTGTAGTTTAAAGAGACTACATAAAGATAATGGCAACTTTACATGTTTCTGGGAGACAGTAGTCAGTCCCAGAAACATGGAGTCAGTGGGAAGTCTAAAAGACAACCCTGTGTCACTGCACTGAAGGTGCTGTGTAACACACAAAAAAAAATGATGCTCATGGAGTAGGTGAGGCTCCAGAGCCCAAGATCACACAAATGGTAAAGGCACACACAGCAAAACACATGTAAGAGTGGGAAAAAGGCTCACACTCTTACCAGGCGAAAAAATAAACCCTAGAAATCCAGCAAAGCTGCTGAGGGACTCAGTAGGTAAGGGAAATTAGCCATTTGTGAGAATTCTCCCTAACACTAGGGTTTGGCGTGTTTTCCCCTCTGCGCACGATACAGCGCAGGGTGCACTGCTGTGGTAGCCCCCGTTGCCATCTGCACTTTTCTTCATGCTCCCAAGGGTCATGGGCATTGCATGCCCCTCCTTGTTGTATGACGTGTGGCGTGGTGCAACTTTATTCATTTATTTTGCATTTTTGAAGTGCTCACACAGCCCGCAGGCATGGAGGTGCTGTTACAGAAATTGTTTTAGTTGCGTATTCATAACATGCTTAAACACCCAGAGATTTCTAAGCGCGGAACTGGGGATCGAACCTGTGTTGCTTTGTGTCGTCTTGCTTCCAAGGCGATCACGGTGGGTCATTTGCCCAGGGCGTCCTTTTTCTTTCCCACTCGATGCGGTTGCTGCTGGGTCTGCCGGTACAAGTAGAAGCCTTCTGCTGGCCCCCTGTGCGTGGCAGGAGTGAAGCTGCTTCAAACTCGTAACCTGCTTGGTCGTGGTGCAGGCACCCTGGGTTTGTTCCCTCATCGTCGCCATTGTGAAATCCCGACCTTCGGGAGGTGGCGCGCAGCACATACATCACCGTGGGTCCGCTGACCCTATTCTGCACCGCCGTGCCCACATATAATTCCATGAATTAAGTCTGGTACAAGAAACCGGCCACAATTCAGCAACAAAAATCTGAGTATGTGTGACACAGAATCTCCATGTTTCTGCTCATGGGCTATCACTGTACGTGTGTTGGCTGTCTGCATATGTGGATTCAGCCTTATAACTGGGAAAATGAGTGTGTAGGAGCAGTGACTGCTCTGGAATGCTGTTTTGCCCAAGATATATATGACTCCATCAGGCTCCGACTGATCAACTCTGTGGAAACACACTGCACCCGCTATACCGTTGATTCTGCGTTCAGACAATGTTACTTGTTACCAATGAACAGACGCATTATTTTCTGGTCCTGCACTGTCCATTGTCAACACTATTTCCATGTATGTAATAAACTATTGTAGAGGTCTGGACAAAAGACAGGACACGGATTGTGTTCACAGGTGTTTATTAAGACACCTCTTACAACATCATGTCTGGGGTATTTAGAGTTCTGGGCAGGGCTGAGGAGTTTACTCTCTGCAGGGCAGTCCAGTCATGCAGTTGGCTTCACTACATATAGGTGTGCTGGCATTCACACACTCAGGACAACCAGAGCACCCAGGAGGCTGTCCTCGGCCTTAGTATTGTTCTCTGGCTGACTGGGGCCTCTGTAGGCAGGCCCTGCCCCAGCTGTAGTCTTCTAGCAGAAGGAGCGCCGGGGCTGGCTGACTCCTGCAGCCTCTGGCGGGTTCTCCAGCTTCACCCATTTTTCACGGGCTTCTAGCTCCGTAAATCTCAAGAGATCATGTGAACGTGATCTCGCAAGATGGAGTCTCCACACACCTCCTTTGGTGGAAAAAGGTGGACGTTAGACCATGACAAAGTCAGTGAACCTGATGGGCTTTCTTCTCTCCCTTTTGGGTCTGTCCAGGCTGGGGATGATGCCTGGGTCTTGGGTGGTAATGCGTTGTGCGTCGGGTGAGGTCCTTTGGGGTCGTTTCCCATTGTGGTTCTCGAGACTGGGGCAGGGGCTGAGGTAAGCATGTTCTCTTTGGTCCTTTTCTTCTGCAGCGTCAGTTTCTGAGTGTTGGTGGATGCTGACTGAACCACATTGGTCTTGGTTGCGTCCTGCTTCCATGGATGGGTGGTTTGTGGATGCTCTCTTGCAGTGTGCGGCCACTCTGGTGCGGACATGATTGGTCCCTTTGCTGGTTACTTCCATTGCCCTGCAATTGAGCCGGTAGTGGTGCCTTTGTGGGGCAGGCGTATCTTTACCAGGTCGGCTTCACTGACTTCTGTGCGATGGGCTGCCTGGCATTTGTCGCCTTGGGATTTCATTGCTTCCTTGTTCCTTTGCATGCAGAACACAATGTCTCTCATGTCAATGTCTTGGTCTTCTCTGATTTGATGTAGCCACAGGGATACTAGCGTGGATGCAGCCCTTCTCCCTCTTACCAGTTCAAATGGGGATACCCCAGTGAATGCATTTGGTGTGATGCAGTGGGCCGCGATAGCCTTCTTCACTATCTTGTGTGGTTCTAGGCCTGATGCACAGGCCAGTTGCAGAGCGCCTTTAATAAAACAGTTTGTCCTTTCCACTAGTCCATTTGCTTGTGCATGGTACAAACTTTCCCTCAGTTGGCGAATGTTGTGCTTTCTCAGGAATCTTTCCATTTCCCTGGAGACTAATTGCACACCGTTGTCGGTTACGATCTCCTCAGGGAGCCCCTCCCTCTGAAACACGGCACTGAGCACCCCAATGACTGTGCTTGTGGTGAGTCTGGCACAAATTCGACCTCTACCCACTTGGAAAAGTAGTTCACCATTACTACTCCATACTTGAGGTCTGCCGACATGCCATCTAGCGGGCCGATGAAGTCCAATCCTAATTTGTACCATACGCCGTGTGGTATTTCCGTGGGTACCATGGGTGCCTGTCTTACTGTGAGCCGCTTGTCACTGCTCGTGCACTCGTGGCACCTTTCAATCATCGCCCTTATTTATTGATCCATTCCGGGCCACCAATAGGCATCAAATACTCTGCGTCTCGTCATGTTGCTGCCCAAGTGCCCCAAATGTGCTCTGCAGAGTATCACTTTGCGGATGCCTATCGAGATCAAGCCGTTCATCACTGTGATCTCGTCACTAAATTTCCAATACAGGTGAAGACTTTCGGGGACTGCCCTCTCGTTGGGCCATCCTTCGCAGACCCACTGTGCTAGTCGGCGCAGTGCGCCAGATTGTTCTATTTCTTCTTGCCAGTGTTGCCCGCTCATCGCAATGAAGTCCCTGTTTCTCAGGTTGCTTATGGAGGCCACCACGCATTCATCTTTGAGGAATGTGGTCCCTGTGCGGTTTTGGTCGAGTTTGGTCGAGTAGCCTGCAGTCTGCTTGGGCATTTTTCCAGCCTGCAATGTGGGTGATTTTGTAGGTATACTCTTGGAGCTTCGCAGCAATTCTGGCCAGTCTCGGGGTGGCTGTTTTGGTGCCGCCGGGGCTCAGCATGTGTATCAAGGGCTTGTGGTCGGTGACCAATTGAAATTTGGTGCCCCAAGCGTAGGGCCTGAAGTATTCCACGGCCCAGGCGCACGCCAGCATCTCTTTTTCCATGGTGGAGTAGTTTTTCTCTGAAGTAGATAGTGCTTTGGACGCAAAGGCCACAATATTTTCTGTATCACCCTTTGTGAGGGTGGCCCCCAAATCCATAGGCACTGGCGTTTGTCGTGATGCATGTTTCCCATTCGGGATTGAAGGGTTTGAGACAGGGTGTGTGCAGGATCCTCCTTTTGATCTCCGCAAAGGCCTCATCTTGTTGACGTTCCCATGCATAGGCTGTGCCCTTTTTTTAGGTGCTCCCTCAGCGGCGATGTGGTTTCGGAGAACCTGGGGACGAACTTCGCATAGTATTCTGCGAGCCCCAGGAAAGACCAAAGTTCATCCTTTGACATCAGGGCCGGGGCATTGGTTATGGCTTCGAGCAGATTTTTCTTGGGCTCACCCCTTCTCTCGAGATGCAGTATCCCAGGTATTCAACTTCTCCAGCGCTGAAAATGCATTTTTCATGGTGCAGGTGGACACCCGCGTCTTGTAGTTTGCTTAGTACTTTGTTCAAGGCTTTGTCTTGAGTTACTGTGTCCTTGGCGTATACCAGGATATCATCCTGGAAGTACGAAACCTTAGCGATGCCATGCAATAACGAATTCATCATCCTCTGGAAGGCCTAAGCTGCTGAGCATAGACCGAATGGCATGCGTGTGTATTGGTACGTGCCAAAAGGGGTGATGCAGGCACTGAGCGGGCATGAGGACTTGTGCAGGCTTATTTGATGGTCTGCATCTCGCATGTCAAGCCTTGTAAATATGGATGCTTCTTTCATCATGAGTACTATTTCATTGATGCTGGGAAGCGGAAAGCTGTTGGTGACCACTTCCAAGTTCGAACTGCGTAGGTCTATGCAGACTCTCAGCTCGTGGAAGACTTTTTCTTGATGAGTACCACCGCGCTCAGCCATTCAGAGGATTCCGCTGTCTCTATGGTGCCTTCTTTGACCATCTTCTTGAGTTGAGCTTCGAGTGCTGACCTTGCTGTGGCCGGAACTGATCTGACCTTGTGTTTCACTGGATTAGCATTTGGTTTGAGGCTAATCTTGTGCACATAGTCTTTTATCTTCCCTGGCATTTTGGAGAACAAGCCGGGAAATGCATCTCTCAGGCCCGACACGCCTTCTGCTGAAACCAGGTGCTGGGGTCTAGCTATATGCTTAGCTTATGTTGGTCGTCCCATCCCAACACGACTGGGCCCTGGAACGAGAAATATACTTTTGTGGTGGTGGTCCTGTCCTTGAATTCAATGTTTTCCTTTATATAGCCTAGAAGGTCCACCGTGGCCCCTCCAAAGACTGTCGGTTTCTGGCTGGTGCTCCTAATTTCGACTTGGTCCCGTCCCATCATTTATTTGTACGTCTGGATAGGGAGGATGGTGAGGTCCGACCCTGGATCTGCCATGACCCGTGTTAGAAAAGATTTCGTAATTGTAGGTAATTTTCCTTCCATGTGGCAACCCCTAAACTTTTTGCTGTTGTTTTACACCTTGTTCTCGACTTTGCCAGAGAAGTGCAGCCTTCTGTCGCACTCCTCTGGGCTTTCGCTCCTTTCTTACGGGGAAACTGACATGCCCTTAAGACAGTCAGTACTGGGGAACGCTGTTTCCCGTAGTTTCTTTTATCATGTTGCGGCTTTCGTGCAACATGACACAAGAGGGCACTGTAAGCTAAGTTACAGCTCTCTTGGGTCTCTAGCCTTCTACAGGCCCTAGATACTCGTTTAGGATTGTATCTGATCGGTGCAAGTGATTCAGGGACAGGAATGGTGGCAGCAATCGTTTCTTGTGTTTTGAGCTCCTTTTGGCGTTCTAAGCGCGTTTCTCGCGCTTAACCCAAAATGGTGGCTTGGCTCCCAAAATGGCCAGACCACGAGGCTCCTTTGTCCTGTCTGCTCACCGTCTTGCTCCCTTCACCTTCCCCAGGTCGAGCCGACCCGGGGCCTTCCTTATTTGGGCATGTACTTTCCCGCGAAACACAGATGCTTTCGCGGGCTTCTACATGTCTTGTGTGTGCCTCCAGGATGTGGGCTGGGATGTCTGGTCCCAATACACATCCTGGGTGCCAGAGAGTCTAGGGTGGTGTGAATGCCTGGGATCACCGTGGTCCGTGATTGGTCCACGAATGGTGTGAGTGTTGATGAGCGGATCTCCCATTGGGTCCCCTCCGTTTTGGCGTGAAGGGAACCGTGGATAAGAGGGGGCTGGAAACACCACTACCATGTCGATCTCCTGAGTTCTCACGAACGAAGGAATACAGGAGCCAAGTATCCTGTAACCACAAGGCTGGACCGAGGAATCGCTGGTGACCCGCTGAAGGACTTCTCCTCTGCACTGCTGTCGCCTTGTGAAACCCCTTTTCACCTTTGATCGAACCAGAAGGCCTGTACTGGTACTTCGACCCTTGGAATAGCGGGAACAGCTATTCTCGGCATCTTCACCATCTCCTGCCAGTAAGCCTTCGGAAGCGTCTCTGGGCCATCCAGCTGACTGACCAGCTTACACGGGAGCCTTGCTCTGTAACCGCCGCCAGGTTGTGTAGTATTTCGAGTCCTTGTCACTCTCACACGCTTCGTACACTTGGCGTTCCCAGGTCTGAAGTGAGTAGTGTACATTTGGCTCAGATACACACGGCCGCTCCGTTGCACTGCTGTGGTAACAAACTGTGCGGGTTTCTTCGATTGGGACGTCTTTTTACTCAACACGACGACGAGGCGTTCCCTGCTCTTCTGAACCTGCCAGCTGCTGAAACTGACGCGGAGAAGCCTGGGTCTGCTTGCATCGGGGACCGGTGAGTAGCATAGCTAGTATCTGGTCGCCCTCCTGCAGGAGCCCATTGCTTTTCCCCGCTGTGTCCAACAGCACCCTTTTCCGTACTCGCGCTCTGCTTCTGCCCACTGTGGAGGCTGCGCTTGAGTCACGGAACTTGTTCTTCTTCTTTTGTGCACTAAACTGAACTGCCTGATTTCCCTCGAAGAGCTTCTCCTTTTGCCCGTTGGCACCAGCGCATGCAGGTATTTTTGAGCACAAGGCTCCACTCTTCGCAGGGCTCGGACTTCCATCTAGTTAGGTGCCTCTGAAGGCGAACTGGGTCTAAGCATTATTGCGCACTGCCTGTTTTCCCTCCCTTTTAGGTGGACTACACATTTCGTGCATATAACGCTTGAGACTTGTTGTATTTGTATATATATTGTGTTGATATGGTATGTGTTGGTTTACTATTGTTATATTGTGATTTTCTCGCTACGGTCATTGTTTTTAAGGCCTTGAAATAAATGTGTATATATTTTTAATATAACAACTGTTTGGAGTAGTTTGTAAGTGATCTTGCTTTGTGTGCTCATTGCAGGCTTTCAGTCACCCTCACCCCTCTTGAGACCTAGTCTTGACCGCCGCGATCGCTACCTTGATTGGTCTGGCTCGTCCAGAGGTTACCCTGTTCCAAGTAATTAGGTTGGCCTTCTGAACTTCTGCGCCACCAGGACAGAGTTCAGAAATCCGTCTTAACACTGGCGGCAACCATGGCGCTATTAGCGCCATGGTTACTGCCTACCGTGTAATGAGGCCCTTAGACTTTTCTTTAAATCTTCAATATTTCACCATTTCTGTCCAGAGTGTGTCAAGACATTCTACCAATTTTCAAAACAAAGCACACACATTCAATTTTAAACTGGGAAGTTTTCACAATTTTTCAAAGTCTTGCTGCAGAGATAGAAGTCTTTAAAGTTTCTTCATGAAATAATCTTTAAAAGCAAATGGCAGGGGCTGGACCATTTTTTTTCTTGTCAGCTGGTCCCAACGGGCATTTCCTTCAAAGCAGGATGGGGGGTTTCAGCTTGATTGTAGATTTTATTTCCCTTTCACACTTCCAACTTCCTTGCCCTGACAGCTCCATTGTCCGTGGGCTCAATAGAGACGAAAGTCTGTCCAACCCTGTATTATCAGGGAGTTGCCAGGAGCTGCTGAGAAAGAGAGCCCTCCTCCAAGCAGAAAACCTGTTTTTCAACTTGGTAACTCAAGCCACCCTGGGTTTAACATCTTTCACTTTTGACCTTAAATCCAGAATTAAAACAAGCCTATGGCCTTAAATAATCCATGTAATATAGTCTCAACAGTAACAAATCCCTTCACATTTCGAAAGACAAGTTAAACTTTTATTTACCATTGTACTTTTTTAAAATACAGGCATTCGTTTTTCTATATTTTGTAAGCAGCCTATTTTTACACGTGGTGCAAACTGACATTTCTTCCTTTAATTCGGTTTTGGACAGCTCACTGAGATTTCCACAACGTCATTGCAGCTAAAGTCATTTTTCTTTGAATACATGAGTTTTATCTGAACACTGGTATATGAAACTGACTAGGCTCAGATAGTTGAAGTTCTTTTGAAGACAGCTAATGTTCGATACATTGTGGAAAAATATGCGTGTTTTCCTGTGCGAGTAAAAGCAGAGTTCTTGGTTACTTTTTCAAAGTTACTTTTGACAGGGGCTGCCATTCAGGACACAGTGGATGATCCTGGGCATGGCATGGCCTTTTTAATCACAGTGGTTTCAAAATGAATTGATGGAATTGGCGTCAAAGCAGCTTTTACAAAGAGTGAAAAGGTTTCATTTAAAAAGGGAATTTGGGTTTTTTTCAGCAAGGCAATGCTGCCTATTTACTTAATTCCATGTTAAATGTTGCAGAGCAGACTGGCACATTCCTGCAGTGTGTACTCTGTTCCCCCGCCTGAACTGTGTGTGGCAGGGTGGGGCAGCCATTTTTCTGGTGGTTGTAAAGCACAATTTTGAGATCCTGGTGCGCACAGGAGTCAGCACAGCCGTTTTGCTGTTTGTTGCACCAATGCATCACAGTGATGTGGGGCAAGGCGTTGAGTGGGTCAATATATCCCACAGCTCGCTGTGCGAGAGGTTCCGCTTCCTCATCACCACTAATAAGGATGACACCAGGACGCAGAGATGCAGATAAGTGAAGTTTATTTAACTAGCTGCGGAGAGCAGCAACATGAATCCAGCCGAAGCTCCCACACCAACTGCTTTTTGTTCCAGAACCAACAACACTCCTCATTGTTATACAAGTTGAATTCACAGTATTTGACCCTGTATCTGAGGCGCGTTAGAAATGTGTCCATACTTTCTCCCGATAGTTGTGTCGTTGTGTGAAATACATATTGTTCCTAATCAGAGTGCCTGTGCCTTGAAAAATTTTCCTTGAGTATTTTTTGGAGATTGTCGTATCTGTACTCCACGACCTCTGGTAGCTCGAAGATAATGTCCATTACCCTGGGACCCGCTGTGACGGTGAATAAGCCAATAATGCATTTATCCTCCTGCAGGCCCACTGCATCCAGGTAGGCATCAAACTCTTTCATCCACCTGGTCCACCTTGGACCGAGGCTGTTGGTGTCCATGGTGTCAAACGGCATGATGGAGGGCACCGGGAATGACTCTCTCCCTTGCTAGGATGTCCCGGAAGGTCCTGCGTCCTGGTCTTGGCCCTGTCCTGGGTCTGACATGATGCTGGGGTTGATGGGGCACTAGGTGTTGGTGAGAATTATATGCAGTACCCTTTGGGAACACCACACACAATTAAGACTACAAGTGACAGTACAAATTTGCCTTTGGTAGAAGCCTGTACTACACAGTAAAGTGGTAGCGACGGCTAAGCAGCCAGACTTATCTCAAGAGCAAGTGACTAGTATCAATAGTTACACAGAGGACAGCAATTACTATGATTCAAACAAACACTGACTCAAGGTTTCTGAGTAAAAGAATATACATTTATTTACACATCAGTTTTATAACATCTCACTAAAGTAAAGCAGTTTAAAAATCACATTCTTAATACACCACACTACTCCCAATAAGTTCCAGACAAGTTAAGCTCACAAAATGAAGTGGGAGCAAAATGGCATCCAGAAATTTAAAAGGGAGGTAAAGACAAAGTTAATAGAAATTGAACCACACCAACAGTTAAGTACTCAGGGCAATTGAGCAAGAGGAACTATAGTGATAGAATCAGGTAGAAAAGGCTTAGGGCCAAAGTCAATAGGACAAAAGTCTTTTGCTCAAGATCACACGGTTCAGGGTAGCTCGCGGTAAAGTTCGTGCCATGGGTTCCGGACGAGGTTGGTTGGCAGAAAAGTTAGTTCAAAGAGAAGAGAAGGCCAAGCCCTCGGATTGGAGAAAGATTTCAAACACTTTCACCGCGGCTGAACGAAACGAACAACCGGATTTGCACAGTATTCTTAAAATGGAGAGGAAGCTGTAGCTGAGGTGGACGTTCCTGGTAGTTCCAGCAGGCTCACAGTTCCTGAAGCGAGTGTCGGACTAACACAAAGTAGGAAGACTGGAGGGTCTGCACCACCCAGGGAAGAAACCAGCAGCAGAGCAAAGCAACGAATAAAAGGTGCGCTCCTTAAAACCCAAGCAGGGTCCAACCTTCCTGGCTATCTGGCCCACTGTAGCTCTGTACAGCGAATTTGACCAGAGGAGGGGTCCTGGCTTGAAGTTTGGGTGAACTGGTTGGTCCCACCAGCTCAAGGGAAGAAGATTCCTGGAGGATCTTCTCTGTCGTTGGAGTTCGAGGATTCGGACCTGCAGCAGGGCTTCACCGGGCAGTTCAGTCGTGGTAGGGGTCCTCTTCCATCAGCTCCTCATTGGTTCTTTCGTTCCAGTGGCAACTGTGTCTTTCCAGTCCCAGAGCCCTGCTTTTTATGCAGTTTTTCCCCCATTCACAAAGCCTGGCTGTCAATGACACAGCAGGGTGACTGTTCTGGTAAGGACAGTCACCCAGCCAATCAAACAGGAGTGCGACTTGGGTTACCAAGGGAACCCATGGCAGGGGTCCTAAGACCCCTCCCTCACATCCTGCCTACCCAGACTTTCAGGCGCCTTAAGGAGGGCTTCTGTGCAGAAGCCTGCAAAAAGATGGTGAACAAAGGAACCAGCCTGGTTTGGCGCGCAGAATAAAACACAAGAAAGACTTCAACAAAAAGAAATGGTGAATAATCCCAGCCGGAGCCGAAATAAAATATATTTGGTCAAGCAGGTTTATGTTTGAGGTTACTAAAATAGCCTAAAATAATACCAGGGTTATATAAGATAATCGGGGTAGAAAAATTAGGGTAGTTACTACTGCCACCAGCCAAGTCTTGAGTAAAAGGGAGTGAAACAGTGCTCCAAGAGAAACAGACAAAAAGGGATAATAATTAACCCTTTCAAATACTCCATGTAAGATGGGGTGTACTGGGTCTGTAGTTTAAAGAGACTACATAAAGATAATGGCAACTTTACATGTTTCTGGGAGACAGTAGTCAGTCCCAGAAACATGGAGTCAGTGGGAAGTCTAAAAGACAACCCTGTGTCACTGCACTGAAGGTGCTGTGTAACACACAAAAAGAAATGATGCTCATGGAGTAGGTGAGGCTCCAGAGCCCAAGATCACACAAATGGTAAAGGCACACACAGCAAAACACATGTAAGAGTGGGAAAAAGGCTCACACTCTTACCAGGCGAAAAAATAAACCCTAGAAATCCAGCAAAGCTGCTGAGGGACTCAGTAGGTAAGGGAAATTAGCCATTTGTGAGAATTCTCCCTAACACTAGGGTTTGGCGTGTTTTCCCCTCTGCGCACGATACAGCGCAGGGTGCACTGCTGTGGTAGCCCCCGTTGCCATCTGCACTTTTCTTCATGCTCCCAAGGGTCATGGGCATTGCATGCCCCTCCTTGTTGTATGACGTGTGGCGTGGTGCAACTTTATTCATTTATTTTGCATTTTTGAAGTGCTCACACAGCCCGCAGGCATGGAGGTGCTGTTACAGAAATTGTTTTAGTTGCGTATTCATAACATGCTTAAACACCCAGAGATTTCTAAGCGCGGAACTGGGGATCGAACCTGTGTTGCTTTGTGTCGTCTTGCTTCCAAGGCGATCACGGTGGGTCATTTGCCCAGGGCGTCCTTTTTCTTTCCCACTCGATGCGGTTGCTGCTGGGTCTGCCGGTACAAGTAGAAGCCTTCTGCTGGCCCCCTGTGCGTGGCAGGAGTGAAGCTGCTTCAAACTCGTAACCTGCTTGGTCGTGGTGCAGGCACCCTGGGTTTGTTCCCTCATCGTCGCCATTGTGAAATCCCGACCTTCGGGAGGTGGCGCGCAGCACATACATCAACGTGGGTCCGCTGACCCTATTCTGCACCGCCGTGCCCACATATAATTCCATGAATTAAGTCTGGTACAAGAAACCGGCCACAATTCAGCAACAAAAATCTGAGTATGTGTGACACAGAATCTCCATGTTTCTGCTCATGGGCTATCACTGTACGTGTGTTGGCTGTCTGCATATGTGGATTCAGCCTTATAACTGGGAAAATGAGTGTGTAGGAGCAGTGACTGCTCTGGAATGCTGTTTTGCCCAAGATATATATGACTCCATCAGGCTCCGACTGATCAACTCTGTGGAAACACACTGCACCCGCTATACCGTTGATTCTGCGTTCAGACAATGTTACTTGTTACCAATGAACAGACGCATTATTTTCTGGTCCTGCACTGTCCATTGTCAACACTATTTCCATGTATGTAATAAACTATTGTAGAGGTCTGGACAAAAGACAGGACACGGATTGTGTTCACAGGTGTTTATTAAGACACCTCTTACAACATCATGTCTGGGGTATTTAGAGTTCTGGGCAGGGCTGAGGAGTTTACTCTCTGCAGGGCAGTCCAGTCATGCAGTTGGCTTCACTACATATAGGTGTGCTGGCATTCACACACTCAGGACAACCAGAGCACCCAGGAGGCTGTCCTCGGCCTTAGTATTGTTCTCTGGCTGACTGGGGCCTCTGTAGGCAGGCCCTGCCCCAGCTGTAGTCCTCTAGCAGAAGGAGCGCCGGGGCTGGCTGACTCCTGCAGCCTCTGGCGGGTTCTCCAGCTTCACCCATTTTTCACGGGCTTCTAGCTCCGTAAATCTCAAGAGATCATGTGAACGTGATCTCGCAAGATGGAGTCTCCACACACCTCCTTTGGTGGAAAAAGGTGGACGTTAGACCATGACAAAGTCAGTGAACCTGATGGGCTTTCTTCTCTCCCTTTTGGGTCTGTCCAGGCTGGGGATGATGCCTGGGTCTTGGGTGGTAATGCGTTGTGCGTCGGGTGAGGTCCTTTGGGGTCGTTTCCCATTGTGGTTCTCGAGACTGGGGCAGGGGCTGAGGTAAGCATGTTCTCTTTGGTCCTTTTCTTCTGCAGCGTCAGTTTCTGAGTGTTGGTGGATGCTGACTGAACCACATTGGTCTTGGTTGCGTCCTGCTTCCATGGATGGGTGGTTTGTGGATGCTCTCTTGCAGTGTGCGGCCACTCTGGTGCGGACATGATTGGTCCCTTTGCTGGTTACTTCCATTGCCCTGCTATGGAGCCGGTAGTGGTGCCTTTGTGGGGCAGGCGTATCTTTACCAGGTCGGCTTCACTGACTTCTGTGCGATGGGCTGCCTGGCATTTGTCGCCTTGGGATTTCATTGCTTCCTTGTTCCTTTGCATGCAGAACACAATGTCTCTCATGTCAATGTCTTTGTCTTCTCTGATTTGATGTAGCCACAGGGATACTAGCGTGGATGCAGCCCTTCTCCCTCTTACCAGTTCAAATGGGGATACCCCAGTGAATGCATTTGGTGTGATGCAGTGGGCCGCGATAGCCTTCTTCACTATCTTGTGTGGTTCTAGGCCTGATGCACAGGCCAGTTGCAGAGCGCCTTTAATAAAACAGTTTGTCCTTTCCACTAGTCCATTTGCTTGTGCATGGTACAAACTTTCCCTCAGTTGGCGAATGTTGTGCTTTCTCAGGAATCTTTCCATTTCCCTGGAGACTAATTGCACACCGTTGTCGGTTACGATCTCCTCAGGGAGCCCCTCCCTCTGAAACACGGCACTGAGCACCCCAATGACTGTGCTTGTGGTGAGTCTGGCACAAATTCGACCTCTACCCACTTGGAAAAGTAGTTCACCATTACTACTCCATACTTGAGGTCTGCCGACATGCCATCTAGCGGGCCGATGAAGTCCAATCCTAATTTGTACCATACGCCATGTGGTATTTCCGTGGGTACCATGGGTGCCTGTCTTACTGTGAGCCGCTTGTCACTGCTCGTGCACTCGTGGCACCTTTCAATCATCGCCCTTATTTATTGATCCATTCCGGGCCACCAATAGGCATCAAATACTCTGCGTCTCGTCATGTTGCTGCCCAAGTGCCCCAAATGTGCTCTGCAGAGTATCACTTTGCGGATGCCTATCGAGACCAAGCCGTTCATCACTGTGATCTCGTCACTAAATTTCCAATACAGGTGAAGACTTTCGGGGACTGCCCTCTCGTTGGGCCATCCTTCGCAGACCCACTGTGCTAGTCGGCGCAGTGCGCCAGATTGTTCTATTTCTTCTTGCCAGTGTTGCCCGCTCATCGCAATGAAGTCCCTGTTTCTCAGGTTGCTTATGGAGGCCACCACGCATTCATCTTTGAGGAATGTGGTCCCTGTGCGGTTTTGGTCGAGTTTGGTCGAGTAGCCTGCAGTCTGCTTGGGCATTTTTCCAGCCTGCAATGTGGGTGATTTTGTAGGTATACTCTTGGAGCTTCGCAGCAATTCTGGCCAGTCTCGGGGTGGCTGTTTTGGTGCCGCCGGGGCTCAGCATGTGTATCAAGGGCTTGTGGTCGGTGACCAATTGAAATTTGGTGCCCCAAGCGTAGGGCCTGAAGTATTCCACGGCCCAGGCGCACGCCAGCATCTCTTTTTCCATGGTGGAGTAGTTTTTCTCTGAAGTAGATAGTGCTTTGGACGCAAAGGCCACAATATTTTCTGTATCACCCTTTGTGAGGGTGGCCCCCAAATCCATAGGCACTGGCGTTTGTCGTGATGCATGTTTCCCATTCGGGATTGAAGGGTTTGAGACAGGGTGTGTGCAGGATCCTCCTTTTGATCTCCGCAAAGGCCTCATCTTGTTGACGTTCCCATGCATAGGCTGTGCCCTTTTTTTAGGTGCTCCCTCAGCGGCGATGTGGTTTCGGAGAACCTGGGGACGAACTTCGCATAGTATTCTGCGAGCCCCAGGAAAGACCAAAGTTCATCCTTTGACATCAGGGCCGGGGCATTGGTTATGGCTTCGAGCAGATTTTTCTTGGGCTCACCCCTTCTCTCGAGATGCAGTATCCCAGGTATTCAACTTCTCCAGCGCTGAAAATGCATTTTTCATGGTGCAGGTGGACACCCGCGTCTTGTAGTTTGCTTAGTACTTTGTTCAAGGCTTTGTCTTGAGTTACTGTGTCCTTGGCGTATACCAGGATATCATCCTGGAAGTACGAAACCTTAGCGATGCCATGCAATAACGAATTCATCATCCTCTGGAAGGCCTAAGCTGCTGAGCATAGACCGAATGGCATGCGTGTGTATTGGTACGTGCCAAAAGGGGTGATGCAGGCACTGAGCGGGCATGAGGACTTGTGCAGGCTTATTTGATGGTCTGCATCTCGCATGTCAAGCCTTGTAAATATGGATGCTTCTTTCATCATGAGTACTATTTCATTGATGCTGGGAAGCGGAAAGCTGTTGGTGACCACTTCCAAGTTCGAACTGCGTAGGTCTATGCAGACTCTCAGCTCGTGGAAGACTTTTTCTTGATGAGTACCACCGCGCTCAGCCATTCAGAGGATTCCGCTGTCTCTATGGTGCCTTCTTTGACCATCTTCTTGAGTTGAGCTTCGAGTGCTGACCTTGCTGTGGCCGGAACTGATCTGACCTTGTGTTTCACTGGATTAGCATTTGGTTTGAGGCTAATCTTGTGCACATAGTCTTTTATCTTCCCTGGCATTTTGGAGAACAAGCCGGGAAATGCATCTCTCAGGCCCGACACGCCTTCTGCTGAAACCAGGTGCTGGGGTCTAGCTATATGCTTAGCTTATGTTGGTCGTCCCATCCCAACACGACTGGGCCCTGGAACGAGAAATATACTTTTGTGGTGGTGGTCCTGTCCTTGAATTCAATGTTTTCCTTTATATAGCCTAGAAGGTCCACCGTGGCCCCTCCAAAGACTGTCGGTTTCTGGCTGGTGCTCCTAATTTCGACTTGGTCCCGTCCCATCATTTATTTGTACGTCTGGATAGGGAGGATGGTGAGGTCCGACCCTGGATCTGCCATGACCCGTGTTAGAAAAGATTTCGTAATTGTAGGTAATTTTCCTTCCATGTGGCAACCCCTAAACTTTTTGCTGTTGTTTTACACCTTGTTCTCGACTTTGCCAGAGAAGTGCAGCCTTCTGTCGCACTCCTCTGGGCTTTCGCTCCTTTCTTACGGGGAAACTGACATGCCCTTAAGACAGTCAGTACTGGGGAACGCTGTTTCCCGTAGTTTCTTTTATCATGTTGCGGCTTTCGTGCAACATGACACAAGAGGGCACTGTAAGCTAAGTTACAGCTCTCTTGGGTCTCTAGCCTTCTACAGGCCCTAGATACTCGTTTAGGATTGTATCTGATCGGTGCAAGTGATTCAGGGACAGGAATGGTGGCAGCAATCGTTTCTTGTGTTTTGAGCTCCTTTTGGCGTTCTAAGCGCGTTTCTCGCACTTAACCCAAAATGGTGGCTTGGCTCCCAAAATGGCCAGACCACGAGGCTCCTTTGTCCTGTCTGCTGACCGTCTTGCTCCCTTCACCTTCCCCAGGTCGAGCCGACCCGGGGCCTTCCTTATTTGGGCATGTACTTTCCCGCGAAACACAGATGCTTTCGCGGGCTTCTACATGTCTTGTGTGTGCCTCCAGGATGTGGGCTGGGATGTCTGGTCCCAATACACATCCTGGGTGCCAGAGAGTCTAGGGTGGTGTGAATGCCTGGGACCACCGTGGTCCGTGATTGGTCCACGAATGGTGTGAGTGTTGATGAGCGGATCTCCCATTGGGTCCCCTCCGTTTTGGCGTGAAGGGAACCGTGGATAAGAGGGGGCTGGAAACACCACTACCATGTCGATCTCCTGAGTTCTCACGAACGAAGGAATACAGGAGCCAAGTATCCTGTAACCACAAGGCTGGACCGAGGAATCGCTGGTGACCCGCTGAAGGACTTCTCCTCTGCACTGCTGTCGCCTTGTGAAACCCCTTTTCACCTTTGATCGAACCAGAAGGCCTGTACTGGTACTTCGACCCTTGGAATAGCGGGAACAGCTATTCTCGGCATCTTCACCATCTCCTGCCAGTAAGCCTTCGGAAGCGTCTCTGGGCCATCCAGCTGACTGACCAGCTTACACGGGAGCCTTGCTCTGTAACCGCCGCCAGGTTGTGTAGTATTTCGAGTCCTTGTCACTCTCACACGCTTCGTACACTTGGCGTTCCCAGGTCTGAAGTGAGTAGTGTACATTTGGCTCAGATACACACGGCCGCTCCGTTGCCCTGCTGTGGTAACAAACTGTGCGGGTTTCTTCGATTGGGACGTCTTTTTACTCAACACAACGACGAGGCGTTCCCTGCTCTTCTGAACCTGCCAGCTGCTGAAACTGACGCGGAGAAGCCTGGGTCTGCTTGCATCGGGGACCGGTGAGTAGCATAGCTAGTATCTGGTCGCCCTCCTGCAGGAGCCCATTGCTTTTCCCCGCTGTGTCCAACAGCACCCTTTTCCGTACTCGCGCTCTGCTTCTGCCCACTGTGGAGGCTGCGCTTGAGTCACGGAACTTGTTCTTCTTCTTTTGTGCACTAAACTGAACTGCCTGATTTCCCTCGAAGAGCTTCTCCTTTTGCCCGTTGGCCCCAGCGCATGCAGGTATTTTTGAGCACAAGGCTCCACTCTTCGCAGGGCTCGGACTTCCATCTAGTTAGGTGCCTCTGAAGGCGAACTGGGTCTAAGCATTATTGCGCACTGCCTGTTTTCCCTCCCTTTTAGGTGGACTACACATTTCGTGCATATAACGCTTGAGACTTGTTGTATTTGTATATATATTGTGTTGATATGGTATGTGTTGGTTTACTATTGTTATATTGTGATTTTCTCGCTACGGTCATTGTTTTAAAGGCCTTGAAATAAATGTGTATATATTTTTAATATAACAACTGTTTGGAGTAGTTTGTAAGTGATCTTGCTTTGTGTGCTCATTGCAGGCTTTCAGTCACCCTCACCCCTCTTGAGACCTAGTCTTGACCGCCGCGATCGCTACCTTGATTGGTCTGGCTCGTCCAGAGGTTACCCTGTTCCAAGTAATTAGGTTGGCCTTCTGAACTTCTGCGCCACCAGGACAGAGTTCAGAAATCCGTCTTAACACTGGCGGCAACCATGGCGCTATTAGCGCCATGGTTACTGCCTACCGTGTAATGAGGCCCTTAGACTTTTCTTTAAATCTTCAATATTTCACCATTTCTGTCCAGAGTGTGTCAAGACATTCTACCAAGTTTCAAAACAAAGCACACACATTCAATTTTAAACTGGGAAGTTTTCACAATTTTTCAAAGTCTTGCTGCAGAGATAGAAGTCTTTAAAGTTTCTTCATGAAATAATCTTTAAAAGCAAATGGCAGGGGCTGGACCATTTTTTTTCTTGTCAGCTGGTCCCAACGGGCATTTCCTTCAAAGCAGGATGGGGGGTTTCAGCTTGATTGTAGATTTTATTTCCCTTTCACACTTCCAACTTCCTTGCCCTGACAGCTCCATTGTCCGTGGGCTCAATAGAGACGAAAGTCTGTCCAACCCTGTATTATCAGGGAGTTGCCAGGAGCTGCTGAGAAAGAGAGCCCTCCTCCAAGCAGAAAACCTGTTTTTCAACCTGGTAACTCAAGCCACCCTGGGTTTAACATCTTTCACTTTTGACCTTAAATCCAGAATTAAAACAAGCCTATGGCCTTAAATAATCCATGTAATATAGTCTCAACAGTAACAAATCCCTTCACATTTCGAAAGACAAGTTAAACTTTTATTTACCATTGTACTTTTTTAAAATACAGGCATTCGTTTTTCTATATTTTGTAAGCAGCCTATTTTTACACGTGGTGCAAACTGACATTTCTTCCTTTAATTCGGTTTTGGACAGCTCACTGAGATTTCCACAACGTCATTGCAGCTAAAGTCATTTTTCTTTGAATACATGAGTTTTATCTGAACACTGGTATATGAAACTGACTAGGCTCAGATAGTTGAAGTTCTTTTGAAGACAGCTAATGTTCGATACATTGTGGAAAAATATGCGTGTTTTCCTGTGCGAGTAAAAGCAGAGTTCTTGGTTACTTTTTCAAAGTTACTTTTGACAGGGGCTGCCATTCAGGACACAGTGGATGATCCTGGGCATGGCATGGCCTTTTTAATCACAGTGGTTTCAAAATGAATTGATGGAATTGGCGTCAAAGCAGCTTTTACAAAGAGTGAAAAGGTTTCATTTAAAAAGGGAATTTGGGTTTTTTTCAGCAAGGCAATGCTGCCTATTTACTTAATTCCATGTTAAATGTTGCAGAGCAGACTGGCACATTCCTGCAGTGTGTACTCTGTTCCCCCGCCTGAACTGTGTGTGGCAGGGTGGGGCAGCCATTTTTCTGGTGGTTGTAAAGCACAATTCTGAGATCCTGGTGCGCACAGGAGTCAGCACAGCCGTTTTGCTGTTTGTTGCACCAATGCATCACAGTGATGTGGGGCAAGGCGTTGAGTGGGTCAATATATCCCACAGCTCGCTGTGCGAGAGGTTCCGCTTCCTCATCACCACTAATAAGGATGACACCAGGACGCAGAGATGCAGATAAGTGAAGTTTATTTAACTAGCTGCGGAGAGCAGCAACATGAATCCAGCCGAAGCTCCCACACCAACTGCTTTTTGTTCCAGAACCAACAACACTCCTCATTGTTATACAAGTTGAATTCACAGTATTTGACCCTGTATCTGAGGCGCGTTAGAAATGTGTCCATACTTTCTCCCGATAGTTGTGTCGTTGTGTGAAATACATATTGTTCCTAATCAGAGTGCCTGTGCCTTGAAAAATGTTCCTTGAGTATTTTTTGGAGATTGTCGTATCTGTACTCCACGACCTCTGGTAGCTCGAAGATAATGTCCATTACCCCGGGACCCGCTGTGACGGTGAATAAGCCAATAATGCATTTATCCTCCTGCAGGCCCACTGCATCCAGGTAGGCATCAAACTCTTTCATCCACCTGGTCCACCTTGGACCGAGGCTGTTGGTGTCCATGGTGTCAAACGGCATGATGGAGGGCACCGGGAATGACTCTCTCCCTTGCTAGGATGTCCCGGAAGGTCCTGCGTCCTGGTCTTGGCCCTGTCCTGGGTCTGACATGATGCTGGGGTTGATGGGGCACTAGGTGTTGGTGAGAATTATATGCAGTACCCTTTGGGAACACCACACACAATTAAGACTACAAGTGACAGTACAAATTTGCCTTTGGTAGAAGCCTGTACTACACAGTAAAGTGGTAGCGACGGCTAAGCAGCCAGACTTATCTCAAGAGCAAGTGACTAGTATCAATAGTTACACAGAGGACAGCAATTACTATGATTCAAACAAACACTGACTCAAGGTTTCTGAGTAAAAGAATATACATTTATTTACACATCAGTTTTATAACATCTCACTAAAGTAAAGCAGTTTAAAAATCACATTCTTAATACACCACACTACTCCCAATAAGTTCCAGACAAGTTAAGCTCACAAAATGAAGTGGGAGCAAAATGGCATCCAGAAATTTAAAAGGGAGGTAAAGACAAAGTTAATAGAAATTGAACCACACCAACAGTTAAGTACTCAGGGCAATTGAGCAAGAGGAACTATAGTGATAGAATCAGGTAGAAAAGGCTTAGGGCCAAAGTCAATAGGACAAAAGTCTTTTGCTCAAGATCACACGGTTCAGGGTAGCTCGCGGTAAAGTTCGTGCCATGGGTTCCGGACGAGGTTGGTTGGCAGAAAAGTTAGTTCAAAGAGAAGAGAAGGCCAAGCCCTCGGATTGGAGAAAGATTTCAAACACTTTCACCGCGGCTGAACGAAACGAACAACCGGATTTGCACAGTATTCTTAAAATGGAGAGGAAGCTGTAGCTGAGGTGGACGTTCCTGGTAGTTCCAGCAGGCTCACAGTTCCTGAAGCGAGTGTCGGACTAACACAAAGTAGGAAGACTGGAGGGTCTGCACCACCCAGGGAAGAAACCAGCAGCAGAGCAAAGCAACGAATAAAAGGTGCGCTCCTTAAAACCCAAGCAGGGTCCAACCTTCCTGGCTATCTGGCCCACTGTAGCTCTGTACAGCGAATTTGACCAGAGGAGGGGTCCTGGCTTGAAGTTTGGGTGAACTGGTTGGTCCCACCAGCTCAAGGGAAGAAGATTCCTGGAGGATCTTCTCTGTCGTTGGAGTTCGAGGATTCGGACCTGCAGCAGGGCTTCACCGGGCAGTTCAGTCGTGGTAGGGGTCCTCTTCCATCAGCTCCTCATTGGTTCTTTCGTTCCAGTGGCAACTGTGTCTTTCCAGTCCCAGAGCCCTGCTTTTTATGCAGTTTTTCCCCCATTCACAAAGCCTGGCTGTCAATGACACAGCAGGGTGACTGTTCTGGTAAGGACAGTCACCCAGCCAATCAAACAGGAGTGCGACTTGGGTTACCAAGGGAACCCATGGCAGGGGTCCTAAGACCCCTCCCTCACATCCTGCCTACCCAGACTTTCAGGCGCCTTAAGGAGGGCTTCTGTGCAGAAGCCTGCAAAAAGATGGTGAACAAAGGAACCAGCCTGGTTTGGCGCGCAGAATAAAACACAAGAAAGACTTCAACAAAAAGAAATGGTGAATAATCCCAGCCGGAGCCGAAATAAAATATATTTGGTCAAGCAGGTTTATGTTTGAGGTTACTAAAATAGCCTAAAACAATACCAGGGTTATATAAGATAATCGGGGTAGAAAAATTAGGGTAGTTACTACTGCCACCAGCCAAGTCTTGAGTAAAAGGGAGTGAAACAGTGCTCCAAGAGAAACAGACAAAAAGGGATAATAATTAACCCTTTCAAATACTCCATGTAAGATGGGGTGTACTGGGTCTGTAGTTTAAAGAGACTACATAAAGATAATGGCAACTTTACATGTTTCTGGGAGACAGTAGTCAGTCCCAGAAACATGGAGTCAGTGGGAAGTCTAAAAGACAACCCTGTGTCACTGCACTGAAGGTGCTGTGTAACACACAAAAAAAAATGATGCTCATGGAGTAGGTGAGGCTCCAGAGCCCAAGATCACACAAATGGTAAAGGCACACACAGCAAAACACATGTAAGAGTGGGAAAAAGGCTCACACTCTTACCAGGCGAAAAAATAAACCCTAGAAATCCAGCAAAGCTGCTGAGGGACTCAGTAGGTAAGGGAAATTAGCCATTTGTGAGAATTCTCCCTAACACTAGGGTTTGGCGTGTTTTCCCCTCTGCGCACGATACAGCGCTGGGTGCACTGCTGTGGTAGCCCCCGTTGCCATCTGCACTTTTCTTCATGCTCCCAAGGGTCATGGGCATTGCATGCCCCTCCTTGTTGTATGACGTGTGGCGTGGTGCAACTTTATTCATTTATTTTGCATTTTTGAAGTGCTCACACAGCCCGCAGGCATGGAGGTGCTGTTACAGAAATTGTTTTAGTTGCGTATTCATAACATGCTTAAACACCCAGAGATTTCTAAGCGCGGAACTGGGGATCGAACCTGTGTTGCTTTGTGTCGTCTTGCTTCCAAGGCGATCACGGTGGGTCATTTGCCCAGGGCGTCCTTTTTCTTTCCCACTCGATGCGGTTGCTGCTGGGTCTGCCGGTACAAGTAGAAGCCTTCTGCTGGCCCCCTGTGCGTGGCAGGAGTGAAGCTGCTTCAAACTCGTAACCTGCTTGGTCGTGGTGCAGGCACCCTGGGTTTGTTCCCTCATCGTCGCCATTGTGAAATCCCGACCTTCGGGAGGTGGCGCGCAGCACATACATCACCGTGGGTCCGCTGACCCTATTCTGCACCGCCGTGCCCACATATAATTCCATGAATTAAGTCTGGTACAAGAAACCGGCCACAATTCAGCAACAAAAATCTGAGTATGTGTGACACAGAATCTCCATGTTTCTGCTCATGGGCTATCACTGTACGTGTGTTGGCTGTCTGCATATGTGGATTTAGCCTTATAACTGGGAAAATGAGTGTGTAGGAGCAGTGACTGCTCTGGAATGCTGTTTTGCCCAAGATATATATGACTCCATCAGGCTCCGACTGATCAACTCTGTGGAAACACACTGCACCCGCTATACCGTTGATTCTGCGTTCAGACAATGTTACTTGTTACCAATGAACAGACGCATTATTTTCTGGTCCTGCACTGTCCATTGTCAACACTATTTCCATGTATGTAATAAACTATTGTAGAGGTCTGGACAAAAGACAGGACACGGATTGTGTTCACAGGTGTTTATTAAGACACCTCTTACAACATCATGTCTGGGGTATTTAGAGTTCTGGGCAGGGCTGAGGAGTTTACTCTCTGCAGGGCAGTCCAGTCATGCAGTTGGCTTCACTACATATAGGTGTGCTGGCATTCACACACTCAGGACAACCAGAGCACCCAGGAGGCTGTCCTCGGCCTTAGTATTGTTCTCTGGCTGACTGGGGCCTCTGTAGGCAGGCCCTGCCCCAGCTGTAGTCCTCTAGCAGAAGGAGCGCCGGGGCTGGCTGACTCCTGCAGCCTCTGGCGGGTTCTCCAGCTTCACCCATTTTTCACGGGCTTCTAGCTCCGTGAATCTCAAGAGATCATGTGAACGTGATCTCGCAAGATGGAGTCTCCACACACCTCCTTTGGTGGAAAAAGGTGGACGTTAGACCATGACAAAGTCAGTGAACCTGATGGGCTTTCTTCTCTCCCTTTTGGGTCTGTCCAGGCTGGGGATGATGCCTGGGTCTTGGGTGGTAATGCGTTGTGCGTCGGGTGAGGTCCTTTGGGGTCGTTTCCCATTGTGGTTCTCGAGACTGGGGCAGGGGCTGAGGTAAGCATGTTCTCTTTGGTCCTTTTCTTCTGCAGCGTCAGTTTCTGAGTGTTGGTGGATGCTGACTGAACCACATTGGTCTTGGTTGCGTCCTGCTTCCATGGATGGGTGGTTTGTGGATGCTCTCTTGCAGTGTGCGGCCACTCTGGTGCGGACATGATTGGTCCCTTTGCTGGTTACTTCCATTGCCCTGCTATGGAGCCGGTAGTGGTGCCTTTGTGGGGCAGGCATATCTTTACCAGGTCGGCTTCACTGACTTCTGTGCGATGGGCTGCCTGGCATTTGTCGCCTTGGGATTTCATTGCTTCCTTGTTCCTTTGCATGCAGAACACAATGTCTCTCATGTCAATGTCTTTGTCTTCTCTGATTTGATGTAGCCACAGGGATACTAGCGTGGATGCAGCCCTTCTCCCTCTTACCAGTTCAAATGGGGATACCCCAGTGAATGCATTTGGTGTGATGCAGTGGGCCGCGATAGCCTTCTTCACTATCTTGTGTGGTTCTAGGCCTGATGCACAGGCCAGTTGCAGAGCGCCTTTAATAAAACAGTTTGTCCTTTCCACTAGTCCATTTGCTTGTGCATGGTACAAACTTTCCCTCAGTTGGCGAATGTTGTGCTTTCTCAGGAATCTTTCCATTTCCCTGGAGACTAATTGCACACCGTTGTCGGTTACGATCTCCTCAGGGAGCCCCTCCCTCTGAAACACGGCACTGAGCACCCCAATGACTGTGCTTGTGGTGAGTCTGGCACAAATTCGACCTCTACCCACTTGGAAAAGTAGTTCACCATTACTACTCCATACTTGAGGTCTGCCGACATGCCATCTAGCGGGCCGATGAAGTCCAATCCTAATTTGTACCATACGCCGTGTGGTATTTCCGTGGGTACCATGGGTGCCTGTCTTACTGTGAGCCGCTTGTCACTGCTCGTGCACTCGTGGCACCTTTCAATCATCGCCCTTATTTATTGATCCATTCCGGGCCACCAATAGGCATCAAATACTCTGCGTCTCGTCATGTTGCTGCCCAAGTGCCCCAAATGTGCTCTGCAGAGTATCACTTTGCGGATGCCTATCGAGACCAAGCCGTTCATCACTGTGATCTCGTCACTAAATTTCCAATACAGGTGAAGACTTTCGGGGACTGCCCTCTCGTTGGGCCATCCTTCGCAGACCCACTGTGCTAGTCGGCGCAGTGCGCCAGATTGTTCTATTTCTTCTTGCCAGTGTTGCCCGCTCATCGCAATGAAGTCCCTGTTTCTCAGGTTGCTTATGGAGGCCACCACGCATTCATCTTTGAGGAATGTGGTCCCTGTGCGGTTTTGGTCGAGTTTGGTCGAGTAGCCTGCAGTCTGCTTGGGCATTTTTCCAGCCTGCAATGTGGGTGATTTTGTAGGTATACTCTTGGAGCTTCGCAGCAATTCTGGCCAGTCTCGGGGTGGCTGTTTTGGTGCCGCCGGCGCTCAGCATGTGTATCAAGGGCTTGTGGTCGGTGACCAATTGAAATTTGGTGCCCCAAGCGTAGGGCCTGAAGTATTCCACGGCCCAGGCGCACGCCAGCATCTCTTTTTCCATGGTGGAGTAGTTTTTCTCTGAAGTAGATAGTGCTTTGGACGCAAAGGCCACAATATTTTCTGTATCACCCTTTGTGAGGGTGGCCCCCAAATCCATAGGCACTGGCGTTTGTCGTGATGCATGTTTCCCATTCGGGATTGAAGGGTTTGAGACAGGGTGTGTGCAGGATCCTCCTTTTGATCTCCGCAAAGGCCTCATCTTGTTGACGTTCCCATGCATAGGCTGTGCCCTTTTTTTAGGTGCTCCCTCAGCGGCGATGTGGTTTCGGAGAACCTGGGGACGAACTTCGCATAGTATTCTGCGAGCCCCAGGAAAGACCAAAGTTCATCCTTTGACATCAGGGCCGGGGCATTGGTTATGGCTTCGAGCAGATTTTTCTTGGGCTCACCCCTTCTCTCGAGATGCAGTATCCCAGGTATTCAACTTCTCCAGCGCTGAAAATGCATTTTTCATGGTGCAGGTGGACACCCGCGTCTTGTAGTTTGCTTAGTACTTTGTTCAAGGCTTTGTCTTGAGTTACTGTGTCCTTGGCGTATACCAGGATATCATCCTGGAAGTACGAAACCTTAGCGATGCCATGCAATAACGAATTCATCATCCTCTGGAAGGCCTAAGCTGCTGAGCATAGACCGAATGGCATGCGTGTGTATTGGTACGTGCCAAAAGGGGTGATGCAGGCACTGAGCGGGCATGAGGACTTGTGCAGGCTTATTTGATGGTCTGCATCTCGCATGTCAAGCCTTGTAAATATGGATGCTTCTTTCATCATGAGTACTATTTCATTGATGCTGGGAAGCGGAAAGCTGTTGGTGACCACTTCCAAGTTCGAACTGCGTAGGTCTATGCAGACTCTCAGCTCGTGGAAGACTTTTTCTTGATGAGTACCACCGCGCTCAGCCATTCAGAGGATTCCGCTGTCTCTATGGTGCCTTCTTTGACCATCTTCTTGAGTTGAGCTTCGAGTGCTGACCTTGCTGTGGCCGGAACTGATCTGACCTTGTGTTTCACTGGATTAGCATTTGGTTTGAGGCTAATCTTGTGCACATAGTCTTTTATCTTCCCTGGCATTTTGGAGAACAAGCCGGGAAATGCATCTCTCAGGCCCGACACGCCTTCTGCTGAAACCAGGTGCTGGGGTCTAGCTATATGCTTAGCTTATGTTGGTCGTCCCATCCCAACACGACTGGGCCCTGGAACGAGAAATATACTTTTGTGGTGGTGGTCCTGTCCTTGAATTCAATGTTTTCCTTTATATAGCCTAGAAGGTCCACCGTGGCCCCTCCAAAGACTGTCGGTTTCTGGCTGGTGCTCCTAATTTCGACTTGGTCCCGTCCCATCATTTATTTGTACGTCTGGATAGGGAGGATGGTGAGGTCCGACCCTGGATCTGCCATGACCCGTGTTAGAAAAGATTTCGTAATTGTAGGTAATTTTCCTTCCATGTGGCAACCCCTAAACTTTTTGCTGTTGTTTTACACCTTGTTCTCGACTTTGCCAGAGAAGTGCAGCCTTCTGTCGCACTCCTCTGGGCTTTCGCTCCTTTCTTACGGGGAAACTGACATGCCCTTAAGACAGTCAGTACTGGGGAACGCTGTTTCCCGTAGTTTCTTTTATCATGTTGCGGCTTTCGTGCAACATGACACAAGAGGGCACTGTAAGCTAAGTTACAGCTCTCTTGGGTCTCTAGCCTTCTACAGGCCCTAGATACTCGTTTAGGATTGTATCTGATCGGTGCAAGTGATTCAGGGACAGGAATGGTGGCAGCAATCGTTTCTTGTGTTTTGAGCTCCTTTTGGCGTTCTAAGCGCGTTTCTCGCGCTTAACCCAAAATGGTGGCTTGGCTCCCAAAATGGCCAGACCACGAGGCTCCTTTGTCCTGTCTGCTGACCGTCTTGCTCCCTTCACCTTCCCCAGGTCGAGCCGACCCGGGGCCTTCCTTATTTGGGCATGTACTTTCCCGCGAAACACAGATGCTTTCGCGGGCTTCTACATGTCTTGTGTGTGCCTCCAGGATGTGGGCTGGGATGTCTGGTCCCAATACACATCCTGGGTGCCAGAGAGTCTAGGGTGGTGTGAATGCCTGGGACCACCGTGGTCCGTGATTGGTCCACGAATGGTGTGAGTGTTGATGAGCGGATCTCCCATTGGGTCCCCTCCGTTTTGGCGTGAAGGGAACCGTGGATAAGAGGGGGCTGGAAACACCACTACCATGTCGATCTCCTGAGTTCTCACGAACGAAGGAATACAGGAGCCAAGTATCCTGTAACCACAAGGCTGGACCGAGGAATCGCTGGTGACCCGCTGAAGGACTTCTCCTCTGCACTGCTGTCGCCTTGTGAAACCCCTTTTCACCTTTGATCGAACCAGAAGGCCTGTACTGGTACTTCGACCCTTGGAATAGCGGGAACAGCTATTCTCGGCATCTTCACCATCTCCTGCCAGTAAGCCTTCGGAAGCGTCTCTGGGCCATCCAGCTGACTGACCAGCTTACACGGGAGCCTTGCTCTGTAACCGCCGCCAGGTTGTGTAGTATTTCGAGTCCTTGTCACTCTCACACGCTTCGTACACTTGGCGTTCCCAGGTCTGAAGTGAGTAGTGTACATTTGGCTCAGATACACACGGCCGCTCCGTTGCCCTCCTGTGGTAACAAACTGTGCGGGTTTCTTCGATTGGGACGTCTTTTTACTCAACACGACGACGAGGCGTTCCCTGCTCTTCTGAACATGCCAGGTGCTGAAACTGACGCGGAGAAGCCTGGGTCTGCTTGCATCGGGGACCGGTGAGTAGCATAGCTAGGATCTGGTCGCCCTCCTGCAGGAGCCCATTGCTTTTCCCCGCTGTGTCAAACAGCACCCTTTTCCATACTCGCGCTCTGCTTCTGCCCACTGTGGAGGCTGCGCTTGAGTCGCGGAACTTGTTCTTCTTCTTTTGTGCACTAAACTGAACTGCCTGATTTCCCTCGAAGAGCTTCTCCTTTTGCCCGTTGGCACCAGCGCGTGCAGGTACTTTTGAGCACAAGGCTCCACTCTTCGCAGGGCTCGGTCTTCCATCTAGTTAGGTGCCTCTGAAGGCGAACTGGGTCTAAGCATTATTGCGCACTGCCTGTTTTTGCTCCCTTTTAGGTGGACTACACATTTCGTGCATATAACGCTTGAGACTTGTTGTATTTGTATATATATTGTGTTGATATGGTATGTGTTGGTTTATTATCGTTATATTGTGATTTTCTCGCTACGGTCATTGTTTTAAAGGCCTTGAAATAAATGTGTATATATTTTTAATATAACAACTGTTTGGGGTAGTTTGTAAGTGATCTTGCTTTGTGTGCTCATTGCGGGCTTTCAGTCACCCTCACCCCTCTTGAGATCTAGTCTTGACCGCCGCGATCGCTACCTTGATTGGTCTGGCTCGTCCAGAGGTTACCCTGTTCCAAGTAATTAGGTTGGCCTTCTGAACTTCTGTGCCACCAGGACAGAGTTCAGAAATCCGTCTTAACAAATTGGTGTACAGCGGTCGGATACGACTGAAGGTATCCAGTGTTGCGCACGAACTAAGGCATTTCAGGTTATTCCAACCAGGACACGTAGTGAATTGTTGTAGTATAACTTTAAAAAGGCCATAGTCCTATCTAACAGTATGGAAACAAATACATTGTTAACTTTAAATGCTTCCAAATCAGAAACATTGAAAAAGATGTGTGCGGAGAGAGGTGTTTCCTCTCAAGGCACGAAATTGGAAATGATCCAAAGAATCGTGGCGTGGCAAGAAGCGCAGCTTGACGCTATAACTTCTGAGGACAGTGCGGAAGGAGGTGGGGCTGCTCTCACTGGTAGAACCGACGGTTCTGCCGCCGCACTGATCCATCGCGACCACGAGGACAGGGAGGACGAGATGTCTAATGTTTCCTCTGCCAGTGCTGATGGGGAGGCTATGTTTGAATTCAAGAAGCAAGAGCTGCGGTTTAGGCAGCAGGAGCTTGAATTCAGCATAGCCAAACTAAAAATCGAACAGGCAGAAAAACAAAAAGACAGGGATCACCAGTTGGAACTGGCCAAGCTTCAGTTTGCAAATGGGTCCAAGGGTCCTGGACATGGGTCTGGGGCCTCCTCTCATCCACGGTTTCCGAAAGATCTGCTCAGTGTATATGAGGAAAGGAATGACATTATGGACTGGCTGAAGGCGTCTGAGTATGCATGCGAAGTTCAACAAGTTGCCAATGCTGATAAAATTGCCTGGTTACTAAGCAGACTGCCCCATTCTGGCTGTAGTGCCATTATGGAAATGTTGAAGGCTGAGCGAGCTGATTTCGCAATGTTAAAGCAAACTCTCATTTTAAAGTTTGGGAAGACTCCGGCCCAATATTTGAAAAGTTTCAGAGAGTATAAGAAAAAGGAAGGTGGTACTTGGGTATCTTATGTCACTGAATCCTTGAAAAACTTAACTGGCTGGGCCGAAGGTTATAAGGTTTCTACCTTCAAAGGCATGATAAATCTTGTCATGCTGGAACACATTTTTGCATCTTCTTCCCAGGAGCTTAAGCAGCATTTGGCCGATTCGAAGGAGATAGATCCTAAGAAGCTGGCCATTGCAGCCGACTTATGGGTGTCACATTGAGTGTCCCATAAGGACAAAACTCATCCTGGTAAGCAGGAGGAAGGGAAAGGAAGGGAGGATGGAGCATCTGATAAATCTTCTTCTTCTTCTCATAAGGGCCACAAAAAGAAAAATAAGGGTAAGACACAAGAGAACTCACAGGGTAGTGGAGGTCAGCCTCCGAAACAGAACTCTGGTTACAATAAGCCTCCCTATGTAAACAGACCCAATGGATCTTGTTTTGCTTGTGGAGCAACTGACCATGTGAAGGGGGATCCCCGGTGTAAGGTTAGACCTTTGGGGGTCCACTCCGCTAATCTGGCCTTCTCCTCCTACGAGGAAGAAGAGATTACAGGAGCATCCTTCTCCTCAGACTCCTTTCCCAGCGGGATAGAGGCTGAGGTAGTTTTAGTTTCCCTGGGTTCCTGGGAGCCTAAAGTCGCAGAGGCTTATGCTAGGATTCCGGATAATGCCAAGCACTACTTTAAAGACAGTGTGCTGATCAATGGAGTAGATACTCCAGCTCTTAGGGATAGTGGGTGCAGTCGCACTGTAGTGGATTCTACCTTGGTAGACTCAGAGGAAGTTGCCAGAGCTACTCTGATGCCCACTAAATTGGCTGACGGCCCACTCCGTATGTTCCCAGTAATACCTGTAAATCTTACTTTAAATGGTACAGCAGTCAGGATTCCAGTGAGCATTCAGAGAAAGGTCCCGGGAAAGGTCTTGTTAGGTAATGATCTCAGAGCTTTAGGGCTCGTAGGAGACACCGCCGAAAGACCCTACACACGGTCTCAAGCACGGGCAGCATTGGCCAAGACCAATATGCTGCCCCAGCCGAAGGGGAAACCCAAGGCGAAAGGAGTCGACAAGTCAAGACGAGGGAAAGAGAATATTCCCCCGAGCTCGCCTACCACTGCGGTGGAGGAAGTTGGTCAATCGCCCGGGCCTGACGAGGAGGTGGCGATGCCTGAAGTATTTGACCCCAACGATCATCCTGAACTAAAAGACTTGTTAGTTGAAGGAGGTCCTGATAGGGACGAATTCAGTAAAGGCCAACGTGAGTGCCCATCTCTGGAAGGCCTAAGGAGACAGGCCTGCTCCCAGCTTGAGGGTGAACCTCCTGGGACGCATAGGATTTATTGGGAAGGTGGACTCCTGTATAGTGAGCCCACAGAGTCTACAGAAGGAGTCCATAGGAGGTTGGTGGTTCCCCTTGCTGTTAGGCCCTTCCTCCTGCAGTTGGCGCATGAAGTTCCCCTTGCTGGTCACCTTGGTATGAAGAGGACCAAGCAAAGGTTATCCATGCACTTCTACTGGCCCAAGATGGGGGTGCAAGTAGAAAGTCACTGCAGGAGTTGTGCCTCCTGCCAGTTGTCTGGTAAGGTTGGCGCGACAATCCAAGCTCCGTTGGTACCGCTCCCAGTTGTGCGGGTACCATTTGAAAGGGTAGGGATCAACATCGTTGGTCCCCTTGACCCGCAAACATCCTCGGGCAATAGGTTTATCCTGGTGCTGGTCGACCATGCAACCAGATATCCTGAGGCCATCCCATTGAAAACTGTAACTGCCAAGTCAGTTGCAAAAGCTTTACTTGGCATATTTACTAGGGTTGGCTTCCCTAAAGAAGTTGTGTCGGATCGTGGCAGCAACTTTATGGTGAAGTATATGCAGGCTATGTGGAAAGAATGTGGGGTCACCTACAAGTTCTCTTCTGCATACCACCCCCAGACCAATGGTCTGGTGGAAAGTTTCAACAGAACGTTAAAGAGCATCATTGGGGCTCTGGAGGAACCTCAGAGAAGAAAATGGGATCTTCTTTTACCAGGCTTACTGTTTGCCTACCGAGAGGTACCACAGGAGGGTGTTGGCTTCAGCCCCTTCGAACTTCTGTTCGGTCATCCCGTACGGGGACCCTTAGCCATCGTCAAAGAGGGATGGGAGATGCCCACTCCCCCTGTTACTACCAACGTAGTTGATTATGTGCTAGGGCTCAGAAAACAGATGGTACTTCTGATGGGCTTGGCTAGTGATAAATTGAAGGCAGGACAAGCGCTGGTGAAACATTGGTACGACCAGAAGGCTTCCCTCATCAACTTTTCACCTGGTCAGCAAGTCCTGATCATGAATCCCATAAGGCCTCGAGCTTTACAGGACAAATGGTCAGGCCCTTACACAGTGGTGGAGCCCCTGGGTGAGGTTAACTATTTAGTGGACCTTGGAAGGCCTGGACAGGCTCCAAAAGTGTTTCACGTGAATAGGCTGAAGGCATTCGTCCCAAGAGTCGAAATCACAGCACTGCTACTGGCTTCAGATGTTGAGGAAGAGGAGTCTGAACCTCTCCCCGACCCGTTCCAAAGCGGTCATTCAGATAGCTCCTTTGAGGGTGACTGAGTGGCCCCTCACCTGACTACTGATCAGCAGGCTGAGGTGAAAAGTTTGCTTAGGCAGTTTTCCCCCCTGTTTTCACAGTCGCCTGGTTTGACACCTTGGTGCAAACATAACATTGACACAGGAGACAGTGTACCTACCAAAAGTAGGGGATACAGAATGTCAGACAAAGTACGGTCTTATATTAAGACCGAGGTCAACAAGATGGTAGACCTTGGGGTGATTGAACCCTCTAGTAGTCCTTGGTCCAGCCCTGTGGTTTTGGTTCCAAAGGCAGGCACTTCTGAATTGAGGTTCTGCATGGATTACAGGGCTCTGAATGCTGTCACCAAGACAGATGCACACCCCTTGCCTCGAACAGATGAGCTGGTGGATACTTTGGGTGCCTCCAAGTACCTCAGCACGTTTGACCTCACTGCTGGCTATTGGCAAAAAGCTTTAGCAGAACATGCCAAGGAGAAGACAGCATTTTCTACTCCAGACGGCCTTTACCAATTCCGGGTAATGCCGTTCGGGTTGAAGAATGCACCTGCCACTTTCCAGAGGCTTGTGAATCATGTGTTGAATGGGTTGGACGAATTCTGTCTTGCATATCTGGACGATATAGCAGTTTTCAGTGCCACCTGGGAAGACCATGTGAAACACCTCGGGATTGTGCTCCAGGCTCTTCAGAAAGCACACCTGACCATAAAGGCTAGTAAATGCCAGATTGGACAAGGCTCAGTGGTTTACCTTGGACATGAAGTAGGTGGAGGGAGGATACAGCCTCTTCCCAGTAAAGTACAAGCAGTACAAGACTGGCTTACCCCCACTACGCAAACCCAAGTGAGAGCCTTCTTAGGACTCACGGGGTATTACCGCAATTTTGTGTCAGACTATGGCCCCATAGCTGCCCCTCTGACTGCCCTCACAACTCCGAAGAAACCCAAGAAGGTAACTTGGACCGACGAGTGTGAGAAGGCCTTCAATGGCTTAAAAGACTCATTGTGCCAGGCCCCTGTCCTCAGGGCCCCTGATTATCAAAGACCTTTTATCGTGCAGACGGACGCCTCTGACACTGGGATAGGAGCTGTACTATCACAAGTAAATGAGAAGGGTAAGGAACACCCTATTAGTTTTATTAGCCGCCAGCTTAAGGACAGAGAGCTCAGATGGTCCACGGTAGAGAAATAATGTTTCTCTGTTGTGTGGGCCCTAAGGAAGCTGAGGCCCTACCTCCATGGGACCCACTTCACTGTGCAAACTGACCATAAGCCCTTAAAGTGGCTAATGAACATGAAGGGGGAGAATCCAAAGTTGCTTAGGTGGTCCATAAGTCTACAAGGCTTTGACTTCACTATTGAGCATAGGCCAGGTGTCCAACATAGCAATGCTGATGGGTTGTCCAGAATGT
Organism: Ambystoma mexicanum; assembly: GCF_040938575.1. Lineage (NCBI taxonomy): Eukaryota > Metazoa > Chordata > Amphibia > Caudata > Ambystomatidae > Ambystoma > Ambystoma mexicanum. The sequence continues at coordinate 358,374,018 of NC_090936.1, forward strand.
TTAACCGACCTGAACAAGAGACTCATCCAGGGGTGGATTAGTTCCCCCTGTCCAGTCCATAGTCTGGGAGGGGCGAGTGTTAGGAAAGATTTCGTAATTGTAGGTAATTTTCCTTCCATGTGGCAACCCCTAAACTTTTTGCTGTTGTTTTTCACCTTGTTCTCGACTTTGCCAGAGAAGTGCAGCCTTCTGTCGCTGGGCTTTCGCTCCTTTCTTACGGGGAAACTGACATGCCCTTAAGACAGTCAGTACCGGGGAACGCTGTTGATCGTAGTTTCTTTTATCATGTTGCGGCTTTCGTGCAACATGACACAAGAGGGCACTGTAAGCTAAGTTACAGCTCTCTTGGGTCTCTAGCCTTCTACAGGCCCTAGATACTCGTTTAGGATTGTATCTGATCGGTGCAAGTGATTCAGGGACAGGAATGGTGGCAGCGATCGTTTCTTGTGTTTTGAGCTCCTTTTGGCTTTCTAAGCGCGTTTCTCGCGCTTAACCCAAAATGGTGGCCTGGCTCCCAAAATGGCCAGACCACGAGGCTCCTTTGTCCTGTCCGCTGACCGTCTTGCTCCCTTCACCTTCCCCAGGTCGAGCCGACCCGGGGCCTTCCTTATTTGGGCATGTACTTTCCCGCGAAACACGGATGCTTTCGCTGGCTTCTACATGTCTTGTGTGTGCCTCCAGGATGTGGGCTGGGATGTCTGGTCCCAATACACATCCTGGGTGCCAGAGAGTCTAGGGTGGTGTGAATGCCTGGGACCACCGTGGTCCGTGATTGGTCCACGAATGGTGTGAGTGTTGATGAGCGGATCTCCCATTGGGTCCCCTCCGTTTTGGCGCGAAGGGAACCGTGGATAAGAGGGGGCTGGAAACACCACTACCATGTCGATCTCCTGAGTTCTCACGAAGGAAGGAATACAGGAGCCAAGTATCCTGTAACCACGAGGCTGGACCGAGGAATCGCTGGTGACCCGCTGAAGGACTTCTCCTCTGCACTGCTGTCGCCTTGTGAAACCCCTTTTCACCTTTGATCGAACCAGAAGGCCTGTACTGGTACTTCGACCCTTGGAATAGCGGGAACAGCTATTCTCGGCATCTTCACCATCTCCTGCCAGTAAGCCTTCGGAAGCGTCTCTGGGCCATCCAGCTGACTGACCAGCTTACACGGGAGACTTGCTCTGTAACCGCCGCCAGGTTGTGTAGTATTTCGAGTCCTTGTCACTCTCACACGCTTCGTACACTTCGCGTTCCCAGGTCTGAAGTGAGTAGTGTTCATTTGGCTCAGATACACACGGCCGCTCCGTTGCCCTGCTGTGGTAACAAACTGTGCGGGTTTCTTCGATTGGGACGTCTTTTTACTCAACACGACGACGAGGCGTTCCCTGCTCTTCTGAACCTGCCAGCTGCTGAAACTGACGCGGAGAAGCCTGGGTCTGCTTGCATCGGGGACCGGTGAGTAGCATAGCTAGGATCTGGTCGCCCTCCTGCAGGAGCCCATTGCTTTTCCCCGCTGTGTCAAAAAGCACCCTTTTCCGTACTCGCGCTCTGCTTCTGCCCACTGTGGAGGCTGCGCTTGAGTCGCGGAACTTGTTCTTCTTCTTTTGTGCACTAAACTGAACTGCCTGATTTCCCTCGAAGAGCTTCTCCTTTTGCCCGTTGGCACCAGCGCGTGCAGGTACTTTTGAGCACAAGGCTCCACTCTTCGCAGGGCTCAGACTTCCATCTAGTTAGGTGCCTCTGAAGGCGAACTGGGTCTAAGCATTATTGCGCACTGCCTGTTTTCCCTCCCTTTTAGGTGGACTACACATTTTGTGCATATAACGCTTGAGACTTGTTGTATTTGTATATATATTGTGTTGATATGGTATGTGTTGGTTTACTATCGTTATATTGTGATTTTCTCGCTACGGTCATTGTTTTAAAGGCCTTGAAATAAATGTGTATATATTTTTAATATAACAACTGTTTGGAGTAGTTTGTAAGTGATCTTGCTTTGTGTGCTCATTGCGGGCTTTCAGTCACCCTCACCCTCACTCCTCTTGAGACCTAGTCTTGACCGCCGCGATCGCTACCTTGATTGGTCTGGCTCGTCCAGAGGTTACCCTGTTCCAAGTAATTAGGTTGGCCTTCTGAACTTCTGCGCCACCAGGACAGAGTTCAGAAATCCGTCTTAACAACCCGCGTCTCCAATTCATCCACTTTCACGACGCATTGGGGTTTTTCTCTCCTGACTCGGGGTGCGTTGACCATGATCACCATGGGCTTGGCGTGCCGGTTGTCGTCGCTAGAGTCCCGTCAACATGAGTGACGCCCTTTCCCCGCCATGTGCAGGCTGCAGCCACGTGGACGAAACATCTGCATTTGGAGCTGGACTATTCCTGGCTGGACAGTCCGGGTTGCTTGCCATGTGCTGGTGCATCTATAGCACTTTGGTGCTTCTCTCTATTTGGGAGCTTTATCTCTGGCGGGATCGCACGGCTGTCTGTCCCTGCGCCCTCTCCACTGTAGAGCGTCAGTTCGGGGAATGGTGATGGCCCTCCGACTTCTTTTTGCCTGCTGGAGGGTTCCTCTTCAGCCCTGGTGATCTGTACTGCTTTATCTAGTCGATCTCTTTCTCCTGAATAAACTTGTCCTGGACCTTCCTGGAATTGGTGTGGGCTACCAGCATGTCGCAGATGACTTGCTCGATGTTGTCGCCGAACCCGCACTGTGCTGCTAGTTCCCTCATTCTGGTTATGTAGTCGTCTACGGGCTCATTGCTTTCTTGTTTCCTGGTGTAGAATTTGAGTCTGTGAAGCACTACATTTTCTTTGTTTGTGAATCTCTTCACAATGTGGCAGACCGCCTCCTTGTAGACCTCGTCATCGTTGTCCGTCTCGGGTCATGGCCTTGAGCCCTGCAAAGATGCGCTGCCCTTCTACTCCCATGGCGTTGAGCAGCATGGCCTGCTTCCTGGCCGGTGCGTATTCAGTGCCGCCTAGAGCCTCTAGGTAAGTGGAAAACAGGGGCTCCCATTGCTGCCATGGTATGGTGGGGGTGTGCGGTGAGGGGAGAAAGCGGGGGGTGGTGTGGCGCCCTGCATGGTTGGATTTTATTCCTCTTTGCCAATTTTGTAGAGGTCTGGACAAAAGACAGGACACAGATTGTGTTCACGAGTGTTTACTAAGACACCTCTTACAACATCATGTCTGGGGTATTTAGATGTCTGGGCAGGGGTGGGGAGTTCACTCACTGCGGGGCAGTCCAGTCATGTAGTTGGCTTCACTACATATAGGTGTGCTGGCATTCACACACTCGGGACAGCCAGAGCACCCAGGAGGCTGTCCTCAGCCTTGGTATTATGCTCTGGCTGACTGGGGCCTCTGTAGGCAGGTTCTGCTCCAGCTGTAGTCCTCTGGTAGAAGGAGCGCGGGGATGGCTGACTCATGCAGCCTCCGCGGGTTCTCCAGCTTCACCCGTTTGCAAGGGCTTCTAGCTCTGCAAATCTCGCAAGATCATTTGAGCGTGATCTCGTGAGACGGAGTCTCCACAACTATGCTTCCAAATTGCTCCTGATATTCTTTGATATTCATTAATACTGTTATTCTTAAATATGCTACAAACGTTAACAGGATACACACACCATGGTACCGCTCTCATGTTTGGGTCGATCAATACTGATTCATGGAATTATTAGTGTGCAAAACGGGGACTTGCGTGCCATTCTGGGCACAAATCCCTGTCTGACGAATGGGGATTTGCAGGTAGCATAGCACGCATATCCCCCTTCTACACGCAAATAATTCCATGAATCAGTGGTGACTTCGGAATAGAATGATATAGGTCAAATTAAAATGTATTCACATGGGGAAATTGTGATTCTTGACAATTATTGTCCCCTCTCTGCACCTCAAGTCACTTATCTATAATAAACAGGAAGAACATTAGCATAGAACAAAATTGCACATGTAAAGCTGCATCCCGAACCCCGAAATGCATGAAGCTATAAAACACTAAACAAATATTAGCAAAGTCCTAGTCTGTGGGTCTTTAGGAAGAAAATGTTTCTACATTTCAACACTTTTATCCACAAGTTTCAAAAGCTAACATCATAGCATGCTTATAACTGACTTTTCACATTTCGCGTGTGTTCCCTCTTAAATCAGCATTAAACACTTCAACATCCCCTGCTCTAGCGCCCTGCTCTAAAAGCTTGTAGGGATGCCAGCAAATCATATTGCTCTCTTTCATGGGGAAGTGAATTAAAAATACAAGCTGTTAATATTTCCGAGGGGAGCGGGACTAAGAAGCAGTGTTGTAGCACATTCGCTCCACTGTGGCTGCGGTGGCCGCTGTCACATGGGAGCGCACACAGCAGGCGCCGACACAGCCCATTGGCTCTGCTAGAGGAGCTCCCGGGACTCAGGCGAGCAGAGCGGCATTCTCCGGTTGCCTAGCAGCGGCCATAGCTCGGCAGATCCCATCACGCACCGAGCCGGTGCAAAGTACAGAGCTCTTCTGTGAGGTCACGGAGGCAGGGACTGGAGCGGGGGTCACGTGCGCCCACACATGTGGACCCGCACGATGCACGGCACGTGAGGAGGGAAGGGGGTGGGCAGCGAGGCCGCCTGCTCACAGCGGCGCCGCGGCCGCGTGACTGACTACGGCAACAAGGAGATATGCAGGGAGAGGAGCTTCCAATTATAAACAACAGAATCCACATGTCTATCGTCAGCTTGCTGCAGAAACTTCATTTGCTTCCATGATTTTTGTTCGCTTGTTGCAAAAAAGGCCTTACGTAGCGAAACGATTCCATTGCTCCCGCAACAGTCCCTCTCATTTATTTGAATGCGTGCCAACTCCATCAGGCTAGTTCCATTCGCAGCTCATCACTACCTTGTTCAATGTGTTTTAATGCAAAGTATTCAACTAGCTGCTTTGAATGCCCGAGTGCTCTGATGTGGCCACATGCTACAATTACTACTAGACAATGTATACTTAAACATTTTGTCCAGTTTCTTGTCCTATCTTTCGGAATTATATATTCCCCAATGTGTTTCAATGCGCTGTCTACGTTTGGCCGCCTCGCGTGTCAGGGCGCTTGCAGCAAGTGGTGCCCGCTGTGTGTAAACGCTGCGCCCTCATTTCACTGTTTATTCTTAATATTGTTTTTTCCGGGTGAAGCCCATAAAATCATATTCTCGACAGTGCACCAGATTAGGTTATAATCCTTATTTAGGCTCTTCCTTTTCCAGACTGTCACGTTTCTTAAATTTAAATACATGCCAATTTGTTTGACTGGGAACATGTGCATCCACATAAATATTGAGCTCATTAAACACAATTAAATTCAGTTGAACAAGGAGGGAAAGCGAATTATTTTAGAGCTTTGCCTTTGCGTCTTCCCTTCCTCCTGAAACGTGTCATTTGAATATGAAGCAAAGAGTGTCATTTGACCGCGATCAGCGGTGTTTTGAACACTAAGGACATTAGCCGGGGATGACTTTTTTCGTGTTTTTTTCCAGTGTCTGAATGCAGAAAGGTTATGTGAGCCCCGATTACGCAGAATATCCGTGATGAAGATCTGGTGGCACGGCTTCTTGCTGCTGCCTCCTCTGGGATCTCGGGGACGTGCAGACTCCTTGTGCTGGCGCTGCTGGGAGATTGCAGCATTTTGTCATTCTTTGTTCATGAGTGAAGCCATGGGCTTCTTTGACTAAAAGACACTTAGCTTTTTAGATCCTTCCACCACTCACATGTGAAATCAGAGTATCATTGATTTTGAAAACCATCATAAGCCTTTCAATGCCTAGGTCTTTGCAGACATTTTACAAAATTCTGTTATGTTGCTTTGAAAACCCATTTAACTGCTTTTCTATTTTTTTTTCTCTCTCCTATATGTATATATTTTGGCACTTGCTGCACTTTAGTTGAGTTAGTATCAAGTTACATAGGAAACCCCAAAAGTTAATTGCTAATAACTTTTGACTTGCAAGACCAATTTGGCTGATATTTTGCAAACACAAAGCTTGTCACGGGCCCTCCCTGATTGGCAATTTTGGGAAGGATTCGTTTGAAAATAAAAAAGTTAAGAAAACAAAAACACACTGCTTTCAGCCTTCTCCCATTCTGTTTCCCATAGAGAAAAAGTCCACATTTTTATGCAGCGCACATCATAAACAGCTGGACGGAATTGGAACAGGTGCAAAACAATTTGGGCAAGAAGCACTAAATCGATTTCAGGGAGAGGGCTGGGATTATTCCATCCAGTAATTGTTAAGATATTTGATTGAGAAGTGGGTGCCCCCTTCTCCCAAAATTATAGCTACATGTTTCTCATGGTGCTTGGCAGCAGAAGCTTTTCAGAAATGAAAAATCTGCCATTTTTTTTTGTTCGATGCGAGCGATAACCGGGGTTAGCCAAAAACGAAAAGTGGAAAAAATGCCACTTGGAGCAAAAAGGATACATTGGCAGGCTAGAGGTGGGGCGGGGAAAGAGGACACCGTGAGAAATTGGGCACATGGGGTTGAGGGGACTGATGACCAAGTACAGAGCTCGAACATTTTTTGCATAACTGGGGTTATAGTGGGGAATAACCGCAGTTATAATAGAAAGCATGAATGATAGCGCGGCACATGAAAATAACCATACTCATTTGTGGCGTTTACGGATAACGAGTTATTTGTAGTATATTGCAAATGTACCCGCAGTCATGGGAAAAAAGTTTTCGAAAAATGAGTTGAAAAATGAGATTAATACACAACAAAGAGGAATTGTACAGCTACAGTGAGGTGGGGGGTAATGGGAGAGGCCGAAGTATATGGGTTTTGAGTTACTTTAAGGAAGCAAATGGGGCAATATGGAAAGTGGGCATGGCTGAAGCCCATGGTTAGTGGGCCCCAAGAAACCTATTGGGGCAACATGTGAAGGGCTCCAATAAGGAAAGTGGACACGGCAGAAGGCCATGGCTAGTGGTTGCGGAAGAAAGCTATTGGTATAACATGTAAAGGGGCCATGGCTGAAGGCCGGGGCCAATGGTCATGAGTCAAGGCCATGGCTAGTAAGAAAAAAAGGTAGTGGTGGAAGATCTTGGTTAGTGGGCCCAGAAAGACATGTATAGTGGACACAACCAGAGGCCGTAGCCACCTGGTGGGTCCAAAAGAAACATATTGGGGAACATATACAGTGGGGTTTATAGTTAATATTTCAAAATTCATAATTTCAAATGCAAAAATGTCGAAAAAATAATACCGAAAAAGAAAATGTTGAATGTCTATTTTTAGTTATTTTTTGTTTGAAATGGTTATTTTTTTTATGAAACCCTTTTTTATTTTTTACTGTATTTTTTTCGACATTTTCGTCATTCGACATTTTAATTTTGACATATTAACTGGATACCGAAGGCAGTGGCCATGGTCAAAGGCCATGCCTAGTGGCCTGGTAGTGTTTTAAGATATACAGTGGACACGACCAAGGACCATGCCAAAGGCCCTGGCTAGTGAGCCCGTCAGACAAGTGTAGTCGGCTGTGGCCTCTTAGTGGGTCCAAAAGAGACATATTGGGTGAACGTGTACAGTGGAAAAGGCCGTGGTCACTGGCCATGGCTAGTGGCCCATACAAAAAGAATGGTATAACAAACCCCTTGAAATTACCTGAAAAAACATAGTTAATGTGCAGTTACGTTGCACAGATCTAACGCAACAAAACACTTGAAATTCAGCAGATGTGGAAGTCATGACCAGCTTAACTTGGCGCATTCCTGTTGCAAAACCCATTGTAGATGCGGGGTAAAATCTAACCCTCATTCCCCCCACACAATCTTCAGCATGAAGGCAGAGAAATGACAAATGTGCCTCACTTCTAGGCCCATCACCACAAACTTCAATATATTGCAGGTGTGAGAAATGCTATTTACTCAGACAACCATTCAGACCATCCCCAATCGATGACCTGGATGATCTGGAAATTACATCGATTCAGCAAGTTAACTGACTGCTGACTGCAAAGCCAGAAATCAATGACGTCATCACTGACTTCACGACGTAGCCGCATTAAACATGAAGTACATATTCATCCATTCATGAAGTTACACAAACATGCACTAGTTTATTGCATATACGCACAAACGACATGCTTATGACTCATAGAGGACAGATACATGTAGATATTGCTGTGTTCATATCTTTTGCCAAAGCTGAAACCGCAAGATGCAAAGAGTTCATATATTTAGCTTGCACATGCTTGACTGTTACTAACATGGAGAAGCCATAGGGAAGGCTATAGAAGCTATAGGTCTCTGAAATGGATAGCAAAAGAGAGACAGGCTTCGAATACATGGAAAGGCTGACACAATCGCCACAGCCATAGGAAAGCAGAAACAAGGCAGTCAGCCAAGGACAAGTGGAGATGAAAAAGTTCCAGTTACCAAGACAATAAGCCGCCTGCAGAAAGTCAGGCTAAAATCCTCATAATTACAGGCGAGAGTGCTTCATTTCGTGGGCTTCACACAGGTGACCCAGCCGAACAGGACAATGTCCATTCAACCAAGGTAGACAGAGAGAGCCGTTCACATTGAACCAAGGGAGAAGAAGCTACAAGTGTTGCATCTGGATGTTCAACTGAATGCACTCTCACAGGCTTTGGTGATCAAAGAATGGCAACATTAGGGAACACTTTGCACCTCCATGTTCATTCCCATTGCCTTGAAAAGGTACGCTTAGTCTGATAACTGTCCAAGGTCCCAAGGATGGGAGGACACCCTCTGACCAATCCGGATTCGCTTTTCACAGGAGATAATTTGTTGCAAGGGCCAATTGTTTCTCAGCTATCCAGCAACATTGTAGACTGATATTAGTAGGGGCAGTCCTAGGAGGGGCTCCTAGACATGACTCTCCAATAGTAGGTCTTACCTATAGCTTCTCTATATGTAACCAGCTCAAACTGACCAATGTAATCGGCTGATAGGTTTTAGGGTTAGAACCTGAATTTGTGACATCATACTGGGATAAAACTGAGTGACACATGCTTAGAAGATGAGAGCTCTGGTGAATATTCGTTTTTATGCTAAGACTAACATCCAGGACCTCAAAGATGACATCACAAATGTCATTGATGACATCACATATCTGGACCCTTGTTTTTGTTCACTGACATGTCTAGGCCAGGATTTTTTTTTCACTGACAGTCAGAATATTAAAATTGAAAAGGTGCTATATATCTAAACGTTAACCTTGCCATATGTTCTTAAAGTACTTTCCTTAGGGTTTGGTCTTAGCTCATGGTGCACATACATGGGGAAATAAGCAGGCCTCAAACACACAATTCATTTGTATACATGACGATAAACTTTAATGTTATTAACATTTTCTGATGATGCTGTTTCTTTCTTCCTTACTTTAGTTTCCCTGTATGTGACTCTGATATGTATGTATTGTGGGTCTTCATATGTATTGTTTGTACTAGCACAAGTGTGTAGTAAGTCTTGAATTGTTAGCTAATTATTACATGTTTAACATTACTCAAAACCCTGATAAGGTAGCATTCATTATTGTACTATCCAAAATTACAAGATTATACATATTGTACTTCTATGATGCATGCTGCAGCCATTGCCTATGTTTATGTATGATTATGTTCCTGTATTAACAACAACACTCCAATACAATGTTATTTAGATGAGTACATTCTTTAATATATTAAGTAGTTCATTATAGGTCTCCCAATCACCTCTGACATCCTGTTACCAACATTATAAACACAACCCCTTGTAGGGACTTTCCATCAAAATTAATTTTACATGTGATGTCATTAGTGATGTCATCAATGACATTTGTGATGTCATCTTTGATGTCCTGGGTGTTAGTCTTGGCAGTGCACGGTGGTGGGGCGAGTTATGGTTGCTTAGCTTACCATAAATGGTTAATTTCTGAGGTTTTTCGGTTTTACTTGTAACTATAACGTCCCTTTAACAACGTTTTCTCCTTGAATTTCATAGGCTTTTATTAGTTCAACTTAACCATAATGTCCCTTTAACAAAGTTTTCAAGTGAATTTGATGGGTTTTTACCAGTGCATGCTATTCTCCTACAATTTACTAAAATCACCTTAAATCTCTGCCATTTCCCACCTTCTAGCATAATTTTTATCACTTCTGTACACATTTTGCAACTTTTTCCATGTTTTTGCATCCGTCGACATCCGCAAACATCTGATGTCATCACGGACCTTCCAGACAGTGCCACATTACCATGCGCTCATGCGTGGCATGATGATGTGTCCGCGAACACGTCTGCACTTGGCAATCGGGTCCGTGCTTCGAGGACAGTTCAGAACTGCAGTTTCTACTCACTAGCAACTCAAAATGTACCCTTGCACAGCTCCTACCTACACCTATTCTTACTCATTATCCATTAATAATCGAGTACAAAGCACATACTTGGAAGAATATTAGCAAAACTGCTATTTATCTTAAAAATGGCATCAGCTATTGCTATCCCTCCTCCCCAAGAGCCACCACCACCAGCTGGAGGACTTACACAACAAAAAATTGCAGTACTTCTAACGACAATGACGAGGACCAAAATGATAAGGTAGAGGAAGTGCCTACCTCTAGCACCCCGAGAGAATCATGGGTGGGACAGTTCTTTACCACTGTCGGGAATGTACCAAAGGCTTAAGCTACCCAAGTGAAATGCACTGAGTGAAACTTTGTAATCAGTCGTGGACTACCTCGACAGTACTCATACGGGTCCACCTCCATGCACCGCCACATCAAATCCAAACACTGCAATGCTCTCAGAAAGGGTGTTCCTTTCTTAGCAAGTAGGCTGGCTTCCTCCACTTCATCTTCCTCAACCAATACTGTAACCACACAGCCTACTTCTGTGGGACACAAAATACCACCAGCTACCTTGCAAGCAATAAAAGAGGCTGTCAATCCATATCTTTCGTAGACAACAGTCCTCTGCATATGCTGCAACGCACCATTCTGCAGGGGGAAGCAATTTCAAAGTGCTTTTGAAGCTGTAATCAAGGAGTATGAGAAACACTGCCCCCTACCTTAGAAGTAACAAACGCAACATCTTCCCTTGTTTACCTGCCCCTCCATATTAGTGCTCTGTGACTCTTCCCGTATTTCCCTCGAAGCAAAGCGAGGGCGATAAAGAGGGCACTGAGCCGTTATTCCCCATTCCTGCCCCTGCAATGGGGGATGAAAGCCATTAGCACCCTGGGTTCACACGACTGCTAAAAAAAAAAAGGATTTTGCTTCCTACACCAGGACACCGCAGGCGTCCCATTGTAGGAAGGAAAATCCATTTCCAAGATGGCTACCATGGAAAGGGAAGGTGGGGCTCCATGGCAGCCTGCAGAAAGCAAAGATCGAACCATATGACCATATTACCAAAAGCACTTTTTTTCCTTTCAAAACTATCCCACTTTCGAATAACTTTAACACATAGCTGGTCCCATGTGGACATGGCCACTTTAACCCCATTTGTCATCCCTCGTAGTCATGGCCAGTAGCCAGATTGTTCGGGTCATGACCTTATGCCATGACCCAGACAATCTGGCCACTGCCCATGGCCACAGGCTATACCTCAGTCACCAAAGGTATATCACTATTATTTGTACCTGCATTATGACACTTGTCAAAAAATTAAACACAGCACACTTGTAAAACCATGCTTTAAGGTCCTTGCCAATGCTCCTTACACAAGTTTTTTCCATAGAGGTAGTGAAAAACAAATTTTGCTCATGTCTACAGCCCAAACGGCTGGACAGATTTTCACCAAATTTGTGCCAGGAGAGGCGGCTTGGTCTCAAAACTTCGCTTTTGTAAATTTGGTGTAAATCCGTCCAGTAGTTTTGTTTAAAATGGGCTAAAAGTAGGTTAAAAAAATTGGTGATATCTGGGTTCGGTCCGCGGACTCACTTCCCTCTTCGTTCTGCGGACAGGACTCCGTTTGGCCCACCGGGTAGCGTGATGTCAGCAGACACCTAACGCACCCACTGATTGGTAGGTGAAAGGCGTGAGGTGTGTCATTTTTTCCATAACTGCTGCCAAGTTCTCTCCGCGAACAGCGCGGTGGGGAACAAGGCTGGGAAACACATTTTGAGTCATTTAGTGTTGAAAAGAGGGGCTGGGAACGGTGGGGGAGTGTAAAGAAAGATGATATGGGTCTTTTTGTTTAGGTGGAAGAAGAGTTTACAGGGTGCAGCAGTCAGCAGACAGTACGGTAGTCTGCGGACAGAGTCTTGGACGGGAAGCTTGAGAATCACATTTGGGGTCATTTGGTGACTGCAAGAGTGTTAGGAAAGATTTCGTAATTGTAGGTAATTTTCCTTCCATGTGGCAACCCCTAAACTTTTTGCTGTTGTTTTACACCTTGTTCTCGACTTTGCCAGAGAAGTGCAGCCTTCTGCCGCACTCCTCTGGGCTTTCGCTCCTTTCTTACGGGGAAACTGACATGCCCTTAAGACAGTCAGTACCGGGAAACGCTGTTTTCCGTAGTTTCTTTTATCATGTTGTGGCTTTCGTGCAATATGACACAAGAGGGCACTGTAAGCTAAATTACAGCTCTCTTGGGTCTCTAGCCTTCTACAGGCCCTAGATACTCGTTTAGGATTGTAACTGATCGGTGCAAGTGATTCACGGACGGGAATGGTGGCAGCGATCGTTTCTTGTGTTTTGAGCTCCTTTTGCGTTCTAAGTGCGTTTCTCGCGCTTAACCCAAAATGGTGGCCTGGCTCCCCAAAATGGCCAGACCACGAGGCTCCTTTGTCCTGTCCGCTGACCGTCTTGCTCCCTTCACCTTCCCCAGGTCGAGCCGACCCGGGGCCTTCCTTCTTTGGGCATGTACTTTCCCGCGAAACACGGATGCTTTCGCGGGCTTCTACATGCCTGGTGTGTGCCTCCAGGATGTGGGCTGGGATGTCTGGTCCCAATACACATCCTGGGTGCCAGAGAGTCTAGGGTGGTGTGAATGCCTGGGACCACCGTGGTCCGTGATTGGTCCACGAATGGTGTGAGTGTTGATGAGCGGATCTCCCATTGGGTCCCCTCCGTTTTGGCGCGAAGGGAACCGTGGATAAGAGGGGGCTGGAAACACCACTACCAGGTCGATCTCCTGAGTTCTCACGAACGAAGGAATACAGGAGCCAAGTATCCTGCAACCAAGAGGCTGGACCGAGGAATCGCTGGTGACCCGCTGAAGGACTGCTCCTCTGCACTGCTGTCGCCTTGTGAAACCCTTTTCACCTTTGATCGAACCAGAAGGCCTGTACTGGTACTTCGACCCTTGGAATAGCGGGAACAGCTATTCTCGGCATCTTCACCATCTCCTGCTAGTAAGCCTTCGGAAGCGTCTCTGGGCCATCCAGCAGACTGACCAGCTTACACCGGAGTCTTGCTCTGTAACCGCCGCCAGGTTGTGTAGTATTTCGAGTCCTTGTCACTCTCACACGCTTCGTACACTTGGCGTTCCCAGGTCTGAAGTGAGTAGTGTACATTTGGCTCAGATACACACGGCCGCTCCGTTGCCCTGCTGTGGTAACAAACTGTGCGGGTTTCTTCGTTTGGGACGTCTTTTACTCAACTCTGCTGCTGCAGACTCAACACGACGACGAGACGCTCCCTGCTCTTCTGAACCTGCCAGCGACTGAAACTGACGCGGAGAGGCCTGGGTCTGCTTGCATCGGGGACACTTGTGGCACCAGTGTGGTAGATTATGCCTACTGTTGTGAAGGTTTTCTTGCCAAGAGATACTTGCCCGTGTGTGGAGCTAATAATCTTGTTGTTTTTGGCACAATCTGCATTGTACCTTAAAAGCATTAGTATTACATATTGGCCATGTTAGATTATGTGTAAGGTGGAACGATTGTCTGAATTGCAAACAGTGCATAATATGGCATGATTTGCATTTTGCACCAGCTGATGAAATAGAATGGATTCACAATTTGGTATAGATACAGACACAAATTGTTAATTAGGGATGTACTCTCATGCAACATGGTTGCAGAGAGTGCATGTATGTTTCCACATGTATGAAATGTGGAAATTGTCATGTATAGGTATGTTTTTGCTTTCCAGTACTTGCAGTAAGTACATTAGAAATTCTTGTGGATCTTACGGTGTGTTTATGGGGAATTCTACCATTCCTGCACAGTAGTCCAATTCTTGCCTTATTCCTGAGGCACTGTACGTGTGGTCAGGATTATTTGTGGCATTTCTGTGAAGGACGAGCATTTGTAAACACAACTTGTATGAGCCGTTCAAGTAAATGTTTTGAAAAATTGGTGGCAATTGGAACAGAAGATTGATTGCTACATTTGCATAGCAATTTACACCAGTTGTGTTTGAAAATTTAAACGGACCGGAGAGTTCTGTCTCTGTGTCATTTGGTGGACCTCCACTTGTTTTTTTTAGAAGAAATATTTCTCTCTTTTTCTGCTGATGGATGTGCACTCTTTTTGTACTAGATAATTTTGTGGTTGTATGACTTGATGGAGTAGCAGTTGTTTTTAGTTTCGCTGGTGGTATTGTAGGGAGATCTCTTAGAAGTTCTGTTTGCATTCATTTTCTTTTAAAAAGTGTACCTTTTTCAGGAACAGGGTACACATCGAGATGGGGTGTGTAGAGTGCACGTAGTCTGTTGTACTCTAGGATGCAAGGAATGTCAGCCTTGACTTTTGCATCAAAATTGACTTGAAATAGTCCTTCAGGTGTACGTAGACCTGAAAGTGCTGCATAACTCATACCTTCTTTAAAGACTGTTCTGTCAATGTCATTCAATGCCTGATCTAGGGTTAGACCTTGTGATTTGTGAATAGTGACTGCATACATACATGTCTTTGAAAAGAAGGGATCAGGCTGTTGAGCGTCCTATCCTTTTAACTTCTGAAATTTTGTCAAAGTGGATATTGACAAACTGAATGTTGTTGTCACGTGGGTATGTCAGGAAGCCAACAACTGTACCAAGTTCTCCATTAACTAACCCTTGCTCCACATCAAGGTTACACTTGACCATTAGTCTACAGTTTAAACACAATGTTAAGATTTTCTCTCCAAACCAGCTGTGTTGGAGATAGAATTTTCTAAGCTATTTACTCATGCTGTGGCTTGTTGACACATAGGTACTGTCATACCACGCATGTCTAGTTTGTCCGTGGAGTACATTTGCACTATTGGTTGCATTTCTTTTTTGAACATTCTTTCACAGGATTGTGCACAGCTTGCTAGGGTTGGCATTAAGGACATACATTTTACATTTCTGTGTGCTCATTGTTCCATGACATCAGTCGGAGATGTGTTATGGCCGTATAGCTCATGGATGTGTCTGCTATTTAAGGTAGACGGTGCTTCTTTAGAAAGCACACCAATCCGAATACTTTTCAAAATGTTGGCATAGGTGAGGTCTGCAGACTGACGTATGTTTTGAGTTAGTTCTCTGTATTGTAAATGTTGCCAGAGATTTACATTTCCTGTGCTGCCAAGGGTGTTGCGGCACTGTTTGTGCCCTAAGGTTTTAAAAATAGGTTCACCTTTCACTGGTGTTAATTGTAGACAAGCTCCAAAAACAATAACATGTTTTCCTCCAATGGGTTCTTCGAAGTCTGTTTTAAGGACTTCTTGTAATGTGAGGTAAATTAATGCCAACATTAGGTTGGAAACGATGCTTACCTCATCTATTAGGAACATTTTCATTTGTTTCAGAATTCTGCGTACATCAGTAGCAGCTTCTTTTGATAGTTTGTAGTACTCTAATTTGGTTTGGTGTACTACTGGAAGGAGCAGTACTTGGTGTAAAGTAACACCTCCTATGTTGTAGGCAGCTAAAACTGTGGGGGCTGTTACAACAGCTGAAAGGTTGTTGTTTGTTCCTTTTTTTTAGGAATGTGCTGATGATTTCTATTAAGAATGTTTTTCCAGAACCAGCTTCACCACTTACATAGAGGAGTAGAGGTTTATCATTTTGACAGCTACATGTTTTACTTTCATATTTCAAACCATGTTCAATTTCTTTAGTCACTTCTAGGAAAATGCTAAGTTGCTCATCATTTAGCGATGATTTCAGCACTATCAAGTTTTCTTCCGATTACTCATGTTGATACATCGTGTTTTCTACTTCAGTCATGGCTAATTCTGCTTCATTTACTATGAGTGGCTCTCGGAGTGGTTCTTGGCTTCCTGTAACAGAAGGTTGACTGCCCTCAGGATTGTCTTCATTTAGTTGTGATTGAACTTCTTCCTCTTGTTGGCGTTCCTTGTCCAACATGTTTTTGTATTGCTTGAAATTGAAATTTTTATACTGCTTTCATTTGCATTTAATGCAGCTTCAAATGAGACACGGTTGCCTAATAAATCTTCTTTTCTCCACGGTTTAAAAAGTTGCAGTAGAGCCATGTAGTAAAGTTCTCCATGTTGCAGAGTTTTACATGATAACTTCATATGATTAATTGGGCTGGGTTTGCTAATTTTAACAAGGCTCCCTTCACAAGCTGTGACCACGTATTTTTCACATTTTTCATCTGGTTTAACATTATTCTTGTAGGAGAAATGTTGGGCTATGTGGTACAGGCACATGTTTTCCAAAGCACTACTTCTGTTTGGGTAGTATGTGTCTAATAAATTGTTTTTCAAAATATCCTGGCTGTTGGGATCATTTTTGGCTATTGTTTCTATCTCTTGGTACGATTTCAGCACTCTTTCTCTGGATGCAGATGGACCATGGCTTAGCCAGACTATGGACCTCATTACGAGTGCTGCGGTAAGGGGTTAACAGCACTGGTAAGGATGCTCTATTGCGGGTCCGTTATTAGCTCCTTCCCCATTCCCATTGTGCCCTATGGGGGCTCGAATGGGAATGGGGAATGGTTTTCAGAATGGGGATTTACCGGCTTGTCCAAGGTTGGAATGACCTGGTAAGTCCCCATACCGAGAACCCGGACATGAATTTAGAGGCAGCCATGGCGCTAATAGCGCCATGGCTACCTCCAAACTCGTAATGAGGCCCTATGTGTTCAGATTTTCCATATACGGCTGTGCCTGTTCAACAGTCTGCAACTTCGCAGCAGCCACATTCTCTATGGGAGAGTACTTTTATGTCAAAGCTGTACAATTTTTGTGACAGTGTTTTGTCAGATGATATGTCATCCTAGAGGTATTTTAGCTCTTGTTTTCTCAGCTTTGGTTAGGTAGGCTGTGACATATCTTGCAACAACAGTGGAATTGTCTGCAATATATTGTATATCTGGTATATTTGTATTTGTATTTAGTTTATTTGTATTGTGCGCCTGGCCCAAGGGCATCTGGGCGCATTTCTTAAAGGTACATGAGTTACAGATAACAGGCAATGGGCCTCATTACGAGCATGGAGGTAACCATGCTGCTTTTAGCGGCTTGTCTACCCCCATACCGGGTACCGGGTCTGGGTTCCAGGAATAGGGAATTACCGGGCCATGCCAACTTTGGCGGGCCCGGTAATTCCCATTCTCGGGACCTGAGCCCGGTACATCCCCATTCCCATAGGACTCAATGAGAATGGGGAGGATGCTAACAATGGGCCCATTAATGACAAGCCCATTGTTAGCATCCTGGTCTGCTAGCGGGTCCCACTAAGTATGCCTGGTCTGACCAGGCGTTCCAGAGCGGGACCCGCTGCAGAACTCGTAATAGGGCAGCCCGGAATGAACGGTGCCGGTCCCTTACCGGCACTGTTAATTCCGTGGCTGCCTAATGTGTAATGAGGCCCAATGCATGGTAGCTAGAGCAGCTAAGTATGCAGTATATTCACAGGTATACACAAGAATACAGGAGAAAATTACGTACAATAAAGCAGATAAGTATGCATGATATTCACAAGGTTTACACAGGAATACAAGAATAAATTACATAAAGTATGTATACAGAATATTCACAGAATTTACACTAGAATACAGAAGTTATGCAGTACATTTACACAGCGGTACATAGTCAGGGTATAGGTCCTATTACAAATGATAGAATTTGGGCCCAATACCAGTGCTCAGTCTAGGATGATAGGTACATGTAGAAGCATGATCCTGTGCATAACTATGTTTGCATTCCACAAGAGGGCAATGAGGGCAATGATTGCATTTTAATCATTGAGATACTTTGAAGCTTCATTTCTTTTAATGCTGTATGTGTTTTAGGTGACTTGCCTTTCACACTGTGTCTAACAAAAGTGTAGTATTTACCTTTGTTTGTATATCTGCGTCGGCAGTATTTGCCACACTTATGTTTGTGGAAGCGTAAAATTGGTGTACGTAGCTCACTATGTGTGGTTTCTGAAGGGATGTCGCAGGTTATGTGTTAGTGAATAAACTGCAAAACAGTGGCATCACTGTCATGACCAAATTGAGAGCATCTTTTGTCCACAAAAGCATGTGGATGTGTGGTGCATCTCTGGATTTATATTATTTTCTCCGAAAGAAGTGTTCCACTTCTCAGAGGGGAGGAATATTTTTATTACAGATGAAGTGCAGCATGGCAATAAAGCTGTGCTGAAAGTATCTTGATACATTTACAGGGTCAAGAGAGCAGAGTTCTCCTGGTGTTTGTATTTGCATCCCTTCTTTGTTTTGGTTTGCTCTACGCAGGAAGTCATCCCATGTATATTTTGCACAACTTAAAGTAACAAACCATGCTGGCGGGCCGAGGTTCCTTAGCATACACCATACATCAGCGTGACGTCGAACCAGTATACCTTTGTACCACGCATGTTTGCTAAAAGATTTGTGATACTTGACTGCAAAACTTCCTCTTTGTCTTTTATCTTTTGAAGTAGTTGGGTAGCAGACATGTTAAAAAAATTGGAGCCTGTTTCACTGTGCGTGCAACTCCATAACATAGAGTTGCTAGTTCACTTTCGCATAGGAGGTGGAATATGTATTCAACATTTTGTCTGAATCTGGGGTCTTCAGAATGCATCCATAAAGAGCGGTATTCTGATGCTGTTATGTGTGTGGATCTTTCATCATTTCTTCCCCCTTTTCCTGTAGGAAAGAGTAGAGGAAAGCTTGTGCTTCTACACTTTTTTCCCATATGCTGAATGAAGATCCTTTGGCTTGATGCATTTGATATGTTTCTAGTTATCGTCAATGGTGTCTTTGGAGTGCAGTGGGTGAATTGTATACTGATCTAAAATACTGGATGCCGTAATAGAATCTACAAGTTCAAATTGGCCCGTTGGTGAGGAATCCTGAATTATTTGGGTGGTTTCCCTAAAGTTCTGTTCAATTTGTATATCTTTGTAGTAGTCATTTTTTTCTTTTAGATATTGGGCCTCATTACGACCCAGGCGGTAAGTTACCTACGTTTACGCCATGGTGGTTGGCGGACTTACCGCCCCATTCCGAGGTTGGTGGGGCGGTAAGTCCCCAATCCCCATTTACCCTTCCCCATTCCCATTTTTGCCCCATAGGGCATAATGGGAGTGGGGAAGGCGTTTATTACGCCACCGTAAATTACGGTGGCGTAATTAACAACAAGGTCCCTTAGCGCCATGGATTTTAACACCTGCTAAAAGCAGGTGTTAAATCCTCCATGGCGCTAAGGGACCTCGGAATCAGGCGGTAAGGGTCGGCGCTGTTTACGCTGCCGTAAACCCCTTACCGCCTGGGTCGTAATGAGGCCCATTGTAGGGCTTTTCCAACTTTGTTTAAGTCTACTAGTTGTTGCCAAAATGTTTTGTCTTTCGTTGGTACACCATTAACTAGGATAATCAAAGATTGATCTATTGGCCGTTGCACTCCTAGAGTTTCTACATTTTCGTTAAGATCTAATGGCAAATAAACTACTTAGCCACAAATGCCTTTTAGTAATTCAGAAGGAGGCTATTTGGCTGTTTTTGGTTCAAGGCGTATTATAGCTTGAAATGGGTACACTGTTTGGGTTATAATGATATCATACAAATTAAGCTGCTGGAGAGGTTTAGGAAGTGGAAATATTTCCAAGTTGTTAGTGACAGTCTGTGAAGGCATTTGGTTATTATCAAGCTTTGTATTGCAGTATGTGCAAAGTGTTGAGGGGTCAGTTATTTTGTATTTGTTTTCTGTTATAAGATATAGAGCTAATTGGAACCATTGGGATTCCTCATTGTCTTCTATTTTGTAAGTCATATCTACACTTTTTGTGCTCTTTTTATTACAAGTTTTGCAACAACACACACACATACTTGGTTTGGTACTTCAGCAGATGTGCTTTTATACTTTGCTATTTCTTTTTTGTACGTGTTTATTAGAATATTGGCATTTGTAAGGTTTTCGTTAATGTTCCCTAAAGTTACTGAATTTTCCGTGTCATCTTCACTTCCAAAATATTTACTTTGGATGTGGTCTATTTGTTGAAGAAGTTCTTTGGCCGTCCCATGTAGAAGAATGTTATTAAAATGTTGCAGCTGTAAAGCAGGACCTTTTGCATAGTACGGTCTCTGGCAAAGATTAAGGAAAGTGGAATGGTGTGTTGCTAACATTTTGATTTGGTGGAAGGTACTTTTGCAAGCAGGTCCCGAAATGCAGGCTAATGAATGTCCTTGCAGTCCAGTGTAATTGCACACTGGACAGGAGTCCATGGTTTGTAAAGTTTTTATTCTAATTTTGTCTTTTACTTTCACATAGTGATTAAGGAATTGTCGTAAAGATTTGAAGGATTGTTTCCATATGTTACACATTGAGCTGCATTGCCATTTGTAGACTGGGCAGAATGGTTGGGTGTAAGGAACAGTTGATTGCAAGTTTGTTGGGGTCGTTTTTTCAATAAGGGTTTCTTGAGCCATAATGGAGTTTTCTAGCATTTCATACCCTCGTCCAGTACTTTGTATGGTAATTGGGTTTTTCTGTTCTAGCCTCTTCATTGAAATTTGGTTCTGTGCTGCTTGTGTGAATCCATTCACCTCCACAGAAGTTTGTAAAGGTATCTATGTTGACATTGCACATCTTTAGAAGAATCTTTTGTAGTTTACTGATTCATTTCTTTAGTGGTTTCATTATGGTTAAAATTAATATAAACCATTTTCTTTCTAATAGAATTGCGCTGTCAATGCGAGCTTCCAGGATTAGTCTTCTGCAATCATTTCTAAGGGTGGAGCGTGTCATTTACGCTGTTTTTATAAGATTGTGAAGTACTCTACGGTGGAACATTTTTGTGAATGAGTGTGTGTATATGTGGGCAGACATAGAGGGCTGTATGATTTTGCAATGGGCTGCTAGTTCTGGTTGAGAAGATTGTACGAGTAGCTGTGTGCGTAGATGTGTGAAGGGCTTGGGTTAGTGCATAAAAGAGTGCGAGTGTGCATGAAAAAGTAAGGGCATTACAATGTTTACATGCCAATAGTTGGTGTTATGACAATGGTGTTCACATGAGAATACAAAGAGTGTACCTGCTGAGGTGCAATGAATAAGAGTGAAGTAAATGTTGTTGGTTTGAAAGGAATTTTGTAGGCTACTATGCGGCTACACTTTACTTTATGATTGATTGATTGATATTTTATTTATATTGCGCTCATGCACAGGTGTTCCAGAAAGTGACAAGGCAAAGAGAGGGTAACAAGGGAGAACAAAAACAACAATCTTACTAGGTCCAGTGACATTGAGAATGCGCAGGTACATGGGAGAGGGAAAAGGGAGAAAAGTGCATGGAAGGGGAAGGAGTGGAAAGTGCAGAGCAAAGGAATACAGGTAAATAATAAATAAAGAAATGATAACAAGCAACAAACAGTAGTAGTGCATTCAACAGGTGGCAAGTGCTAGGTTTGAGGCAGCAGACAGGGTGAGTCTGGTAGGTGCACAGAGAGAAAGGGGGGACTGTATGGTTGCAGATATAGGCCCCAGTGCAAGGGTTTGCCAGGAGGCAGTGCAGGTGGGTGGCAGGGCGAGCTTGTACCTGGGCCTGGAAGTCAGAAGGTAGGCCAGGTGCACGGTGCCAAGAAAGAGCAGATCAGCATGGCAGAGGAGGGGCATAGGCAGAAGCAAAGAGGAAGGTCTTGAGGTTCTTCCAGAACCAGAGATGGTTTTCCTCAAGTTTCAGAGTGGCAGGGAGGCTGTTCCAGAGAGAGGCCCCTGCCGAAGATAAAGATCTACCTTCAGCTCGCTTCTTTGAAAAATGACTGACCTTAAGGGAGTTAGAGGTAAAGGAGCGAAGAGCTTGAGAGGGAAGGTACTTACAAAGGGACAGCTGAAGGTACTTTGGACCCAGGCCCCAGAAAGCCTTGTGGACAATGCAAAGGGTTTTGAATTCAATCCTTGCGGCCACTGGGAGTTAGTGGATAGATTTCAGGGATGGAGAGATACGATCCCAGGGCTTGAGGCCAAGGACAAGTCTTGCAGTCCTGTTCTGGATAAGTTGCAAAGGGCGGAGAGTAGAAGCAGGTAGATTTAGAAAGAGGCTGTTACAATAGTCCAACATAGAGCGAACCAGGGCTTGAGAGAGAGTGAGCTTCTGGGGGAAGGGCAGGAAAAGGCAGAATACCTCTGAGGAGGTGCAGTAGGAAGTTTGAGTTTTTAGAGACGTCAGAGATGTGGGCAGAGAAGGAAAGCGTAGAGTCAGAGATGACCCCGAGGTTCTTGGCCTCGCAGGTAGGGTTAGGAGGAGTGCCAAGGGAGGCCGGCCAGGCAGAGAGGGGAAAGGAGGTTGGGGGTGTGCCGATGAGGAGGATCTCTGTCTTACTGGCATTCAGGAAGAGATCGTTGGCAGCACACCAATCCTGAATGGCAGATAGGCAATCAGAGATGAGGGAAGGAGAAGAGGTGGCCGAGGGAAGCTTGAAAATGAGTTGAGTGTTGTCAGCATAGCACTGAAAGTGGAAGCCGAAAATGGCGATGCGATGAGCGAAAGTTGCCAGGTATTGGTTAAAAAGCCAGGGTGAGAGGTTAGACCCCTAGGGAACACCACAGGTAGATAGGGAGATAAATGAAAGGAAAGACCCAAGTTGAACCTGGAAGGGTCGATCAGAGAGGAAAGAGGTCAGCCAGGCCAGAGCCTGATCGGTGATAGCCAGGTTGTCACAGAGACGGTTGAGCAGGATGGTATAGTTGACCGTGTCGAAGGCAGAAGAGAGATCAAGTAGGAGGAGGGCAGAGGGGATATTAGAGTCAAGGTTGGAGAGCAGATCTCAAGCTGCCAAATGGCCAGTTTTTCAAGGAGTTTTTCAAGGCGTTTGCCCAGAAAGGGGGTGATGGGGATTGGGCGATAGTTAGCTGGGCAAGAAGGGTCGACTATGTTTTTTTTTTAGAAGAGGGTGCACAAGATAGTGCTTCAGAGGAGAATGGAAGACTCCTGAGGGAATGGAGAGTAACAGAAATAATACTACTACACTAGTACACTTATTTTGTAGAATGTGAAGAGTAGTTTTCTTCAGGTTGTTGCCTTCCAGGAGCTAGGTTGTTGTCTTCCAAGAGTTTGTTCTTCACTGCAATTGGGAAGGAAGAGAATTAGATTGTATATGTGGTAATGGTGAAATAGATTTAGTACAAGAAGACATTATTTTGGAATGTAGGAGGAGTTTTTTGGAAGAAGAGTTAGCAACATTGGACCTCTTTACGAATATGGTGGTAACCCTGCTGTTGCTGCAGACGGGTTGCCACCAGATTCCTAATAATTGTTTGGCAGCTAGCTTTCCAGTGGCATCAGGACATTACAGGTCCTGTTGGCCTGAAAAGTTAGGTGCTGGAAAACGTTAATCACTATGTCTGTGGAGTTGTATAGCACTGTATGGGATTGGGGACACAGGAGCACCGGCAGCATTGCTAATGGGGCCGGTGGTTCCGTGATAAGTATGCCCCATGGGGCTGCAGCAAGAAAGTGTGACATTTTTATACAATTGAAAATGGAAAATGCCGAGCATTTAAAAAGCTATCCTTTTTGGGAGGCTGGACATGAAAAGTAAGAAATGCTTTTGTGGATTTATAGCAGTACTGTGTGTAACCTTTTTCTAAAAAAAAGAAATGGATATGGAAAATATTTGCAGAACACTTTAGAGTGTCACTTGGTTTGTTATGTTGTCAGTACATGCATACTTGTGAATAGGATGTATTATAATGCGTACTTGCTTATTAAATTATGGTTCTTTTGCTTGTATTGTGGGAGTTGTGGTTGCACTATTTGCATTGGAAATGGTGCACTGCAAGTCCCAGAATGCAGAGACAAATCGAAAAACCAAGAAGCATGCACAGATTAGAAAGGAGAATGTTAGCTAGCAAGTATGCATGTGCGGGAAAGTTAATGAAATTGCACACATTGAGTGTTATTGCAATATGTTGGAGAAATCGTTTCCATTTTCTTTCATTTATTTATTAAAAACTACACACAGCACTGTTGTAAATGTACACATGCATTTATTTGTTTTTCTTGAAATGGTGCTGAAATAAGTATTTTGAAACACATTGCATTTTGCCATTTTTCATTCCATGTGTATGCCATGCTTTACTAACATAAATGCAGTTTTCATTTTGAGTTTGCATTGTGGGAGTTTTAGTGTCACTTTGTTAGTGGGCGAAATGGTATCGAAAGTGATAGAATGAATGAAAAATATAACACTTGCTACATTGTAATGGGTCATATGGGCAAGTATGCATCTACTGGTAATATATTGAACTTTGACACAGGATCTGGCAGTTAAACATGCTGTGGAAAAGTTTTAAATGTGGTTTTATTTTCTTACCCAAAAAAGACACAGAGTGTGCTGCTGAAATTGCAAATATGTGTTTTGAAACTGTTATAAAAATGCTCATTAAAAGAAAACTTTGCAACCACACAGCATTGTAAGTAATTGCCAGTTGATGTCAGGAGGTGGAACAAATGAGAGTAGGATTATTGAGTAGGTTAATGCAGGGTAAGTGGTAGGAATACTATTTAAATGCATTTGTAGAAGAGTTGGAAATGTAATTTTAAAAATATATGCATACCTGTACTCTGTGTTGATAGATGCAGATGTGGTTGAATCTGTAAATACAAATCTTTTTACAGTAGTTTTTGATGCTGGTGCGTTGGCAGTAAAAGGAGACATGTACTCTGAGTGTTCAACAGTACATCAGAACTGTTGAACTGCGATGACAGAGTTTGATGTAGAGTTTTTGGATGTGATTGGTGGATGGGTGTGTGACTGCTTCAAAGCAGCCAATGAGGTAGTGCTGCAAAGATTTAAGTGGAAAGGGAAGAAGGGCTGTCCTGTTTTACGGTGACTGCGGACAGTGCGGTAGTCCGCGGTCTTGGCGTGCCACATCTGGGTCTTTTAAGGGTGCCTGTCATGGAAAGGTGACTTTGGTGTTTAGCCAATGAGGTCTTCTCGTTGTGCTTTATAGGAAGAAAGGGACAGTTCTTTTCATTGCTATGTGTAGGGAAGATGGCTGTGGTTGTTCAGATGAGAAGGATTACTGTGTGGATGGTGGGAGGGACTGTGGGGATTAGCCAATGAGGTCTTCTGGTTGTGCTTTATAGGAAGAAAGGGACTGTTTTTTCATTGCAGTGTGTAGGTAAAACGGCTGTGGTTGTGCAAATGAGAAGGATTACTGTGTAGATGGTGGGAGATTCTTTCATGGTGAATTTAAAAAGGTAGACCGAAATGTGTGGCATTTCTGCTAACCTTGGATTGGAGGGAGTGAAGGCTTTTGTTGTGGTGTGCCTGGGCAAAACTGGAAGTCTTTATTTGCACATTGCAAAAATATGTTTCTTTTCCAATGTCCCTATGTGATTGTGGTGCATTTTGGAGGACATAGTTTGAGGTATATCAGTGCAATAAGTTTGCAGATTGCACTGAAGGATATGCTGAAGGCACTAATGTAACTGTTTCCATGTGGAAAGGTAATCTTTTCACATATACCTCCTAGGGCAGTATGGAGATGTCCCAATGTGTTTTGTCCTGAACAAGAAACAGGAAGGCGCCTTGTGAACAATGGGGTGTGTTCTTTTTTGCATGCTGTTGGGATGACATCCTTCCCAAATGAGAACATTCTGGTGGATGGTGGACATACTTTGTTCAGTGATGACATCACTTTCACTGATTGTGGCAATTGATATTGATATTTCATTTGAATTGCGCTCATACACAGGTGTTTCAGAGCGCAACAAAGCAAGGGAGGGGAACAAGGGAGAACAAAAACAACTATCTTACTAGGCCCAGTGACATTGAGAATGCGCAAGTGATGGGCGAGGGAGAGGGGTAAGTACAAGGGAGGGGGAGAGGTGGAAAGTGCTGAGCAAATTGATAATAAGTAAATAAAGCATGAATAAATAAATAAATAAATAAGAAAAGCAACAAATAGTGGTAGTGCAGCAAGCAAGAGGAAAGTGCTAGGAATAAGGCCTCAGACATGATATGTCTGATAAGTGCACAAAAAGAGAAGGGGGGCTGTACTGTTACAGGTACAGACCCCAGTTCTAGGGATTGCCCGGAGGCAGTGCGGGTGGGTGGCAAGGTGAGCAGGTACCAGGGCCCTAAAGGCCGAGGGAGAACCGGTGCACGATGCCGAGGCAAAGCAGATCAACAGCGGAGAGGAAGAGAGAAGGCAGAAGCAAAGAGGAAGGTCTTGAGGTGCTTCTATAACTGGAGATGGTTCTCTTCGTGTTTCAGAGTGGCAGGGAGGCTGTTCCAGAGGGAGGCCCCAGCCGACGATAGAGATCTACCATCAGCTTGTTTCTTAGAAACACGACTGACCCTGAGGGTGTTAGAGGTGGAGGAGCGAAGTGCTCGTGAAGGAAGGTATTTACGGAAGGACAGCTGAAGGTATTTTGGATCCAGGCCCCAGAAAGCCTTGTGGACAATGCAAAGGGTCTTAAATGTAATCAGTGCATCCACTGGGAGCCAGTGAAGAGTTTCAGGGCTGGAGAAATACAATCCCAATGCTTGAAGCAAAGAACAAGTCTTGCAGTCCTGGGACGGATAAATTGCAAATGGCAGCTAGTAGAAGCAGGTAGATTTAGAAATAGGCTGTTGCAATAGTCCAACCTTGAGAGAACTAGGGCTCGAGTGACAGTGAACTTCTGGGGGAAAGCGAGGAAAGGCAGAGTACCTCTGAGGAGGTGAAGTAGGGAGTTTGACTTTTTTGCGACATTAGAGATGTGGGTAGAGAAAGAAAGCGTGGAGTCAAAGATTACCCCAAGTGTCTTAGCCTCGCAGATGGGGGTAGGAGGAGGGCAAGGGAGGCAGGCCAGAGAGTGACAGGAAAGGAGGGTGGAGGTGTGCCGATGAGGAGGATCTTCGTCTTGCTGGCATTCAGGCAGAGATTGTTGGCGGCACACCAGCCCTAAATGGCAGATAGGCAGTCATAATATTAGAGAAGGAGAAGAGGTAGTTGAGGGAAGCCTGAAAATGAATTGAATATCGATGCAATCTTTCTTGACAATGTTCAAAATGCACTCAGAACGTTCTTTTGAAAATTATGTAGAGTGCATGTGAGTAGGTGTAGGAAAAAATCTGAAAAGCCCCAAAACTAAAAGCAAAATACAAAAAAAGGTTATTTTCAGAGCCACTACTAAAGAGTAAATAACTTACATTGGGCCTCATTACACGGTAAGCGGTAAGGGTTTACCGGTACCGGTAAGGGCACCGGTACCGGTAAACCCTTACCGCCTTACTACGAGTTCCCTTTGCGGGACCCGACCGTAATGGCTGGTTTTACCAGCCGTTAAAGTAGGGTGCCGCAAAGGAACCTTGGTGTTAATTACGGTACCGCAATTTGCGGTACCGTAATTAGCGCCTTCCCCATTCCCATTATGCCCTATGGGGGCAAAAATGGGAATGGGGAAGTGCCTTGGTGAATGGGGAATTACCGCCCCCGCTCACCTTGGAGTAGGGCGGTAATACCGACATCCACCAAGGCGGACACGGTGAAATACCGTCGGCAACCATATCGCTAATAGCGCCATCATTACCGCATACCGTGTAATGAGGCCCATTGCCTTTAATTTCTCCTCCTACCTCCTTGAATTGAATGATCTGTGGATGGCACGTGCAACATCGGGTCTTTTGAGGATGTCAGGCATGGAATTGGGACTGTGCAGCCCAGGGGATTGGTCAATAAGGTTTCCTGGATGTGGTATGAAATTAGAGAGTTTGGGAGAAGGTGTGTTTGCTGAGAGGAGTGCAGATGGCTTTGGCTATGTCTTTCAGGAGGCAGAGTGTGTGTATTCTGCAGAACTCTTCAATTCACTCATTGAATGTACATGCTGAGAATCATGGCATTCTAGGAGATATTGGGTTGCCAGAAGTGGACGTTCCCTGACATGCAGTTTGTGGCTCAACTTGGGCAAGTTTGCGTTCCTTCTGTGATATTATTGCATATTTTAATAGTTCAGATATTGTGATTGTCCATTTTGGAGGGGACAGTTTGGGGTTTGTGACTCCAGTGTCTCTGTAAGTTGCGTTGAAGGATTTCTTAAAAGCCTTATGCAACTGTTTCCTGCTGCTAAGATTTTTTTGGGGAAATAAATCAGAGATGCAAATGGAGATGTCCAACAAATGTTTTTAGTCCTCAAATTGAACAATCAACTCAGATTGTCAATAAAGGTATATCTGCTTTTTTGTATGGTTCTGGAATGTCATCTTTTGAGAATGATAACATCAATTTTCAGTGTGTGAATTTTTTTATTCCGGATAGAATTCACTTTTCAAATATTGGAAATGCAATTTTCCTTTATAATGTAAGGAATGCATTGAAGAGGTTCCTGTAAGGAAAAAAACAAGATAAAAGCAACAAAAAATGAAAAAGGGGATTGTTTACAAGCCCCTTAAAAAAATAAAAATAAAGGTTCTTTTTCAGAGCCACCACTAAAGAGTAAATAACTTACCTTGCGTTTAATTTCTCTCCCCACCCTCGAATTGGACGATCTGTGTGCGGACACCGCGGTAGTCCGCGGATGACACGTGCCACATCTGGGTCTTTTGGGGACGCCAGGCATGGAAATGGGACTGTGCAGCCCAGGAGATTAGCCAATCAGGTTTACTGGGTGTGGTATGAAAGGAGAGAGTCTGGCAGCAGTGTGTGTTTCCTGCAAGGAGTGTAGATGGCTATGGCTATGTCTTTCAGGAGGCAGAGTGTGTGGATTCTGGGGGACTTGTGGATCCATTGGTTGAAGGTGTATACAGAGCTGTTTGGAGTGGCTGAAAATCTTGGATTTCATGATGTTCATGGGGAATGATATGGAGTGCGCGGCATGAAGTGGGTGGACTTGCTCGCATTTTGTGTCAATTTGCTCACACTCCAACATCCAGACATTATCATTGTTCATTGTGGAGGGAACAGGTTAGGGCATGTAACTGGAATTTCACTGCAGTTTGCAATGAAGGAGACATTTGGCAAAAAGAAGGAAATGTTCCCGAACTCTCGACTAATTTTTTCTCGCATTACCCAGAGACAGATATGGATGCGATTCAGTTCATTTGGTCTGCAAATGGAGAAAGTGAGGCGCACTGTGAACAAGGCTGTATGTGCATTTTTGGGAGATGTTGGCATGATGTCTTTCGATAAGGAAAATATTAAGTTTGACATTTTGCATATTTTCCGCAGAGATGGAGTACATCTTACTGATGCCGGTAATCAGCTTTTTTTGCAAAATAATCAAAATGCTTTGAAGCATTTTTTGTAAATATAGAAAGCATTTTGCAGTAGGTGGAAAACGTGTCTGGAAGCACAGTGAAAACAAAATGCCTACTGTTTTGAAAGTTGAAAGAAAAAGTTTAGTTCAGTAGAATGTTGCTTAGTTTGCTTTAAAACTTGAAAAAACTTTTAAAAGCAAAAAATACAAAAAAAGGTTCTTTTCAGAGCTACCACCTTCCCACGCAAAAGAGTGTAATGTTTTTGATGGCACCACCCACAATTTTTAGATGTCCGTTGACCACTGCGCTGTCCATGGACTTCGCAGGCTGCGTAGGGGCCTGTAACTTTTTTTCGTACTTCTATTTTTAAACTGTGAAAGGTGGCTCTGAAAAGAACCTTTTTTTTATTGTTTGTGTTTTTTTGGGCTTTTCTTTCTCAGGAGAGACAAGGGAGGGGAGGGAAGGGATGGAAGGGGCACCAACCACAGGGACAAAGGGGCAGGTGGAGAGAGGAAGATGTTGGGTGGGCCTTAATCAGGTAGAGGACAGTGTTTCTTATGCTCCCTGACCGCAGCCTCAAAAGCACTTCAAAACTGCTCCCCCCTACAGCTAGGTGTTTCACAGTACATACAGAGCACTGTCACCCTCAAAAGATAAGGGTCCACTGCGTCATGTATGGCCTGCGAGGCTTCCGCAGGGATCCTCTGCCCCACAGGAGTGTCTCTTGTGATGGCAGTAGCGGATGAAGAGGGTGCAGTAGTGGCCGTCAGCCTACTCGTCCCTTCGAAAGGTACGACCCTCCGAAATGCTGCCTGAGGTGGCGCTGCATGGAGGTGGTCCCATAGCTGTACAGACCCGGTTTTCCACGACAGAGTAGAACCTTGCACTCAGTGCATCTAACCTAGTCTGCTTAAGCCTTAGGTACACCCCCAATGGTGGTAAAAAGTGGCCACACCCAAGAGTCACGTTGCGAGCTGGAGAGAGGGACTTCCAGTACCTCATCATCCTCTTGATCATCCTCTGTATCAACACGACTGTTCCCCTCTCGAGGCCCTCCATATGGTGGTGGTGGTGGGGCAGCTGCAGTGGTCATGGATGCCATTGTCTCCAAGTGCAAAGTAGAGATTCCAAATATCCCAAATCAGCAGCAGGTTCTCTCTCATGGACAGCCAGAAACACAATGAGGAGCAGCAGTGGGTGGTTCCCTTTAGTGGGGCTGTCCGCGGATGATGCGACTGTCCTCAGACAGTCGATCCACAGACAGGGCTTAAAAAGTTATACAAAGTTGCCAAATAAACTTGGATTTGGTCTAAGAGCTCTGCCAGGGTGACGTTTCAGCTTCAAGCACCCTGGATTGGCCAAAAATTCAGTTTTTAGCTGTCCGGGGTTACGGACAGTGTCCGCGGATGCTCCCGGCATGCAGCATGGGTGCGGTCACATGATGACATACCCAGACAGCCGTCTCCAGAATGGCTGTCCTGCAGACACCTATTACGTGAGAGACAGTGTGCGCATACATGCTAGGGTCTGCAGGACAGGGGTGGAGTCCCCAAACTAATTAAAAATGCGACAAATGCGAGTGGACATGTGCGGACAGGCAAGGTGTCCGGGGGCACAACGGGATCAGTCGTGCCTGCGTGCCAGTGTCCATAGGACAGGGGTAGATTCCCCACACTAATTAAAAGTGCAACACATGTGAGCAGACATGTGCGGACAGGTGAGGTGTCTGGGGGCACAACGGGATCAGTCGTGCATGCGTGGAAGTGTCCGTAGGACAGGGGTAGAGTCCCTGAACTAAAGATATGACGCCGGCGAGCGGACATGTGCGGACAGGCACGGTGTCCAGGGGCACAGTCAGATCAGGTGCGCATGCATGCTAGTGTCTGTAGGACAGGGGTGGAGTCCACAAACTAATTAAAAGTGTAACACAACCTAGAGGACATCTCCAGACGGGCGCGATGTCTGGGGGCACCTTCATTTTGGTTATGGACAGCCCGGACAGTCGCACAGTCCGCAAATTCCAAATTGGGCTTTTAAAAAAACACACACACACACCAACAGTACACACATGTATATTTATTAAAACAAACAAATGCAATCAATTAGGAAAGAGATGGGGTAGCAGAATGGGAAACATATATGGCGGAATTGGGGTTTTCTACGCACTGTTCATGAGGGGAGGAAGGGATTGAGGTTTCATCATAGCGTCTTCATTTCTTCATTTAGGGAATTTGATGGGGATGATTGGTTGGGACAGGGTGAATGGGCACAGGTACAAGTCGGCAGTGGTATTGGATATTTTCTTTGACATGGTTTTTAACAAATGTCAACAACTGTGCAAAATTATTATTTAATTCACCGAATTATGCAGATAGGTTTAGTAGTTCATTTTCTTCCTTTGGAGTTATGGGCTGTCTGTGACATCTTCTGAGTCATTTAATAGTACTTCGGGCCACTTTCTTCATTCACACTATGTACTGTTAAAAAGAAAACCATGTTTTAGTGACATGTCAACAAATTACATCACATTTTCTGGTTTAAACATGGTATTCTATACCATTAAAGTTGTTTCCTTTACTCATTTCGTCATGGGGGAAATGTTCCTCCAACCACTCCAGGGTGCTTGCCATTTTCTGTTGAAAGAAAACCATACTGCTATGTCTTATAAGTTAAGTATATATAGTAAATTGCAATGGTACAGAAAGAAATATAGTGCACTTACTATTTCTCTAAGGGTTTTTTCTGGAATAACTGCAACCTGCTTCTCAGTGTGTAAGCATGGACGTAGTTATAGGGTGAAACAGGGGGACAAGTCCCCCCCAACTTTTGTGGCATGCCAAAATGTCCCCCCCATCTTTTGGCTGGGGCAGGGCCGACGGGGCTCATTGCAGCCGCTGCATCAATTAAGTAATTGAACAGCGTGTGCCTGGCTGTCCATTACATAAAGCGGGCAGCAGGGATACCCCGCGCAGCTCAGTTCCTCACCCTGGCTGGTGGCCTGACTCAAAGTCAGCAGCCACTGCCAGGGTGCTGGGATGGGTGGAATTCATAGTATTCATCAATAGTATTCATATGTTCACATTTAGTGCATTTAGTGTGTAAATACATTTTCTTTTGGGGGGGGAATGCCTTTGTGAAAAGATGCAAAAGGTTACCATTTCACATTATCTTTTGTTATGATTAAGTCTTTAAAGACAGCCTACAAACCATTCTTTATAATTTTGTGGAATTTCATTCTGGTATTTGTAGT
The DNA here is from genome assembly GCF_040938575.1 of Ambystoma mexicanum. Classification (NCBI taxonomy): domain Eukaryota; kingdom Metazoa; phylum Chordata; class Amphibia; order Caudata; family Ambystomatidae; genus Ambystoma; species Ambystoma mexicanum. The sequence goes on from NC_090936.1 coordinate 358,406,793, forward strand.
CTTCAAGATGGGGTGAAAATAACGCATTTTTACTCTTATTGTTTGACATATTTCAATAAGAATTCCTAAATTGCTGGAGTACTTTAATTATGATGTGTGTACTTTTCAGGTCTGATTTACAAAACCGATTATTGCTGAAAGCCAAACGTCATGATTATGAGGGGAAAGGATCAGAGGGCACATTTGTTGTGATGATTTATCAGATCCATGGAGGTGGGAAGAGAGGTTGCTGGACTGAAGATGTTCTCCCTGGTCCAGTGTTGATTTGCAGAGTACAAGTTGAGATTACATGTGGGTTGACTGCGTCCGCTCGCTTTTTTCGCAGTGCTAACTCCATCCCCCTTGGGTGTTTTTGAGACCAGTGCGCAAAAAATGTTGTTTTCTCAAGTTTTCGCCCACCAGGCTTTGAACCCACAAAACCACATGAAAGTGTCCACAAAGCACACATCTTGTATTGGTATTTTGCTTTCCATAGAATATTTCAATATGGATTTTTGGGTTAAAAGGTGCACACTTTTTACACTTTGCCAGCAGCTTACTAGGAAAATCTCCTCTAGCTGTTTTTTTCTCCTGGGTATTGATGATTCATTTTGTAAAAGACAATGTTCATTTCTATTTAGAATTTTCTTCCATTAGGAAAGGCCAGTTGAATTAAATTTGCATATTTCACTGTAGGATACATTCAGTCCCTGTGCGTATGTCAATGAACACCCACACTTTTTTTCTGGACTAGACACCTATTGATGACATTTGAAGACCTGCGGAATTGCTTACTCCGGCTGCCTTAGTACCTTTTGGTTAAATAGGCTTTTTTACGATTTCACTATCTTGCAGCAAAAGCACTTTGCCCTCTCTGGCCCAGGACCAATCCCTGCCCTTACATCCTTGGAAGGTGCAGTCACCTTAGGTATGTTTGGATTACTTACTGGTGATCTTCATTACTGTTTGCCCTGCTCTTCCTCGTCACAGTATTTTCTTTTGAGGTCCCCATCTCTACAAATGGTTCAGCTCACTTGGTCGGCTACTCCAAAATAAGCCTCAATCCTGATATTGTACATCCGTAATATTAACAGTTAAAATTCAGATATTGAACATCAGTTTATCTGATCCATACGGATATTAATAACAATGTTCTTTACATAATTTTCTACGAGGGGACCCACACATCATTTGCTGCCCAGGGCATCGCAAATCCTAGGGCTGGCCCTGACTCCGGGCTAACCCTGTAGTGAGCGGCTAATTTTTAGAGACTGCTGGAGTCACCGGAAGAGGGGCAAACTTTGTGGGTACATCTGCATATTCTTATGAGACTATTCTAGTGAGCTTAAATGTTAAAAGCTGACACACTTAAAAAACACACACTTAAGAACTTTGAGAATGAGCTGCCTGCTGTCTCCCATGTCCTGCTCACTCCCCTGACATGCAAGTACCAAGTCACTCATCATGATTTCAATTGGCAAAAAATGTATGCATACAAATTTAGGTGCTAACATTGAAATGCGCTAAATTATTACTAATTGCCTGGCCTTTGTTAAAAGGGCAGCCCTCACCCCAAGCACTGTTTGTCATGTCCTGTCCTGCTATGGCATTGTAGTTCAGCAAGGTCAAGTCAACGGAGCCCAACATTTCGGTTGTCAGGGCCAGGGGGGGGGGGAATAAAGCATGGTCTGCTCAATGGCTGTGCACCACTGTTTGCATGCGTTATTTTGTATGTAATGTCCTTATGAATGTTGTGGGCACACACTGCATTGCAAAGGAGATGCTGAGTGCATGTGTGTGTGAGTAGGTGAGTGTGTACAAGCATATGTGTGTTGACTTTTGTGTCTGAATGAATGATAGAAATGTATGGTTTGTTTGTTTTGTGACTGTTATGTTATTGTGTCACTAGGTGGGTGGCAGGCAGGAATGAAGATGTGTGGGGGCCCATTTTCAACATGGTGGTTGGGGGCCCCCTGCTTCGAGCAAAAACAGTCTGAGGCACCCGTGGGGTGCATACATTACAATGGTGACAAAGATAAGGTTAATAGCCGCCAATTATCTCGATGTGGCCAGCCAGCTAAATGCTCAGTGAAGAGATCTAAACCCCTCTTTGGCAACAAGTGGCTGATGTGGAGGAACCAGTGTTAGAAGTCAAAGAGCTGATAACACTTCGGTGTATCCCATGCGACGAGAAAACCGTTTGTAATACGAGCGCTGTAAAGTGCACATTTTAAGCCCCATAACTAAAATAGAGAGACGTGTAATGCTGTGTTACAAGACTGCTGGGTGCTGACTGCCAACATGGGGGCAGGTACTGGGGGACACCCCTAAGGCTCTAGGCCTCTTTTATTTGAAAATGTTGAAATGGCCTGATGCCGTCCATGGTGAATGGTTATGAATTTTTAGTGTGTGTGTATGTATGAATGTATATGTGTGCACAAGAGGTGCTTGGCAGGTGCAGCACTTGTTTATGGGCATCGAGAAGGCAAATATGAAATATTACATGGCGAGACTCAGACTGGGATTTTGGTGCAGCCAGTCTAGCTTTTTTTTACTGTGACATGACTTCCATTCTATTCTGGGCATCTTGATAAAGCACGCATGGTATCTGTTATTAATTGGCTAGACTGGCATGTGTTACTGTTGTCAATGCAGTGAATTGTAAAGACACACTGTGGTGTTATAACTTTCAGAAGACTGGCTTGTCTTTAGAATTATATTTTAGAGATGCAGCACCAGTCTTATGCAAGTTATAACAGAGCGTCGGCAAGAGACTCTTGTGGTGTTGTAGTTTAGCGTTAACCCTCAGAGCCACCATCCACCCTTCCTCCACCCCACCCCTTTCCTTCAGTTGTCATGTCCCCCCCAACATTTTCAGTAAAGTTACTCCATTGTGTGTAAGGAAGGTTCCACTAAGGTGCTACTGTTAGTTTTACAGTTGACCTTTGTGCTTGGTCCATTCCATTATGTTGTGCAATCTATGACAACATACTTCTTTTCTCAAGTAGAGAATTTCTATTTATATTCATTCTTGAATGTGGTACATACATCTCTTAAAGTTACATGTACATGTTTTTGCCCGTTGCAGGATACAACCATATAAGGTAACCTCTGTGCTTTTGGGCAGTGTGAATGCTGTCCAGAGTCCGCGGGAAGTTGCACAGTCCGCGGACTCTTTGGCTATCATGTTGGGGGCAGGAGGGTCAGTATGATGTAAGGGACATGTAGAAAAATGAAGGGTATCCTAGTAAAAAACCTTGAAATTCAGTGAAAAAATTTGTTAAAGGGACGATATGGTTAAGTTGCACTAATAAAAACCTATCAAATTCAGTGAAAAAACGTTGTTAAAGGGACATTATGGTTAAGATGCACTAATAAAAATGTAACATATTCGGTGGAAAAAGTTTGTTAAAAGGATGTTATTGTTACAAGTAAAACAGAAAACCCCCAGAAATTCACGATTTATGGTAAGGTAAACAACGAAAACTTGCACCACCACTGTGCACTGCTGAGACTAACACCCAGGACATCAAAGATGACATGACAATTTTCAAGTCCTTACAAAGGGTTCTGTTTATAATGTTGGTAACAAGGTGTTACGGGTGATTGGGAGATCTATGTAACTATACTTAACATGTGCACGAATGTATTTATGCAAAGTAAACATTATATTACAGTGCTCTTCTTAATACAGGAAGGTACTCATACATACACATAAGAAATGGGTACAGCATACACTGAAGAAGTAGAATATTTGTATTCTGCTAATTTTGCTCTGTAACATAATGAAAGATATCCCTGCAGAATTTTCAGTAATGGTAAGCATTGAATATATAGGTAATAAGTCAAAACCTACTTCATATGTGAGTTACTACAAACAATACATACAAAGAGCCACAATGCCTACAAATTAGAGGCAAATACCGGCAAACTACAGTACAGAAGACAGAAACAACATCAATACAAAATGTCAATAACATTATAGTTCATTATCAAGTACTCACATGAATTATCTGTGTATGGCCGGCTTATTGGCTCGTATCTGTGCACCATGAGCTGCCTGACACCAAACCCTAACCCAGATACTTGTACAACATACACGAATGTTAACCTCTTCTGCAAATATTGCAGCTTTTCCATTTAAACATTTCTACAGTCAGTGAACAAAAACAAGTGGCCATCAGTGGCATCATCAATGAAAACTGTCATGTCATCTTTGATGTCCTGGGTGTTAGTCTTAGCATGCACAGTGGGGGGTTTTCGGTTGTATTTGTAACAATAACATCCTTTCAACAAACTTTTTCCACTGACTTTGTTACATTTCTATCAGTGCAACTTAACCATAACGTCAATTTAACAAAGTTTTGTTCACTGAATATATATATATATATATATATACTCTCTAGAGTCTTTCTCAAGGCATGTGAATTGTGGGCCAGTCATTGCTGCGAGGTTGTGGAAATTAGTCCAGCATCCAATCTTGGCTTGTTATGTTGATTAGCATTGTCTCGGAGTCTATACAGCAATAGTCACAGCGATCTGTTGATGCTTTCCCGTGCAGCACTTCGCGCTGTAGCCACGGACAGAATTTTATCCACAGGTTCAATTTATTTTTCCATTCAAAACTATCCCGATTTTGAAAAGCTTCAGCACATAGCCAGTCCCTGGTGGCCATGCCCACTTTAGCCCCTTTGTCTATCTCTTCTGGTCATGGCCAGTAGCCAGATTATCCTAGTCCTGGCCTTTAGTGCCATTTCTCGAATCTGCACAAAAGTTTTTAAGACCCAGATTTTAATGTTTTTGCATAGTGTGGTGGGATATTGTGAAGAGTGGTCAAAATTAGAGTTTCTGTTTATTTTTTTCGATAGGTTATAACTTTGTTTCCATTTGACAGATGTGCACAAAAAGATTTTAGAAAGATTATAGACCCAACCTTGAATTTGTCTGCAAAATCTGAATGGATTTTGTCAACTGGGAGATAAGTTATATGACTATTTTATGTACATACATTTTGACACTTTTCAAAAACTAAAACATGGATGGATTTGTAGGAAAGTTGTGCAAGGAGAATTGGCAAGAACTTGAAGGCATGGTTTTGCAAATGTGTCTGTGTTTTATTTTTTTAAAAGTGTCATAAAGCAGTTATAAAACACAGTGATATACCTTTGGTGACTGAGGTATAGCCTGAGGCCATGGACAATGGCCAGATTGTCTGGGGCATGGCCTAATGCCATGACACGGACAATCTGGCCACTGGCCATGACCATGAGGGGCCAGCAATCGGGTTAAAGTGGGCATGGCCACCATAGGCCGGCTATGTGGTAACGTTTTTTCGAAATTGGGATATGTTTGAATGAGAAAATAAAATGTGCTTGTGGGTACAGGTCGAAGTGCTGGATGGGATTGCAGCAATATGCACGAGGAGGGTCGGCAAATATGTCCTGTGTTTTATTTTTTTCAAAAGTGTAAAATGTAAGTACACAACGCAGTGATATAACATTGATGTCTGGGCAAAGGGTCTGGCCGTAAGCAAGGAGAAATAAGTACTGTAATTTGGTTATTGGGGCATGTGGCATGGCCGAAGCGGTAGGTTTGAATGGGCAAAAATATTCTGCTTGGGGTTACAGCCTGAAGTGTTGGACTAGATTACAACAAACCTGTGCAACGAGCATTAGTTAGGACCTGAAAGCATGTTTTTGGAAATATGTCTTCTGTTTTATTTTTCAAAAGTGTAAGTATGTAAGTAGAAAAACTAGTGATCTACATTTGGTGTGTGGGTAGTGGACCTGGCCCTCGGCAAACGCAAATGTGTACTCTGATTTGCTTATTGGAGAATGCAGCATGGCTGAAGCCTATGCCCCATGTATTTGGAGACTGGCCATGGCTGCTAGTCATGAGCACTGGCCATTGGTTACATTATTAGGGTATAGTGGACACTGAGCTAGGATGCGGGGTAGGTGCAGTGCATAATAGTGGTGGTTTAGTTTGGCTGGGGTCCTAGTGGAGCTTTATGCTGTAGGCAATTGAACGATGATTTCCAACTCCAGCATGTGCTGCTGATAATGACAGACATAAGTATGTTTTGCAAAAAATATGTTTCTTAAAGGAGGTTTATAGTTCTTTCATATACATGAAAAGAGGAATTATTAATAACTTATATACAGTGATGTAACACCATGAAACATTTTCATTTATAAAAACCTATTAAATATACAGAAAAAACTTTGTTAAAGGGATGTTACGGTTAAGATGCATCCCACCCTTGGGACTCCTCTGCTCCAGTAGTTAGCCAGTAGCGTCCCACCCTGGCATCCCTTGGCATTTCCCTCCTCCTGGGTTCTTATGAACACTTGCCCATGTGTACTGCCCTTTCTATTTATGCACTTCTCTCACTGCACAATGCATATATGCATTTATAGAAGCATTGTGTAGAATTTCTTTATATAGGAGAAAGGCAGATACAAAAGATTTGTAGAAGATTGTTAAGTGGCAGTTGGTGTGTGGAAGCTTAGAATGGTCATAGGGTTATATGTACAGTTTTTGGAAGTGATTGGTGGATGGATCTATGACTGTTTGAAAGCAGGCATTGAGGGATTGTTAAAAAAAATAAAATGAAAAGGGTAGAAGGGCTGCCCTGTGTGATGGTGTGCACGTGCCATCCAGGTCTTTTAATGATCCATGGCCTGGAAAGGGGACTGTAGAGACCGTGGATAGTTATAAAGCTATAAAGCTTCATTGATTATGGTCCTTATTGAATGCTAGAGAAAGGTATTCGGGAAGAAAATTGTTTCTGTCCTTTTATACTTTTCTCTAGTATACAATTGTCCATTAGCACCCTGGGCGGATGAGCCAGCCAATCAGGTGGCTAGGAACATAGGCTTAAACCGCTGGTACAGGGCCGCGTTCCAAATCACCTTAAGGCCGGCTCTTCCCGCCGCCATCTTCCCTCCACCAACCCTCATCCCATTTTTTTTGTTCACCCCCCCTCCCCTGCTACTTACCTTAGTGAGTGCCACTGCCACATTTGCTCCTTCTCTTCGTCTCCTGCAGGCAACCATGGAAAGGGATGAGGGGCTCCGTACAGAGTCCTGCCTTCCCTTCCCATGGTGGCCATCTTGGAAAAAGATTTTCCTTCCTATAGTGGGATGCTGCACGCGTCCTGCTGTAGGAAGGAAAACCCTTTTTTAGCTTCCCGGGTTACCGTTTTGGCAACCCGGGGTGCTAATGGCTTTCATCCCCCATTGCAGCGGCTGGAATGGGGGATAACGGCCCGGAGTCCTTGTTATCCCTGCTCGCTTCACTTGGGCCGATAACTTGGGCTGCTGGGCCGTTATGCCCCGTTACAGCCCCTGAAACGGGGGATGAACGCCACTTTATTGCCATTTGCATAACACAAAATGTTAATGGAAATGTTGGAGAATCTTATTGAGTCTATCTACTTTATTGAGAAATGTAAAGTAGATGGAGTCTATAAGATCATTTTTTTAAATTCTATTTTCTTTCTCCACTTTATTTATTAGGTGCTTGACATTGCGACAAAACCAACTATACCAACATTACTTAGCAAGTCGATATCTACATAGCAATGACCACATCGCCAAACAATTATACATCTCACTACAAGAGAGCGGCCCATAGCACAGAGTCAAAACATACATGATTGTAATGAGCAGTTTATCAGGATCAAGGGAGATCGGGGGATTTGTGTCTCCAAGTCACTTGTCAACAAATGTTTGCAGATACTCCCGGAAAGGGAGCCAAATGTCCAGGGGCCTACTACAGGCCGGTTGCAGGGAGATCCAGCGTTCCTCCAGGTCTGATGCCCAAGTAACATCTCAGATCCACTGGTCTACAGTGGGGCTAGCAGGTCTAAGGCACTAAGCCATAACAGCAATATACAGCGAACAGCAAGAATCATAGAAAGACTATCAAGTTTGTGATGGGTACTTTGAAGTGATAAAAACTCAAGAAACAGGCAGTTCATAGGCGCCATGTAATTAGCACAGTCCACCATCTCAGATACTGCAGCACAGACCGTCACCCAGAACTCTGCGATTTTGGGGCCGGCCCAAACCATGTGAAAATAGCCTGTGTCGTCTGAGTGGCATCTGGGGCAGAGGGGGAGTGGTCTCGGGACATAAGGTGCAGTCTTGCTGGGGTGTAGTGAAATCTGTGCAATACCTTAAATTCAATTAGCCGGAAGCTGGCGTTAAGGGAAACCACACGTGTCTGCATGCACATAGCTTCCCATCCCTCATCAGTAATATCAATACCCAGATCCCTGCCCCAGGCATCCCGTAACCTGGATAGCGGTTTGCTAACCCGGTCCTAAAGCAGAGTGTACCATCTGGATACTCTCCCGGTGGTCGACGCTGCTCCCATTAGCAATGCCAGAAGTGGTTCATCTTGAGGCGACTTGTAGAAATCCCTCCATGCCTTCTTTACCGCATATAGATACAAGGGGGATGTCCTTGCCTGATTATTTAGGTGTTTTACTATCAAATTGGTAAAACAGGCTTTTGTTTTTGTCATGAGTGGTACACTAAGGAGTGATTCAAGTGTAACATGCACATTATTTACAACTTTATTAAACAAACGACCCGGAGGTCTGCATAACAGGATGCCTAGGCAGGTCGAGCCACGTGATGAAGGAACACATAATGAACACATCACCCAGAGTGGAATAGCCATCCGCTGCCCACATATTCATGGCGGTTCTGCTTATCTTAGGAAACTCCAGGGTGAAGGTCCCGAAGTGGTAACTTCCTATGAAATGGGTAGGGGTTATCGACCAGCCACCATATTTGATCCCATGCCAACGCCGTGGTGGCCGCTGGACTAGCCACCTCAGGGTCTTTCCACAGTGGGGGTAGTGCCAAGGAGCGGATATCACAGGGCCCAGCTGCGTGTCGCTCAATCTTTACATGTGGGAGTAGTGGGCTCTCAGCGAACTAGTAATCTGCATACTGAGCCAGTATTTCTCAAAGTTTGTTTCAACTGTAGCCCTCCCTGACTGTATGGTCTCGTCAGCGTGGCCCATTTAAGTCTTACCGCCCCAGCATGCCACAGAAAGCCATTTATAGCAGCAGCCTTCAGTGCCTCAAACAGCACTGCACCAGGTCATATCGGGACATTCAGAAAGCGGTACAGCAGTTGCAGCAGTACAATAATTTTGAGAAGCGCCACCCGGCCAGCAAGTGTTATATGCAGTTCTGACCAAGTACGCAGTTTTACCAAAAGTTGTTGCAGGTGGGGCCCAAAGTTTCGGTCATACAGCAAGGCTTGATGCCTTGTGATTATGACCCTGCGATACTTAATCTTAGCGGGGGACAAAGGGAACCCCATGGGGTCACGTGGGGGCAAAGTAGCATCTGTTAAAGGAAACAGTTCGGACTTGGCACAGTTGACCCGAAGTCCAGATAGGAGCCCGAATCGGAGAACATCACGCATGATGGGAGCGAGATTCTCCTCGGGATCTCTAACGTAGAGCAGTGCATCATCTGCATATAGCGATATGATCTCGGGAGAGCCCTAGAGCCTGATTCCCCTATGTGCATGCCTTTGGTGCATCAGGTCAGCCAGTGGCTCCATGACTACTGCAAAAATGAGTGGGCAAAATGTGCAGCCCTCTCTAGTGCCCCTAAAGATGTGAAATGGGGTTGCGAGCAGGCCATTGTTGCACACTCTGGCCACAGGTAGCGTGTAAAGGAGCTGTATCCAGGAGATGATTTGGGGGCCACAATTGCACTTTTTGAGTACTTCCCAGAGGAAACACCAGGAAACCGAATCAAAGGCCTTCTGAACATCCAATGCCGCTGCCACCGCCCCCACCTCTGGAACCACTTGGGCTAGGATATTAAATAGGCGCCTCAAGTTGAGCGCAGTAGAGCAGCCAGGCTCGAATCCAGACTGGTCCATCTGTATAAGATATGGCATATAGGGGGTGAGTCGGAGGCCATCACCTTTGCAAATATTTTAAGATCATTATTGATGAGTGAAAGGGAATGGTATGAGCCACAGTGTGTTGCAGGTTTATCAAGTTTGAGGAGCATGGTTATCACCGGCTCTTTAAGTGTGGGGGGTAGAAACCCTCTTGCACAGTATTCGTTCCATAGGGCAGACAGCTGGGGCACAAGGCGGGATCTATAGCTTTTTAAAAAATGTCCATGGTGAGACCGTCTGGACCGGGATCTTTGCCAGAGGGCAGAGCTTCAATGGCCTGTGATATCTCCTCAACATCCATCGGACAGTCAAGAGCCTCCCTGGCCTTGTCAGCGAGTACCGAGAGTGGAAGACAATCTAGGACCGTCTCTATGTTTAGGCCAGGCGCCACATCATTATTGGCATAAAGTGCTGCATAAAAGGATTGAAACATGTCATTTACATGCAGCTCAGTGCAGACCAGCACCCCGGCCGCCCTTGATGAGCGGGGATGTGATGGTCACCCTTCTCTTGCCGCACAACCCTGGCCAGCAGTCTGCCCGGGCGCTCCCCTTCACCTTACTGCCTAGCTCCCCCTGGCCTTAACAATCCCTGGTTCTTTAGCCACGACCATGGTACGGATATAGACCTTAAAGGCATCTCAAAGAGTTGCAAGGAAATCCACGGTACCAGCGTTTATTTCAAAATAGTCGTCAACACATTCCCCCAGCTCGCCCTCTAATACCGGATCTAGTAGTGCCTGAGGCTTACACCTCCAGAGGCATCCCATGACATGCTTCTCACCCCAAGTCAGAGTCAAGGTGACCGGGGATTGGTCAGAGTATGTACTAAGCAGTATGTCTCCTCCCACCGTCCAGCTTATTAGTGTCCCAGACACTAGCCACCAGTCGATCCTGGAGTGTGAATCATACACAGTTGAATAAAAGGAGAACATGCAGGACTGTGGGTGCAACAATCTCCAGGCGTCCTCCACCTCCAGCCTGAGGAGGAGCGTAGTTTTGTCGGCCAGGGTATTTTGGATGTTGGAGCACCATTGCTGGTCCTTGATACAATGGTCAAGGATGGGGGAAGGTAATCACAACTCACGAAGTATAGTGAAAAGTTCTCTAGAGCTAGACTGGGCATTCTCAACTCTCTGGTTATAAGAGCCCCTTTAGCTTTGATAGTTGTGTTCTTGTATTCATTGGCTAGGGCATGGAAGTGGGCCTTATTTGCAGTTGCCAGTGTTTTTTTCCAGTTTCATTCAGCCGATCTTTTGGCTGTGCATAATGTTTGTAGCTCTGTTGTGAACCATGCGCGTGCTATTGGTTTCACTTCCCTGACACTTAGTGGAGCTACTTTGTCAATAGCTGCTAGGATAGTTTTGTTATAGAGGGTAACTAATGATGAAATGATGAAGTGATGTCATCAATGACATTTGTGATGTCATCTTTGGTGTCATGGGTGTTAGTCTAAGCAGTGCACGGTGGTAGCATGAGTTATGGTTGCTAAGCTGACCATAACTGGCAAATTTCTGTTTTTTTTCCCTCCGATTTGACTTGTAACCATAATATCCCTCAAACAAACTGTTTCCACTGGTTTTGATAGGTTTCTATTAGTGCAATTTAACCATAATGTCCCTTTAACAATGTTTTTTCATTGAATTTCACAAGTTTTTACCGGGATACCCTTAATTTGTGTACATGTGCCATACAACATACTGACTCCCCTGGCCCAACATGATAGTCACAGAGTGCGGACTGTACGACTGTCCGCGAACATCAGGCAGCATCCACACTGCCCAAAATCTCAGGGGTTGTCTTACATTGTTGTAGCGTGCAACAAACAAACAGAAGATTTTTAAAGGGCAGCACATATGTATAGTATAAGCACAAATTAAGTAAGTCTACAAACTCTCTTCTTATAAAAGTAGAAGTGCAATTACATAGGTTGTGCAACATAATGGAATGCACCAAGCAGAAAAATAACCTGTGCATCTAACAATATTACCTCAGTGCTGCTTTGCATACACAGTGAGAAGCAACTGTCACAAGGAAGTCCAACGTACTAAGAAGAGAACCATACAAAAAATAGTAAGTACACTATATTTTTTCCTGTAACTGTGGAGTTTGTTGTGTGTACATGAATAGTAAAACGCATATTTTTTTTTTTTTACACAGAAATGGCAAGCACCCTGGAGTGGCTCGAGGAAAACTTCCCTCATGATGAAATGAGTGACTATAGCAACTCTAATGGTACGCAGTGCCATTTTTAAAGTAGGACAAGTAATGCACATTACTTCACATGTCACTGAAACATGCTTCTTTTTTAACAGTATATACTGCAAATGAAGAAAATGGGCCAGAAGCACCAGCTAATGTGCAAGAGGATGGGCATGGGCACAGACACACCCAAAGGGCAACTGTGGAAAATGAACTGAGAAGCCTGTGTGCAAAAATGGATCAGCTGAACACCAATTTTGCAGAGTTGAAGACATTTGTAGAACGGCATATGATGACAATATTAAGTACCAGTGCCCCACTTGTACCTGTGCCCCTTACCCCTGTCCCAGCCAACCATCCCCACTAATTCCCTTTAGCCAAAGACGCTATGATGAGACCTCAATCTCTTTTTAAAGCCTCGTTTGGAGTCCGCGGACAGCGCGACTGTCTGGCCTGTCTGTACTCAAAATGGAGGTACCCCTGAACAGCGCGCCTGTTCGGACATGTCCGCAAAATCATGACGCACCTTTATATGGTTCTGGTGCCCAGGCACTGTCCTGCGGACAACTGGGTGCATGCGCATCCGATCCCCTTTGCCCTTCGAACACCACGCCTGTCCGCAGATGTCCGTACAGGCGAGACGTACTTTAATTAGTTGAGGGGTCCCACCCCTGTCCTACCGACACCTGAGCGCATGCGCATTTGATCCCCTCGGCCCTCCAAACATCGCGCCTGTCTGCAGATGTCTGTAAGGTTGTGGCATGCTTTTAATTAGTTTGGGGGTCCTGCCCTGTCCTACAGACACCTGGGTGCATGCATGTCTCATCTCCTGCGCCCACTGAACACTGCACCTGTCCGCAAAAGTCTGTAAAGTTGTGGCGTACTTTTAATTAGTTTGGGGGCCCCGTCCCTGTCCTACGAACACCTGGGCGAATGCGCATCTGGTCCCCTGGGCCCTCCGAACAAAGCGCCTGTCCAGAACTGTCTGCTGCACGTTTCACACTTCTAATTAGTTCAGGGATCCCGCCCCTGTCCTACAGACACCTAGGTGCATGCGCACATTGCATCCCGTGCAGTAGGTATCCTGCAGACAGCCGTCTCATTCGCAAATGTTCACAACGTCATCACGTGACCGCACCCACGCTGAGCTTCGGGCCGTATCCGCTGACACTGTTCGTACCCCAAATACCTAAATCCAGGGTGTTTTAAGGTGGGACTTCACCCTTACAGAGGTCTTAAACATGCACTGATCAATCTTTTTGAGCCCAACCTGGGGCTTGAAGTGCCTGTGGAGCACACAACTGTCTGCAGAGCGCTCCCCAGCACCCTTAGAAAAGGCCACACCCCACTGCTCCTCTTCATTCTGTTTCTGGCTGATCAGGACTACTGAGCACTGTTGCAGGTTGATGTTTGGCTGTTTTGCAGATTGCTGTGTTCGCGGTTCCTGATTACTTGGATAATGGCATCCACGCCGCCTCTCCTGCTGCAAATTTGATGAAAATCCGTCCAGCGGTTTGGGCCGTAGGCGTGAGAAAATTTGTTTTTTTCATTGCGTTTATGGAGAATAAACATTTTTTTGGGACCCCCCTATAACTTTGCCCCCCTTAACAAAACCCCACCAAACTTGCCAAAAGAATTCAGAACGGGCCATATACTTTTTTTTGCAAAGTTTGGTAAGGATTCGTCTAGGGGGCGCGAAGATAAAAGCCGCCCAAAAAGTGCTCTTCCTATGAGTTGAGCGACTTAACCATTACTACACGGCCACTACAGCAGGCCATCGGTAGCGGGCGTGTAGTTATGGTTAAGTTGCTCATGGACGAATCCTTACCAAACTTTGCAAAAAAAGTATATGGCCCGTTCTGAATTCTTTTGGCAAGTTTGGTGAGGTTTCACCAAATTTGCGCCAGGAGCAGCGGCTTGGTCCCGAAAGCGTGCTTTTGTAAATTTGGTGGACATGCGCCTAGTAGTTGTTTTTAAAACAGGCAAAATGTAGTGATCCACTTTCCTGTTAACTCCGCAAACAGGATTCTGATTAGCCCGGAGGGCTGCGTGATGATCGCGGACAGACGACGTGTCCGCTGATTGGCTGGAGGAATGTGTGATGTGAGTCAAATTTTCCCAAAACGCTGCCATGTTGTATTCACAGATATCCGGGGATAGCTCTGTGGGGGACAGGGCTGGAAAACATGGTTTGGGGTATTTGGTGTTTGAAGGAGGGGTGGGAAGGGTGAGGGAATAAAAAACGGTTACAATGATGTATTTTTTTCGGTGGAAGAAGACTGTGTGGGGCGCAGCAGTCCACAGACACTTCAGTAGTCAGCGGACAGGACTACTGGGTGGATTGACTGGTGAATGCAGGGAGGCTTCGTTAAGGTAGGTAGTGGAGTGTAGGTGATAGGAGGATGTTTGCATAGGTTACAGATAGGCTCTGCTCAGAAGAATGTAGGCAGTAGCACAACTACTGCAGTGTCATATGGCCACACCAGCAATAAGGTATCCAGGTGCCTAGGTTATGTGTGTGGGTTGTGGCTACTGGTTAGATTCTTCGGTGCATGGCCGTATTATGCTGTGGTTATTGTGGCCAGTCCCTAGACTCTTGGGTGCATGGCCAGACCCCAGTGCAAGGGGTGGCCCAGAGGCAGTGCGGGAGGGTGCAGGGTGAGCAGGATCTTGGGCCCGGAGGACAGAGGGTGGCCAGGAGCACGGTGCCAGGACAGAACAGATCAGCAGGGGAGAGGGAGGGCGAAGGCAGAAACAAAGAGGGAAGGTCTTGAGGTGCTTCCGGAACCGGAGATGGTTCCCCTTAAGGTGCAGAGAGGCTGTTCCAGAGGGAGACCCCAGCCAAAGACAGAGATCTACCCCTGGCTTGCTTCTTTGAGAAACGACTGACCCTGAGGTAGTTGGTGTCATGATTCATGCCCCTGGTCATCATGGCCAAACCAGCCTTTCGCCTGGGGCCAGGTTACAGGCTTCCATTGTGGCCTCAAGGGCCACAAAACACCATCAGGGACTCTCTTGGAGCCAGTCCTGGCGACTTTGGCGCCACGCTCATACTGTTATGTGAAGGACAAAATTTGTATTGGTACTTCAGTTAAATGGAGGCACTCACATAGCTCAGTTCCAAAGAACTGACCTATGCGGTCTAGTGTTTTGGGTGTGGCCGGGCCTGGGACTACTTTACCTGGAACTACTTTACCTGGGCTATATAACCCACACCCAACAGCAGCACATGCTTCACGTTATTCTGCAGTTAACAGCGTAACGCTCACCATGTCCAGTTCTGATCTCTAGTGTTTCTTGCATCCTGCCACATGCTGAATCCTGTATCTGGAAGAAGAAGAACACCATTATTCAGCGCTTACCTGTATGTAGCAGCCTGGCTTTGGTCTTAAATCTTCCATCTTCAAACTACCACCAGCTGCTCACCTGAATACACGCGATCCGGGGATTCTTCATCACGACGCCGCATCCATCTTCAGAACGCTGCAGGAACCTGAAAAAGACAAAGAGAGACATTATTAGTGAGCACTCGCTCACGGCCACGCAAGGACACCGAAAACCACTTACCAGGTGCAGTCTCTTCTTGATCTCGGAACATAACAGCAGCCCGGAACATCATAACAATCTGCAAAGGAAGCGGCGCAGGTACAGCTTAGCAAAAGAAAAGGCAAGAAAGCATTGCGCACCACGCATTCACTTAACTTGCTGGGATTCTCATCCTATATAGCATGGCAACGCCAAAACTCTCCAACTCATCTGAGGGAAAGAAACTAGAGACATTAATAACAACAAAAAGGCAAAAGAGGAAAAGGGGAAGATAAAAGACTGTAAAATAGTAGTCCTACCTCAACAACCAAATCAGAGTCATAGCACACCTGGACCAGAACACGGGGCAACGCACCAGTGAAGCAACTAGGTCACTGAACGCCCGCACCTCCAACGCACCCCTGCACAGAGACGCAGGATGGAGAGAGCACACCATACCTAATATTAAGGTGAGGAGAGAGACTAGACTTAAGAGAGGAATTCGAGGCTGAGGGAGGTGGGAATCAATCCAAGAGAGACTTATATCCAGTTCTCCTATATTGCAGGCGCTATCCACGTCCAACACACTATCAAGGGAGAGGGTTCGAGAGTGCTAATCTTCCAGCCAGGGCTGAGTGGTGTCCCCATGGATATCAGGTGAGCGTAACAGTTGGAGGTAGAGGAGCGAAGAGCGATTATACATACTGTATAGGCAGTGTACACTTTTTGGAACACAGTGAGACAATACATTGAAGTGGAAATGGTATTTTTTTCGTATATTACACATTGAGTTGCAGGGGCATTTGTAGAGTGGTCGGGTTGGTTTGGTGCATCAGAGAGTTGATGGTAAGTTTGTTGAGCACATTTTTTTTAATGCGGGTTTCTTGTGACATAATGGTTGTCTGTAAATGTAATATCCTCGACCATTGCTATATATGGCAGCTGGGTTTTTATGCTGTTATGTGTATGCGTTTTCATTGAAATATGGTTCTGTGTTGGTTGTGTGAATGCAGTTCTCTGCAGAGAAGTTTGCAAGGTGTCTTTGTTGAAATTGGCATGTTTCGAATTACTTTTTGTAGTTTACTGCTTAAGTTTGATAGTGGTTTTATTCTGGTTAAAATTAATATAAACAATTCCCTTTTGAGGAGCATTACACTGTCAATGAGAGCTTCCAGGATTCGGTTTGTGTGGCTATTTTTAAGGTTTGCGCGTGATTTCTGTGTTGTTTTTATAAGATTGTATAGTACACCACAATGGAACATTTTGTTTGAAATGAAAGGGGAAGTGTGTTCAAAAATGTTATTGTTCTGATTGTTCGGGCATCTCCTGTTAAGCATACTGTGATCAATTTTAACGTTTTTCTATGCATCTTACCTTACTTTTACTCACTTTCATACATGCGAAAACAACGTATTAGGTGCAGTGATGTTGTGCTAATGTTAACAGTTGATGTGTTGCCCTGAATTCAAATTCCCTTACTGTAATAATAGAGATGGGCCGCTTCTGAAGGTGATATACTTAGCCCCAACGATCTGCTCTACCTGTTTTTATTATGTTTGTGGGCATCATACCCAAACGTGCCTCGTTATCATTTACGCCAAAACGTTACTTAACGCAGAACCAGGAATACAAACACAGATATCGTTATACACAGGGTACGTTTTCTTTCTTGCTAAAAATGGTATTGACATATAGAATTGTGTAAAGAAACAGTAACAGTTTTCAATGTAACAAGTGCTTTTATTTAACAAAGAACGTTTGCAAGACATTATTAAGTCTACAAAATGTACAATATTTTCTTTCCCATGGAAGTAACAGCTAAGGAACATCGCAGGATTCTATTGTGCTTTTCAATGTCTGCATGATATGCAGATTACGAAGAATGATATTTCTTATGTGTCTTTATGTTGCAGCAGTCAAGGATTGGAGTGACATACATGATGGTTATTGTGGGAGAAGAAGTTCTTTTTTTGAAATTTGAAGCAGAATGTTTTTGCCTCTGCACGTTGCTACATTTGGAAGGCTGATAGGTTGCTTCTTGTTACTGCTACTGCTAAAGGACAGATTGGACCATGTCGGTTGTCCCATATCACAGTGATGGAGAAAATTCCATTGGCAGTTATTTTCCAATGCTGGTTAAATATTCCGTCGAGATATAACAATAAAAGTACATTTTAGTCGCTGTTTTGTACTGGAATATAACAATTTATATTGATATTTTATTTGTATTGCCCCTGTACAGAGGTGTTTTCAAGTGTGACAAGGGAAGGGAGGGGAATAGGGGAGAACTAAACAACAATTTTACTAGGCCCAGTGACATTGAGAATGTGGAAGTGCATGGGGGAGGGGAGAAGTGGAAAGTGCTATGCAGAACAATACAAATAAATAATAAAACGAATAAAACAAATAGTAAAAGCAGAAAAGTGTTAGTGCAGCCAGCAAGTTATTTTATAACTGATAATTGGATTAAACTTAATTATAAACACAAACCACAGACATTGAACACATGCATGAGAACATGGGACAGTATTTCAGAGCATGAGTTGCATAAAAGGAGAGCCCTGTGAAGTAGGCAGAGGAAGTGGTGGAAATGGAAGAAATGTGGAGTGGTATTCCACAGGGGCCGGTGCAGGGTCAGGGTTTGGAGGAGGGAGGCAGAGTTCAGACGACGCAGAGGTCAGAAGGAGCGGAGGTAACAGTTGAACTTCGATGAAATAAAATGTTAAAAATAATATTTTGAAAATGGCGACTTTGTTTAATTGCTTCAAAAATACACAAATCATAGTAAGCTTTTGCTGTTATGGTTTCTGTACTGTTCAAGCAAGCAGTGTCCGTGTGAAAATGCAGTTAGACATGCGAACAACAAATACCACAATTCATTTCAGAAAGGCAAGTTTGAGCAAGCCTGGAAAGGTATGGCTCAGTGATAATTGTGTTTTCGAAATGGATTCTGTTTTTTGATGACTCACAGAGTGTTTAACTCTCGGCGAACCTGGATGCTCGCCCTAGTGATGTAATGTGGTCTGTGCGAGTACGCTGTGCACAGTGCGGTCCATGAGAGCCAGTGTAGTGAACTGGTTAGTAAGGAAAGTACCTATTGGCTGTCCTAAAAGTAGCTTGAAGTAGCTAAATTATGTCATCACCTAATTTGCATAATTGGCCATGTGCATGATGGGTGATTGCCAAAGGGCCAGTGCCTATAGCACTGTAGCATTAACAAAATGTGATATATTACTGTAACTTACTAAACGCATTGTTTGCATGACCCTGTACAAAATTCAATATGCAAATATGGGCAGGAGAACGAATGGAAGTAGAATTACCAACTGTGGTAAAATGTACTTACGATGCCAAAGTCTACCAAGCTGCAAGAGCAACAACGCCCAGCCATGCAACATGCTAACATTGATGGAAGGAACGCATGGCTAAAGTCCATGTGCCTAGATGTATGCCCATTGACAGTGCTTCCCGTGCCTTTTTAGTCCACTACTGTTTGCTTTCTTGTCACTCAATTTGCCGATTTACATTGTGCACAGTCTATAGTTACTTTATATCCCATCACCAACTTTTGTAGGAGTCTTTCATACTCAGCAACAGAGATGTACAGCACCACGGTTCAACGTTATATTACTTGAATTGTTTTTGAGAGTTACACTTTTTTATATTGGTTTGGAAAGTTGTGTAAATGACGCAAATCTCTTTACCAATGGAAAGAAGTGTAACTCTCCACACCAATAGAAAAAAATAGCTACATTTCTCTCTAGCTGCTTTTTTAGCACAAAGTCTGTAAGGGACCATGAGTTTTGGTACATGCAGCAAAATAATTGACAAGCTGTCAAGACTACACAGATCACATTTCGTTAGAGAGGGGAGCCCCCAGGCACGATGAGGGTGTGTCTCGGCTCCTGTTGCCTGTGAAATAGGTAGGGGGCATAGCCAGAGTAGTGCTAGTGGGGCTAATGTGCTGTGTGCCGCTGCACCCCACTCCCTATTGGAGCATGCAAAATGCTTTTGTTTTTCTGTTTGTCATTTTTTTTTAAGGGCTATTTGTTACTAATACTGGTCGGATCCCGAGATCCAGCTGCATATGTGGTGCCCGATCCGGCGAAAGGTGGCGTATTGAGCAGCGCTCGGTATAGTGTGCAAACGTATGGAGAAGTATATGCAGAAAACAAGGAGACAGATATGAACGTTTGAGGTTGTAGTGCAGACAGATGTTATTATAAATTAACTGAGAACATTAGTGATGGAAAAGCGAACCCAGTGTCCACAGACAATGTTTACCTACTGCCCAGTGCCCCGAACTGTAGGATGAAATGGTATGTTCCAAGGGACAAAGCGGTTCACATATTAGTACTTTGTATACCGATGGTGTTTGCGGAACTTAGATGATTAATAGTTATGCTTTAGCTAACAACCGAGAACAAGGTCAGTTTGCATGTTGTTTAATTAGTTGTTATGCATGGAGCATTCTGGTCGTTTTTTTTTATTCCAATAATAATATCATGTAAACATCAACTTACAAAATTTAGGGAAATTCCATTGTGCCGTTCTGTCAATGAAGTGTAAGCTAGCTTTTGGAGTGTCCACTCTCAATATAGTAAATGTTATCATTTTGTGTGGCTATTCGACAAGTTGTGTCCTTTGAACTGTTGCTGACTTACACAGAAGGCCACATTACAAAGGGAACTTGTTCTCAGTCCTGCAAGGTAGAGACGGTAGGTTTTGATTTCGTGAAAACATGCCACTACAAAAAAAACGCAGTACCATGCAAGTCTTTAATAGCATTTTGAAATAGGTTACGCGCTGTGAATGTGTGAATATTCCAGATTGGTGTGTGTTTCTGGAACTGTCGTGGATTTATCATCCCTGCAAGAAAATTTCATAGAAAGCCCGGTTTACTCTGGTCTAGGACTGTTTAATGCACAAAACGCAAAGGGGGTTGGTTACTGTGACTTTATTTATTGCACTGTTTCACCATTGCGGTATCTCATGAACATTGCTGGTGCATTCTGTCGTGATGTAATAGTTGATTAGCATATTATTGTACTTTACATAATGTAATTTGTGAGACTGAGAGTTAATGTCCGCTATATGGATAGATGAGTCCAGGTACGGTTAAGTTGCACTAATAAAAACCTATGAAATTCAGTGAAAAAACTTTGTTAAAGTGACGTTATGGTTACATGTAAAACCGAAAACCCCCAGAAATTCACCAGTTACGGTAGGCTACGGAACCATAACTCACGCCACCACCGTGCACTGCTAAGACTAACACCCATGACATCAAAGATGACATCACAAATGTCATTGATGAGATCACATGCGCATGTACTTTTTATGAAAAGCTTCTGCAAGGGATTGTCATGTAATGTTGGTGGAAAACTATCAGAGGTCATTGGGAGAAATATCATAAGATACATAGTTCATTAAGCAATCCATTGCTATAAACGCCATTGTATTACAGAGTTCTTTCCAGTATGGGAACCTATTCATGTAGAAACGTAGGCATTGTGTGCAGCATGCACCATAGAGGTGCAATATTCATAATCTTGCCATGTTGGACAGTAAAATGATTAATGCTTTCGTGTGAGAGTTTTGTGTATTGTGAAACATGTAATAAGTCGCTATTAATACCTCACTTACTACACAATTGTACTAATACACAGAAAACATAAAGAGACCACAATGCATACAAATATGAGCATACACATGGAAAGTAAAGTAAGGAGCAGTATTATCAGAAACTGTTTATAATCTAACTGATTATCTTCATGCACAGAAATGATTGCTGTGTTTTAGGCTTCCTTTTTCCCCTATGTATATGTATCATATGGTGTGAGTGAACCCTAAGGAAAGTAGTGTAAGAACATATGACAAGGGTACGGTATACAAATATAGTAAATATAGTACCTTTGGAATTTTTTGTTTCTGACTGTTGGTGAAAAAAAACACCTGTCCTAGATATGTCAGTGAACAAAAAAAGAGGGGCCAGACATGTGATGTCAACAAGGATGTCATGGGTGTTAGTTTTAGCAGTGCACGGTGTTGGCGCGAGTAATGGTTGCTTAATTTACCATAACTAGTGAATTTCTGGGGGTTTTCGGTTTTACTTGTAACGAAAATGTCCCTTTAACAATGTTTTTTTACTGAATTTCATAGGATTTTACCAGCGCAACATCACCATGATGTCCCTTTTAACAAAGTTTTTTCACTAAACTTCATAGGTTTTTCTTATTGCAACTTAACCATAACATCCCTTTAACAACGTATATATATATGTTTGCAATTTTGCTGGTATTTAGCTTGCAGGCAAAAGTTCGAGCTGCACTCTCCACAGCGATCAACAAAAAATAATGGATCCGGATCCCCAACACTGCAGTCAAATTATTCTTCCTGTATTTGTCCAACCAGGGAAAGTCATAATATCACCAAACATGGAAATCTATTTAAAAATAAAAGACCAACGTAAAGAGGTCCTCCCAAAGTGTAGCAATAATATTACTGAGACGTTCACGCATACCGCGGCCAACTCGCTGCTTGCTCACAACAGTTAGTCTCATTGTCAACAACACATTTAAAACAAGGGGGCGAGACAGAGAAAAAGGTTTCGGTGCGGAGTAGAAAGAGGACTACGTTAACCTGTTTGATACAGAAACCTATCCACATGTCGGCCATCTTTGCCTAGTGTGCTTTTTAGTTGAAGGTATATTGGGGTAAGTATCAGTAATGTCCATTGTTTGTCATACACCCACATTTGCACAGACCGTTTGACTTCCAAAGGTGCATAGTGTAGCGCGCACATGGCTCAATGCCATAAGGAAATGTACAGCTTGTTCAGACCTGCAGTGCATATTGTATCTAGCAGTGTGTCTGCATTGCATTGTAGGCATAAAGTGCATAGTGTAGATAGCAGCAAATCATCCATAAAATGCAAAAGTGCAATATTGCCCTGTCATAATATATGTAAAGTGCATAATGCATTCTAATTAGATCCACCAATACTGCAATTTTTCACTACATAATATAGCCCATGTTCCAATTAAAATCCATGTTTTGTTGTCCTCAAGGAGTGTTACCTATTTCTGGGTTAAACCATTGTTAGGCCACTTAGAGTAATCTTCAAGTAATCTCACATGCATACATAAAGTGCCTTGTGAAAGTGCCTAGTGCTATAGCAGCATGTTCAAATGAGTCTAAAGTGGCAAGTGCAATAGCAGCATATTCGCATAGGTATAAAGGCCATAGTGCAAATCATAATCATCAAGATCTCTAATATAGGTCACTGAATGCATCCACAGCGGCAGTGCAAGCAACATCTAGTATGTAAACCAAACCCCATGTTATAATGTTTTTATTAGCGTAGCTTCACCATGATGCCCCTTTAACAAAGCTTTTTCACTGCACTGAATTTCATAGATTTTTGTTAGTGCAACTTAACCATAACATCCCTTTAACAATGTTTTTTTTCACTGAATATATATATATATATATATATATATATATATATATATAGATATAGATATATATATATTTGTATATGTACATATTACATGGCCTGCGGTAGCGGCCGTGTAGTTATGGTTAAGTTACTGAACCCATAGGAAGACCACTTTTTGGATGGCTTATAACTTCGCTCCCCCTGGACGAATCTTCACCAAACTTTGCAAAAAAAAGTATTGGCCCGCTTAGAATTTCTGGTAAGTTTGGTGAGGCTTCGTCAAGGGAGGCAACGTTTTAGGGAGATGTTCCAAAACCCTCTCCAGGAGCGGTGGCTTGGTCCCGAAAGTGTGCTTTTGTAAATTTGGTGAAAATCTGTCCAATTGTTTTTTTAAAAACAGGCCATATGTAGGTGCCAAAAGATTTATGATATCTGGCTCCGCGTTGTGGAGCCATTTCCCAGTTTGCTTCATGGCTAGGGCTCTGGTTGGCCAGATGGCTGCATGATGTCCGCGGATGATCACTGATTGGCTGGTCAGAAGCGTGATGTGTGTCATATTTTTTCGAAGCGCCCACCATGTTGTATCCGTGGCGGCGGACAGGACTGGAAAACATGTTTTGGGTATTTGGTTTAAGGATGAGGGTCTGGAAAGGGTGCAGTAGTGAAAGATGGTTCATTTGATGTATTTGTTCAGGTGGAAGAAGACTGTTGTGGTCGCGGTAGCCTCGGACACCGCAGCAGTTCGCGGGTAGGTCCTGAGGCGAGTAAGTTATGTGGTGCATGCTGGCAGGCTTCATTACGGTATGGGAGTGGAATGTAGATGATATGAGGATGTTTATATAGGCTGTATTATGCTGTGGTGGTTGTGGCAAGCTTCTGGACCCCACAGTGCATGTGTGTATTATGTTGTGGTGACTGTAGGCAGCTAGTAGACTCTTGGGTGCATAGCCAGAGGCCATGCACCCAAGAGTCTGATCACTGCATGCAAATACTGTAATAGTATGTGCAGAGGAGTGTACAGGGTGTGTGGCAGTTGCTTTATTGGAATACAATAATCCACATTATATTTATTGCAATCCAAGAATCCAAGCTCCACATGCAGCAAACAAATAGCACAATATCAGTGCAGTGACCTCTCACAAAACAGCATCAAGGTAGCTCGCAACAGCTGTTCAGGCTGAACGCACTCTCAACAAGCTTTATTGGAATGTGCTGAGATTCTTGGGTGTATGAGAGTTAGTCCAGTGGGTGCAAGTAATGTAATAGTATGTGAACTGAAGTGGATAGGGCCTCAGGCGGCTGTCTTATGTGTGTGGGTTGTGGTTAGTTGGCAGATTTTTGGGTGCATGGCAGTATTAGGCTGCAGTGGCCAGGCCCTAGACTCTTCGGTCAACCACAGCATAATACAGCCATGCACGCAAGAATGAATTGTAGAAATATGTGGTATTGCATTCCATTTCAGATATATTTCAGTACTTTGTGGACCCTCATAATTAGCACTTTAGAAGTGCTGTGCGTGAAACAAGTGTTCTGTGCAATGTGCTCAGTTCCTGTGTTTCTTTGCATAATAATTGGGTCAGTGGGAAAAAATCATGCAGGATTAAAAAAAAAACCTTCCACATTCATTTGTTCTTATGTGGAACACTGTTTCATCGATGTGTTTCATTGATGTGTGCACTACTTACAGGACTGTTTAAGGTGCATATTATGTGTGGTGTTGCTGTTATAAGCTCTGTTGCAGTAGGAGGAATTGAAAAGGTGTATGATGTTCCTTTTGAAGTGGTGGTACTATGGTTGCAGTTAGATACAAGTTGGCGTATTCTAGCTGTGTATCTGTTTCCTTTTTTAACAGTAAGTCTCTGTTAATGTGTTTGAGTGATGTTTGATGTTTACTAAGTAGTGTAGTATTGGAAACTAAT
Source organism: Ambystoma mexicanum (assembly GCF_040938575.1). Taxonomy (NCBI): domain Eukaryota; kingdom Metazoa; phylum Chordata; class Amphibia; order Caudata; family Ambystomatidae; genus Ambystoma; species Ambystoma mexicanum. The sequence goes on from NC_090936.1 coordinate 358,431,800, forward strand.
ATTGTACGATTGTGGGGGCAGTTAGATACCTATTGGCGTATTCTGACTGTTAGTAGTTTGAAAGTTGTTGAGGGTAGATTTGTAGGACTGTGATTGCTGAAGGTTGATTTTGGTAGTTTACCCGTTGGAAATAATATTGTAGTACTGCGGGTGCAGTAATATAGCACTTGGTGTATTCTGGTTGTTTATACTTAATAAGTGTTGAAGGGTTTGCTGAGAAGAACTTTCATTGTTGCTGGTGGATTTGAAATTGTGTAGTACTGGGAAGTAATATTGCAGTCTTCCAAGATGCTAATGGGCGCTTATCACAAGAGGGGATTGAGCTCGGAACTCCAGCAATTTGGAATCCTCTGAGCGTACGCTGTTCCAGTTTTCCACTAATTTTTTCACTTCATGTGCCACACTTATTGTCACACTTCATATTAATTCTTCTAACTTCAACACTCGAACACTACATTAAGATGCCCGCCGCATGTATGCAGAATCTGCACAGGTTCCGCTGCCCTTTTCAGTGTCCATGAGTGTTTGACAGTACGAATGACACGTGATTTGACACGTGATTGGGGGTGAACAGATATGTGTTCTCTAGTGACGTTGCTTCCCGAACAGAAGTCAATCCGGCACCAAGACGAGGTGTGCTTTCACTAAATCTGGAGGTAAGCGCGGTTCACTATCCGTCGCTTCTCTCCTTTCGTTTTGTAAGCTGGGCAATTTAAACCCTTTTGTAACTTGGAGTAGCTAACGGCGAGATACTTGCAAAGTGTCATTACACGGACGGCGGTAAGGGTTAACGGTCACCGTTAATGGCAACGGTGACCGTTAACCCTTACCACCGTACTACGAGGTCCCTTTGCGGGTTGGAGGATTTAACGCCTGCTTCTTGCAGGCATTAAAATCCAACCCGCTAAGGGACCTCAGAGCTAATTATGGCACCGCAAAATTGCGGTGGCGTAATTAGCGCCTTCCCCAGTCCCATAGAGCCCTATGGGGCAGAAATGGGAATGGGGAAGGGCAATGGCGGAAAGGGGATTTACCGCCCCTCCAACCTTGGAATGGGGCGGTAAATCCCCTTTCCGCCAAGGCGGTGCCGGTATTTTACTGGCATGAGCCATGGCGCTAATAGCGCCATGGCTCACCGCCTACCGTGTAATGAGGCCCTAAGAGTTGCCAACCTTTTCTCAATTTGAGTGGGTTGCCCAACAATTTCCCCTGCTGTACAGCGTACGCTCAGAGGATTCCAAATTGCTGGAGTTCCGAGCTCAATCCCCTCTTGTGATAACCGCCAATTAGCATCTTGTAATGGGTCTGCATTTATCCCTCTACTTTCGATTAATATTGGGTAAAAGGGAACCGTAAATTGTAGGTATCCTGCACATATTGAGAACTGTATGAAATATTTGGAACCCCCCCGCATTTTTCCGAAGTGTTCAAAAGGCCAAACTTGTTTCTAAGTTGACATTTGCGTCTTAAAAGCTAGCTAGCTGGCTATTTTTCAATCTTCAAAAATGGATGTCACGTGCCTTTATGCATGTTCATTCCTGCAATACTTTTCCTGGGAATTTATAGATATAATGCTTTTTCTGTAGGTTACCCAGGAATTCACAATAGTGTGCACGACATGGGAGAGGTAATCCTGTAACAACCATGCGTGTGTCAATCTAGGACCTTTCCACATGGGAGAATCCACCTTTTACGGGTAAGACTGAGATACCACCATGGCCTTCCACTTGTGATGGGACTCTTTGGACTGATTTCTAATGGAATTTTGTCTTTGTCTTCCCCCTTGCCCCATGTCCCGCTCTTTTACCATACAGGGTGGCCTCCTATTGACAATCCAGATTCATTCTAACCTTCAGCAGTAACTTGACCGCACACTAATCAGTGCTGGTCTCCCCTAGCCCTGATGAAAGTGGTTCCACAAACCTTTTACCACTAAAACCGGTCGGGTTTTTATGTGCCCTGACTGTGCAAATACGGATAAGTGAGATCCCCGAGCCAGGCCACAATCTGATCCCATTCCCAACAACCACTAGGAAGGATTGTGTACTAAATTTGAGGAATGGCGCTACAACAAGATATAGATCTCTGAACCCCAAGGAATAGGAGCTGTTTTTCGATCTACTTTGGTCCAATACTCCAAACTTTGTTTTAAAACATTCTGTGAACAAAATACATGTGAATGAACTTTGTTTCTCGACTTATATTTTTCCCAGCCAAGATACATCTTACTACCATCTTTGTTTTAATTAGTTGCATTGCACGAAACAAAATAAAATTAATGTTTACCTGGAAAACAAAATACAATAAAAACCACAATGTTCAGAATCCCCAAGGAAAAGGAAAACAGGAATACAAAAATAAGGATTAATTCCGAAGTAAAAAGTAATATCTGAACAGAATTTACTTGAATCAAACTGTGTTACGATGAATATGAAGGGAAGTTTCAAGTATTAGATCACTTAATTTGGTTCTATATTTGTGGATACCTGAATTGCAAGTAGGGCATAATATGCCACGGTTTGCATTTCGTACCAGCTGTTGAAATGGAATGGATTCACATTTAGGTACAGATATATAGACAAAGCGCTCTTTAGGGACTTGTTCCTGGTCGACATGGCTGTTTCTGCATGTATGAAATCTGGAAGATTTAATTTATAGGAATGTTTTTGCTTTCCAGTACTTGCAGTAAGTACATTAGACATTTGTGTGGGTCTTCCTGTTTTTATAGTGAATCTTACCATTCCTGCACACTAGACCAATTCCTGCCTTATTCCTGAGACACTGTAAATGGTGTCAGGATTGTTTGTTGCATTCCTATGAAGGATTAGCATTTGTAAACAAAACTGGTCTGCGCCATTTAAGTAAATGTTTTCAACAATTGGTGGCAATTGGAATAGAACATTGATTGCTACATTTGCAAAGCAGTTTACACCAGTTGTGTTGAAAAATTTGAATGGACCAGATAGTTCTGTGTCCGAGTGATTTGATGGAAGTCCATGTGGTTGTTTAGAAGAGGTACTTTTCTTTCTTTCTGTAGTTGTGTATGTATTTGCCTTTTCAGTACATACTTCTGTGGCTGTGTTAATTAATGGAGTAGCAGCTGCTTTCAATTTCTTTGCTCGTACTGTTGGAAGATCATGTATAACTTGTGTTTGGACTAGTTTTCTTTTACAAAGTTTGCCTTTTTCAGTAACAGTGTACATTTTGAGATGGGGTGTGTAGGGGGCATGTAGTATGTTGGATTCTACGAAGCTAGGAATGTCAGCCTTGACTTTGCTTGCATCAAAATTGAGTAGAAATAGTCCTTCAAGTGCACGTAGGCATTACAGTGCTACATAACTCATGCCTTCTTTAAAGACTGAGCTGCCAATGTCAATCAATGCTTGATTGAGGGTTAGAGCTTGCAATTTATGAATAGTGACGGTGTATGCTAGAGACAGAGAAAACTTCTGTGCATATAAATGTCTTTGAAAAGAAGGAATTATGCTGTTGAGCATCCTATCCTTTTAACTTCTGAAAGTTTGTCAAAGTGGATATTGACAAACTGAATGTTGTTTTCACGTGGGCATGTCTGGAAGCCAACAACTGTACCAAGTGATCCATTAACTAACCCTTGCTCCACGTCAAGGTTATGCTTGAGCATTACTCTACAGTTTAAACACAATGTTAAGAATTTCTCCAAACCAGCTGTGTTGAAGATAGCTATTTTCTAAGCTATTTAATCATGCTGGGGCTTGTTTAAACATAGTTACTGTCATACCGTGCACGTCTAGTTTGTCTGTAGAGTAAATTTGCACTATTGGTTGCATTTCTTTTTTCAAAATTGTTTTATTGAATTGTGCACAGCTTGCTAGGGTTGTCATTAAAGACATACATTTTACATTTCTATGTGCTAATTATGCCATGACATCAGTAGGAGATGTGTTACAGCCGTATAGCTCATGGATGTGTCTGCTATTTAAGATATGAGACTTGACTCAAGAGGGTAGGAAGTACAGTAGGAGCAAGAGTGAGTGAAAGTAACCCTAAACAAAGGCATGACATAGGGTCACAGGTTTGCAGCGGAGCTAGGTAACTTCTAGCTCAAGAGACAATACACCTGAAGATGCAGAAATAACAAAAAAGGGCTTTAATTTACACTAACAAGAAACGAGACATGTTTACAAACTGCGCCGTAGCGTTGAAGATATGCATTATTGAGCACATCATGGTCTGCATATTTGTGAGTTAGTAGGCAGAGTGACAAACATATTTCATGTATTGCTTTAAATGACAATACATTAACATTGTCGACACACAATTTGGTGTTTCTGGTTCGGTATATAGATGGTAGGTTGCAGTGGCTGTGTGGAGTGAAACAGCGCTGCTGAGTAGTACCGAAAGGTCTTCAGGACAGTTTGTTGTGGTCGGGTCGAAGTTAAAAGGAAAGTACGCCCACCTATAGATGACAAGGGACTAGGTTAGTAAAGCAAAGGTGGTGTCTGGTTATTAGAAAGAGGCTGCAAAAGAGTGGACCTACCATGTTCAGGTAAGTGGACGCCTGGCTTGAGGTCTTGGTAGTCCAGTAAATAATTTAGACTGGGCGGCTGTCTGCGAACGTCAGAGGCCTGGACCTAATTAATGAGAAGAGATAAATCAGGTAAGTGGGTGGTGGCCAGAGTGCTTGAGGGCTGGTAAAAAGACTATCAAGTGGTTGATGCGGTAGAACCGTTGTGATGGTTTAATCTGAGCCAAAGGTGCAAAGGTAGTGCTTCACGTGATGACCATACTGCTCGGGTTGTTTATCGGTGAAGTGCTGTCCAATTTGTTGTTGCGGTGCCTAAATGGCATTAAAAGAGGAGGTGGGTGGTGAGGCCTCGAGGCCAAGTGAGATTGGTAAACTCAGTCTCACGGGCGTGAGTCCGGATCAGGATAGGGTCTTAATACTTGGTGTTATGAGCAGAGGTGGCAAGGAGATCACTGTGACAATTTGCAACAAAATTACAAAAAATTGTAACGGCGAGGAGCAGTGCAAGTGGATGCTATTAATCAGAGGTTAGTGCTGCAGCATCTAGTGAGGTCGGGGTGCCCTGAAAAGGGTACACCCGATGGCATACAATAGGTCCCGTGTGGGACGTGCCGCGTAATTACCTGCTCAGTAAATTAGCTATGTCACTGATGACGCTGGTGCGCATGTGTGGATTTAGTGTGCTTTCAAGGGGTCGAGTTTCGAAAAGTCGAGTTGAGCTGCGCATGTCAGAGGGGGGGTAGTGTCTTGGCACTGCGCATGTCAAGGAGAATAGTGTCCCGTCCAGAAAGGGTGGGCAGAGGCAGCACCAGTGTTATAGCTCGAATAGAAATTGTCCAGTCACAGAGTAAATAATGCCGTGGGAACGGTGGACAACTGGTATACAGAATAAAATACAAATGCAAAACGTGACTTATGCACATGGTTGTGCTTGGATACTGGTCACAGCCTAAAACATGAAACACTGTCAGTTGCAAATTCGACACTGAAGGAACAGAAAAGACAAATTTGGCAATTAAATGAACAGCATATTGGACAAGTTTGGGCCAATGGCACATGCGTGTGTTGTTGACTTAACAAAATGGTGCCTGTGAACAAGGTTACATCCATATACAGCAAACAATGTACAGAAAATGCTTTCTCCTAGAAATGTTCTTGAAAGAGGCTGGGTGACATGCCACACTTAATGGTGGTATAGTAGGATTTTGGGCGGATGATCAGACATTGGTTATACAACATTGTGAACAGTGTCTAAGCATTTCAGACATATGGCAAATGTGTGTATGGTTTGTCACACAAGTCTCTTGATAGTTTGATGTCCAATATGCTCTAATTGAGTTGATATTTTGCTGCAGTGATCACTTTATTTGTTGAAAAAGAAAGGTTCCATTCTATTGAAATGTTTAGGCCTTGTCTGACAGAGTCTAAACGATAGATCCATTTCTGCTCGAGTTTGCGCAGGGCCAGGTCTCTGTCCCCTCCGCGGAAGGGGTTGCCCACTGTTTGTAATATTGCCCAAAAAACGTTGTTGTGGGTATGGTTCTTGGCCTTGAAATGTGCCACCAAGGGTTTGTCCTCAACTTGGTTGCGCACACAGGAGCGGTGTTCGTAAATGCGTTGCCTTATTTCTCTTTTGGATTTCCCCACATAGATGAGGTCACAGGGGCATTTGATTATGTATACAGACCATTTTGTTCTGCAGTTCGTGAAAGAATTAAGAGTCCAAAGATTTCCTTTTAAGTCAATGGTTTTGAGATTGGTTGTCAGAGAGCAGACAGAGCAAGTGCAGCATTTGAAATGCCCTTTTATTGCTGGGAGATGCCGTAGCGTGGTTTGTTGGTTGCTTGAAGTATCGACTTCTGTGTACGTATGCACGAGGGGATCTTTCAGGTTCCGGCTGCATTTGAACGCAAACCGGGGCTTCTCTGGTTTGAAGGAGTCAGTCTGGAGTTTCTCCCAATGTTTGAGGATCACTTTTTTGATGGAGTTACTTAGTGGAGTGAACGTAGTGACGCAAGTCATCTTAGTGGTTGATTGTTCTCTTTTGCTTGGTGTTAGGCAGGACTCTCGATTTGTGTTTTTCACACGCTTGCGGGCTTGTCGGACTATGTGTTTAGGGTAGCCTCTTTCTTTCAGCCGGGTGGCTAGTTCTTTGCTTTTTGAAACATATTCGCATAGTGTGGAGCAGTTTCTTCTTATTCGTAGAAATTGACCATACGGGAGATTCATCTTGAGGCCTGAAGGGTGAAAACTTGAGTATTCTAGGAGGGTGTTTTTGGATGTTGGTTTTGGATAAAGCGTGGTGGCTAGAGAGTTGTCTGTATTTTTGTAAATTTCTAGGTCCAGAAAAGGTATATGGTTTTTCCTATGGTCAATGGTGAATTTTATGCAGTTGTTCCGCGAGTTTAACCATTGTAGAAACGAGAGGAGATCTTCTGTCCCTTTCCAAATCATTAACACATCGTCTATATACCCTAGCCAGCACCGAAATTGATTGTTTGAAAGTGTTGAGTTTGTTGTAAATGGAATCTTTTTCAAAAGCATCCATGAATAGATTAGCTACATCTGTGGCAAATGTAGATCCCATACTGGTAGAAGGTTTGTTTATAGATGAAGTTGTTTTCCATGAGGGCTATTCTTGTGCATTCAAGCAGAAATGCTGTAGGTGGTTCTGTTTTTGTTCTTTCTTTTAGGTATGTTTTAAGAACTTTTAGGCACTCCATTTGGGGAATGCATGTGTATAACGATTCCATGTCAAGGGTTACTAATAGATCCTCTTGTTCCACTTGTATTGTGTCCAACTTCTTTATCATCGCCATGGGGACTTGGATGTAGGACGGCATCTTGCAGATGAAGGGTCTTGGGAAGTGGTCAATGTAGATGGATAAGGGTTCTAAGACTGATCCGATGCTGGCCACAATGGGTCTACCTGGTGGGTTTACTTGGTTTTTGTGGATCTTTGGAAGAAGATAAAATGCTGGGATGAATGGGTGTTGGTTAACCAGGAATGCTTTTTCATCCTCATCTATCCATCCTTCGTCGTATGCGTGGCTCATGAGACTTGTGATTTTGGACAATAGCCTGAGAGTGGGATTGGTGGGTATCTGTTTGTAGAATTTTGTGTTGAAGAGTTGTCTGATAACTTCTGTGTCGTATATGGTGTGACTCCAGAGGACTATCCCGCCCGCCCTTGTTGGCTGGTTTGATGAGGAAGGTCTTATTACTTTCTAGTGCCTGCAGTATGAGTCTCTGGGCGGCTGAAAGGTTGTTTTTGAAACAGATTTTCTTATCAAAAGTCTTGTGTAATTCAAGGAGGATGCGATTTTCAAAAGATAGTATTTCAGGACATACCATAGAAGAGAGGGGGGTAAAATTGGATGGAGGTTTAAGGCCCGTTGATTTTGGTGGCTCTTTTTCAGTGCTATCCCTGAAAAAATATTGTAGATGGAGTGTGCAAATTTTTTTTCGCAATTCAACCTCTGTGGAGAAAAGGTTGGCATTTGCGCTTGGTATAAAACTGAGACCTTTACTCAGAACATCTATTTCGTCGGAGGACAGGGTATGATCGCTGAGGTTGAAGATCGGGATCACCATGTTTGTTGTGGTGGAACCCATTGCCGTGTCCGCATTGGATGCTGGCCTTAGCAGCGGGGCCTGCCTCGTTGTCCCCTCCCTTCAAAACTTGAAGCCTGCTGGGGGTTCGCTTGTCCGCCGGTTGTCGAATCTGAGTCGCTACTATTGGAACTATTGGAGAATGTCACAAATGTCTTCCTCTGTTGTCTTTGTGGGTTTTGTCTATTGGTGGATGCGTTCAAGTTCAATTGGTTGTAAAAGCCAGGGACCAAGTATGGATATGTCTTCTCCTCCTTATAGTTCTTGATGTCATTTTGAAGTTTCCACAATTCTTTGTCGATTGTGAACTTCTGAAATTTCTTGATTTCTTCTTCAATCTTGTCCAGATGGGTTTTTATGTCCGGAATTACAGAGTCTTTTTTTTTTTATAACACATTTTATTGGTTTCATAATATACAACCACTGGTCCTGCCTGGGGCCAGAGTTTAAACAACAACGACAATAACAACAATAACGGTGGATGGGAAAAGCACTCATATGGAACACATACCACATACATTATACCATATACAGTATACAGCATAATAGTGTTTTATTCAATAGCAGGTTTTCTGTAGCAATGTCCGTAGCCCTTATCCTATGGTGTTATGGTATTAAAAGTTCAGGAGTTCACACCATGTCTTCCCAGCGCTGCCATATCTTATCTGCTTTATCAGGGCAACCTCTGGCCCTGTAAACCCTCCTTCCTATTGCAATGCAGTTTTGTACGTCTGTAATCCACTGGTTCACCTGTGGCGGTTCCGTTTCCCCCATAGGCATGCTATCTTTCTTTTGATTATCGCTATCATAGTCATGAGGCAGAGCTTTTCGTATTTTGACAGATCTATCTCACTGTCTACTCCCAGTAACAACAGCTTGGGATCTCTGGGGATCGTCTGGTTCACGACCCTTGATAAAACATCGTAGCATTGCTGCCAGTAATGGCTGATTACTGGGCATTCCCATAGTATATGAAAGAAGGTTCCTTCCTCCCTCTGGCAGCGTAGACAGTTAGGTTCAGCTATTCAGCGGTACAAGGCCACCCTCGGGTAATAGATTGTGTGTAATATCTTCAGTTGTAATAAGCGTAGCCTGGCCGATATGGTGACTTCACGGGGGTACATTAGGCTTTGGACCCAGTCTTCCGAAATGATCTCTCCCACTTCAGTTTCCCTTTAACTTTAATTGTGCCAGTTCTGGTGTGCAAAGGAGGTGATAATGCTGTACATAACTGTGGTGACTTTAGCTGGGACATGGTCCACTACTATGTTCCGTTCCAATGGAGTACAGTCTGACATGTCGGAGATAGCAGGGAGGTGCTGTTGTAGAGCATGTCGTAGCTGTGTATAGTGGTATCTCTCTTCCTCCGGGAGGTCGAAGTTCAAGGCTAGTTCATCGAAAAGGTCTAATAGTTCCTTCTGCTATAATGTCTCTTACTTTTTCTATGCCATGCCTCATCCACACCGGCCATTTCAGCAGTTTGATCACTTCGGGGAGATTCCTGTTATTCCACAGCGGTTGTAGTGGAGTGACTTTTTCCCCCCAGCCTATAAAGGTATGTGATTCTGCCCAGATACGGGGCGTTTGCAAGGTCCTATTTCGAGGAGATGATCTGGATGTCGCAGCATATAATTCTATGGGGGGTGATGCTCTCACATGTGGCAGTGTTGGTTTGACATGTAATGCGTCATTTATCACTGACATCTGACTGGCCCAGTAGTACGTCTGTAGTCTCGGTAGACCGATACCTCCTTCCCATATTGACCTTTGTAGTGTTTGAAGCGCTATTCTCTGGTGTCCGCCACCCCACAGGAGTTGCCTGAGTACACAATCTATTTCCTGGAACGTCTTTGTTGGTCCTCAAATCCGCTAGTAGACTCCCCTTGTCTCGGGCCATTTTGAGTAGATGTGGGGCCAGTTCATTTCCGCCTATCTTCTTCCAGGTTTCTATGGGGAAACCATTCGGTCCAGGTGTCTTCCTGGACTGGAGTTGCATCATAGCCGCCACTATCTCGTCTTCCGGTATTTCCATTTAAGGGAGGGAAGGGTGACCTTTTCCAATATGGACATTTCTGCGGGAGCTTCATAATATAGCTTTTCATAATATTTTGCAAATTCCTCTGCAATATCTGCATCTGTTAGTCGCATTTCAGCATTTTGGGTTGTGATCGCTCTTACTTGATTGTGTCCCTCATCTCTCCGCTCAAGCCACGCTAGCATCTTTCCAGCTTTGTCACCTGTTTCATAAATTCTGGCTCTCATCGCCCCGTGTGCCTGTTTGGCATTGTCTAATGCAATGTTTTGTAACTTTTTCTGAGCCAGTATCAGAGCTCTGTTTGTGTCGGGAATATCCTGGATTAGGTGTGTTTCCTCTGCCAGTTTGACATTTGCCTCTGCTTCTCTTAATGATTCCAGGTGTGCTTTCCTTTGTGCTGCAGTCCAGGAGATGATCTCTCCACGGATCACAGGTTTGTAAGCTTCCCATAGAGTAATAGGAGAGTCTACCGTTCCCTCGTTTAGCTCGAAGTATGTTGTGCTAGCGTTTTGTAGACGTTCTATCAATTCCAGGGAACCTAATGGTAATTATTCAGCCTCCATACCGGTGGCGGGGTTGGTTTATACGTCGTGATTGACATGAGTAGGGGGGAGTGATCCGAGATGCCTCTTGGGAGGGACTCTGCCTGTGTCGCTGTGTGTATTATTGATGCTGGTATAAAGAAATAGTCTAGGCGCGACAATGATGCATGTACCCCAGAGTGATCGGAGTATTCTTTTCTTCTGGATGTAAGTCCTGCCACACACCCCTAATACCGAAAGCTTCAACAAAAGTGGCTAGATTAGTTTGGCGATTAGGGTCTCTACTGTGCAGGTGTGTGCAATCTCGTGTGTTGTCCATTACATCATTGAAGTCTCCCCCCAGGATTAAGATGTCTGGAGTGTCTTTAATCATCAATGGTGTGATGTCTTTTATTAGCGTGGCTATCAGTGTGGGTGGAGCATAGATCGCCAGTAGGGAGATTGTTTTGTTCCAAAGCGTACCAGTAACATTCGTGAATCTGCCCCCAGTGTCGTGTATTGTATCTGTGAGGGTAAAAGGAAGCCTTTTGTGTATCAGTATTATTACTCCTCTGGCTCCCATCGTGAATCCTGCCTGTATTGCTGTGCGATAGTTGGACCGTTTGAACAGTGCATTGGTTGTTCCTGCTAGGTGGGTTTCAGTTACGAAGGCTATGTCTGGGCTGTGTCTATTCAGAAGCTATCGCACTAGTCATCTCTTCAGACTATTTCCTAGACCATTCACGTTCCAGGTAAGGAGCTTTAAGGCTCAAGTCTTAGTGTCTTGCTGAGTCATTTAGGCGTACATGACTGTAAGTAACAGCAACGCTCCTTGGGGTCTGAGCACTGCTTTCATTCGCACCATGTTAGGGAACAATGGCCTGTGTCTTAACAAAACCTGCTGCTCAAGGATTTCGGTGTCCCATTGAGTTTGTCCATCCTTTAAACATATAAACATATACCCAACTCCCCCCTCCCTATACTTCGCCCCCAACTGAAGCATCTGTCGCCCCATTGTAACTCAAATACAAGTTAAGCAAAAATTGGTCACTCGCAGCTCCTTGCTCGTAAGTTCCCACCGCACTCCGATGCAAAGATGCGGGGAGGGGGAACGTTCCAGGGGAAGGGGGGCTTCCACCCGGTCTGGCCACTTATCTGTGTGTCTCTTCGTGGCTATTATGTTTGTGGAAGCAAAATACCAACATTGTACAGTACTTTACACCCTGCTCATCGGGGCCTCCAGGGTTCTTAATTGTTCACGCCTCGGGTGTCAGTCCTCCCCCTCCTGCAGTTGTGGAACGTTGTCTGGTGGTTGTTGGTCCGGCGGTTCATGTCATGGCCGGACTCGGGGGGGCTCTGCTTCTGTTGCTTCTTGCCTTGGTCCAGTCTCCTTCAATGTGCTGTTCTGCCCACTTCCACGCATCTTTAGCATCAGTAAAGTGGACCGTTGTGTCTTTATAGTATATTTTAAGTTAGGCTGGAAATAGCAGGCCATATTTTACATTCAGGGTTTGCAACTGTTTTTTGAGTTGGTCAAACGATTGCCTGGCTTTTTGCACGTCCCTGGTGTAGTCTGGAAAAAATGCTATTTTCGATCCATTGTATGTGAGGGTGCCTTTTGCTCTTGCCGTCTGGAGCAATGCATCGCGGTCTCGATAATGCAATAGCTTCGCTATCACTGTGCGAGGGGGGGCACCTGGTGCTGGGCAGCCCGTCGGCACGCGGTGGGCTCGTTCAATTGAAAAGAAATTGGAAAATGTATCTGCTTTAAACATGCCTGTGAGCGACTCCTCCAGAAATAATTCCATGTTCGGGCCCTATGCTTTCTCCGGCAATCCCAGGATCCTAACATTATTTCGACTGGATCTTCCCTCACTCTCGTCCACCCTCTCCTCCACGGTTTTTAGGCGGGTCGTAACTCTAGCCACCTGTTGTTCTACATGCCGTAGTCCATCTTCCGTCCCAGATATTTGTTGCTCTGCCTCTCCAGTACGAGATGTTAGCTTCTGGAGGTCATGCCGGAGGAGGGAAACGTCCATGCTGATGACGTCTATCTTTTGCTCCATCGAGGCCCGTGAGTCTGCTATGGCTGCCATAATGTCTTTTAAAGATATTGTGCTCTCTGCTTCCGCCATATTGTCTGGGTGGTCTTGTTCCGACTGGCTATTTGGTGCCGGTGTTGTAAATTGATCCATCTTGCTCTGGGAGATTAGTTTCCTGGGTTTATCCTTGCCCATGTCGTGCGCCGATGGTGAGATGCTGCTGACTGGACAGGCGCACAGTTTCGGTGTTCAGGCCGGCTTGCGTGGTATCCCTTTTGCGCTCTCCTGGGTCGGTGATGACCTCAAGTCTGGGGAGGTGTGGGTGATGGGTCATGCAAGTGTTCCTCCTGGTTAGGGCCGTGCGGTCACTTGACTTCTTGTCTTGCTCCAGTGTATCAAGAGTAGCATGAGTTACCATTTTGTGCAGGTAGTGTCTGGGCCTCGGTGTAGCTGCGGTGTAATTGCTATCGTAAGAGTGCTAGGCTCTCTACGGCAGGTATTAGTTTGTCACTTCAGCCTGGCCAGGCAACTGCCAGATGCGTAAGTTTTAAGGTGGATGGGCCCCAACCACAGTATGTTCGCACTGATTGCACTACAGGCCTGCACAGGTACGGGTCCCAGCCGCGTGCACCCACAGGTCACAATCTCTGGGAGGTCTATGGCACCCCCCAGGATAGTCTATGAAGGGCTTCAGCTAACGAGGCATGAGCCATGCACCTACCGGGCTGCTTGGTTCTACACGCTGCCTGTGTTCCTTCTCCCGCGGGCTCTTCATGAGCACGGGGGAAAGGAGGTGAGCTCCTCCGAGGTGCGTTTGCTGGCCAGTAATTTTCACCGGATCCACTCTTGCCGTCAGACCCGCGGGTCCATGGACAGGGGAACGCCTGGGTGTCGCCCTAGGCTGCTGCCTCCTTCTTGGATTACTTTTATCTTGGCGGCCAGGCAGTGCACAGGACCCCGCTCCCCAGCTTCCAGGAGACGGTATGAGAACGACAGGTTAGTTCTCCCTGTGTGTGCGCGTTAGGTTACTATGCCCGCTCTCCATGTTGTTTGGCGGAACCCCGCCTGGTACGCTCTGCTGACCGGGGGTGCTCCACGGCCGATGTGATCACTGCCGTCCTGTTGGTGCTTTCACCTCGCCATACGCGGCTGTTATTCACGCATGCAGTCGTTCCCAGTCACAGATTGCTGACCACAGGTCTGCATCAGTATGGCAATCCCCCACCCAGCTACATCCTGGCGGGTGCGGCCATTTTGTCAATGTTTTCCGGCTACCGTGTGGTTTCACTGATCGCACCACAGGCCCACACAGGTACGGGTTTCAGCCGCGTGCACCCACAGGTCGCAGTCTCTGGGAGGTTTATGGTGCTCCCCAGGATGGATTATGAAGGGCTTCAGATAGCGGGGCATGAGCCGTGCACCTACCGGCCACTTGGTTCTGCACGCCACCCGCGCTCCTTCTCCTGCAGGCTCTGTATGAGAGCGAGGGATAGGGGGTGAGCTGCTCCAAGGTGCATCTGCTGACTCGCAACTTTGCCGGATCTACTCTTCCTGTCAGACCCGCGGGTCCACGGGTAAGGGGAATGTCTGAATGTCGCCCTAGGCTGCTGCCTCCATCTTGGTTTGCTTTTATCTTGGCAGTCGGGCGATGCACAGGACCCCGCTCACCAGTGGTATCGCCACACCTCTCTCACGGGTACAGCGCAGTCCCGCTGCTTCCAGGAGATGGTATGAGAGCGACAGGTTAGTTCCTCTTGTATGTGCACGGCAGGTTACAATGCCTGCTCTCCGTATCGTTCGGCGGGTTCCCACCTGGTTCGCTCTGCTGGCCGGAGGTGCTCCACGGTCGATGCGATTACTGCTGCCCTGTTGGTGCTTTCACCTCGAAATGCCTGGCTGTTATTCACGTGTGCATTCGTTCCCAGTCACAGGTCGCTGACCGCAGGTCTACAACGATATGGCAATCCTTCACCCAGCTACATTTCGACGGGCATGGCCATTTTGTCCTTGTTTGCCGCGTGGTTTGCTTTCCTCAACTCCGAACTCACCCAGGAGTGTGCGATTTTGGCTGGAATTTCGTCTGGTTATGCCGCTGTGTTTATCTTCTGGAGAGTATATAGTTTCTACAGGAAAGCCACTTGTAGCAGGCTGTTTCTACAGGATGTTTGCCGCGGCTGCAGGAGCTACAGGGGCTCACATCCTCATAGCTCTGCTGCTAGCCACGCCCACACAGAGTCTTTCTTGATTTGGTCTTCTAGTATTATAAGTTCTTCTTTCTGTGCCTTGGTTTCCTCCTCAGCTGTCTCTATTACTAGGATAACCCAAATTTGGCACATTTTGCAATGGTCAATGGTCAACTACTTCATCTATAAACAAACCTTCTACCAGCAGTGTCACAGAACCAATATGGGGGCTACATTTGCCCCAGGTGTAGCTAATCTATTCATGGATGCTTTTGAAAAAGATTCAATTTACAACAAAGTCAACACTTTCAAACAATCAATTGGGTGCTGGCTACGGTATATAGACGATATGTTCATGATTTGGAAAGGGACAGAAGAAGATCTCCTCTCGTTTCTACAATGCTTACACTCGCGGAACAACTGCATAAAATTCACCATTGACCATAGCAAATACCATATACCTTTTCTGGACCTAGAAATTTACAAAAATCCAGACAACTCTCTAGCACCACACTTTATCGAAAACCAACATCCAAAAACACCCTCCTAGAATACTCAAGTTTTCACCCTTCAGGCCTCAAGATGAATCTCCCGTATGGTCAATTTCTACGAATAAGAAGAAACTGCTCCACACTATGCGAATATGTTTCAAAAAGCAAAGAACTAGCCACCCGGCTGAAAGAAAGAGGCTACCCTAAACACATAGTCCGACAAGCCCGCAAGCGCGTGAAAAACACAAATCGAGAGTCCTGCCTAACACCAAGCAAAAGAGAACAATCAACCACTAAGATGACTTGCGTCACTACGTTCACTCCACTAAGTAACTCCATCAAAAAAGTGATACCCAAACATTGGGAGAAACTCCAGACTGACTCCTTCAAACCAGAGAAGCCCCGGTTTGCGTTCAAACGCAGCCGGAACCTGGAAGATCACCTCGTGCATACTGTAACGCTCACCTGATTCCCGTAGAGGCGCCGGTCTTGACTGGGCGTATACCGTATCTTCAAAGGTGATGTGTAACACACGGCTGGCTCTTTGGGCTGGACCTCTGTGCACTGTATGTCTGACTCGAAGGGTAAGATGTCTTAGGTAAGTGAACGCCGTGCTCTCCATCTGCCTCGGGGCAGGGTGCTGTAACCAGTTTCTTCACTGGATAAGGGGAGCAGGCCTCTTGACTTCAGAGGACTGCTGTCCGTCGTTTACTGCACGAACGGTAAGTTTCGAGTAATTCTAATGTCTTTAAAGTCTTTAGTAATGATGTTTCTTGTTTTGCAGGGTTCCGGCGATGGCGGATGACGGGCTGAAGTGAGTTGAAGATGGAGCCCGTGTGATGAATAGAAGCGCCTGGAAGCACGTAAGTAAGCGCTTGTTGCCTGCTTCACGATGCGCTCTAACTGTCTTTTTATTTTGCAGGTACAAGTTCGGAGCGGCTGCAGGGTGCCGGAATACCCACTGGGTTAGATGTGGAATGGAGTAATGGCACGTGAGTATTAAAGTTCCCCAATGTCTTTAAACGCACCTTGTTTTGTCTTTCAGATGCGGGATGCAGCGCCGAAGGCCTCCGGAGCGTGCGAAGAGTTGGTAAGCTTTTGTCTTTCAGATGCCGGAATGCAGTGTGAAGACCTCCGGAGCGCACGAAGAGTAGGTAAGCCTTTGTCTTTCAGATGCCGGAATGCAGCGCGAGGCGTTGGTGACAGCCGATGGACCAGGTAAGTCAAGAGCTGTCACTGAAGACCGTAATGCTAACCTGTTCTTTCTTGTCTTTATAGGTGTTGCTGAAGACTGGATTCAGGATGGTAAGCCTTTTTCCTTAGGCCCAGGATCAGATGCAGAAGACACGATGAGCGTTCTGCTGCAGAGGATGCAGAATAACGCAAAGCAAGATTCATCCATCGGGTGTGGTTTAAATAGCCTCCTGTAGTGCTTAGGTGTCTCCTTCCACAGCCACGCCTAGGTAAGAAAAGAGTTCCTGCTTTCCAGAAGAGTTCCAGTGTTCTGAATCTAGGGAGTGGCTCCTGCCCCACCCAACAGGAAAAGTAGTTCCAAACAGAAGAGGATCAGAGGCTCAACTGGCAGGCAAGTAAGCAGCATGGTCTGCTGCAGGTAAGTCCACCCAAGCATTATGAGCCCGGCGCTTCCAGCGCTGGGACTGGGCATATTTATGAGCCTGGTGCCACTGGCGCCAGGACTGGGTCCAAAAGGTCCCAATTGGGACTGGTTGGCACTCGGAACCTGGGTTATGGATCTGCTTCCAAGGGAGTTGGGAAAACCCTGACCTTTTGGAAGCAGAGATCATGACAGTACCCCCCTCAAGGCCCCTCCCAAACCGGGCTTCTCCGGGGGTTTTGGCTTGTCAGGAAATGTTCGGTGAAATCTTTTGATTAGGCGAGGAGCGTGGACATATTCAGCAGGTTCCCAGGATCTCTCTTGGGGGCCGTAGCCTTTCCAGTCAGTTAGGTAAAATAGTTTAGATTTGGAGATCTTGGAGTCCAGAATGCTTTTGACTTCAAACTAGAGTTCTCCATCAACTAGGATAGGTTTTGGAGATTTAGTTAGTCGGGTTTGAGGTTGCACGGGTTTAAATAGAGAGACGTGGAAGACCGGATGTATCTTCATGTGCGGGGGCAAGTCCAACTTGACCGCTACTGGGTTTACTATGGTAGTGATGGAATAGGGACCAAGGTATCTTGGGTTGAATGTGCGTGGCCCTTTTAGAGGTAGATATTTGGTGGATAACCAGACTTGATCCCCTACTTGATATTGAGGGGCTTCCTTCCGATGTTGATCTGCTCCTTTCTTGTATTGTTCTTTAGCCCTTTGAAGGTGAGAAACAGCTTCCTTAAAGGCTTGGGTGATTGTAGAATGCAGGTAGTCCACTGCTGGTGTTTCAAGATCTTGAAGGGGATCCAACTCCGAGGTTCGAGGGTGACTGCCGTACAAAAGAAAAAACGGGGTTTTCCCAGTTCCCGAATGGACAGAGTTATTGTAGGCATATTCGGCTATCCAAAGGATGTCTTTCCAAGTTTTTTCAGTTTGTTGCAGCATGCAGCGTAAATACTGTTCCAGAGTTTGATTTGTCCTCTCGGTTTGTCCGTCGGTCTGAGGGTGGTGACTGGTCGATAGTCTCACATCAATTTGAGCCGACCGACAGCAACTTCGCCAAAAATGAGAAATAAATTGACTACCTCGATCCGAAATTAGAACCGAAGGAAAACCGTGCAGTCGGACGATGTTTTCGAGAAATTCTCGGGCCAGAGTTGCTGCTGTTGGCAAGCCTTTGAGCAGAATGAAATGCGCCATCTTGGAGAATAAGTCCACGATTACTAGAATCGTATTGTATCCGGAGCATGGAGGTAGATTGGTGATGAAGTCCATAGAAAGCGTATGCCAAGGGCGAGGTGGGATGTCAATAGGGCGTAAGAGGCCTGCTGGTCTTTCCTTTTGACTCTTGTTTTGGGCGCATACTCCACAGGACATTATAAAGTCTCTGATATCTTTTTTCCAAGACGGCCACCAGAATTAGCGCTTGATCTTTTCTGAGGTCTTGGCCATACCGGGATGTCCTTCCATTAAAGAATCGTGATAACAAGAGATTACTTTTTTCTGTAAATCTGTGCTGGGTAGGTATAATAGTTCTTGGAAATACAATAAGTTGTCCTTTACTGCAAAGTCCTTTCCCTGCAGATGCCAATTCTGTATGTCTGCTGGAGTTACAAGTTGCCTGGCTTTATCCTTAACTTCCTCTATGGATTCTGTGGCGATTACACCCAGAATTCTTTGTTCGGGAATGATTGGTACAGGTTTAGGGTTGATCAAGTGTTCTTCCACTCACATCCGAGAAAGGGCATCAGCTTTACCGTTCTTTGTACCAGGTCAATAGGTAATTATGAAGTCAAACTCGGCAAAGAATAATGCCCAACGGAGTTGTCTAGAGGATTGGGCTTTTGCGGTTTTCAAATATTGCAGGTTTCGGTGATCCGTAATCACAGTAACGATGTGTCGGGCCCCCAGCAGATAATGCCGCCAAGCCTTAAAGGCAGACTTGATAGCCAGAAGTTCCTTGTCAGTAATCGTGTAATTGATTTCAGGAGGCGAGAATTTGCGGGACCAAAATGCCACGGGATGCAACTGATTGGTTACCGGGTCCTTTTGTGATAGAACTGCCCCCATGGCAAGGCTTGAAGCATCAGTTTCCACGATGTAGGGGAGTTCGGGGCGAGGGTGTTTTAAGATTGGTGCAGAGATAAATTTAGTCTTCAAATCCTGGAAAGCTTGTTCCGCCTCGGTAGACCATTCAAAACGTTTGTTTTTCTTTAACAAGGCAGTGATGGGCTGGACTATTCGAGAGAATTCGGGGATAAACCTGCGGTAAAAGTTAGCGAAGCCTAACATGCTTTGCACACCTTTTACGGAGGATGGTGATGGCCATTTGAGAACTGCATCGACCTTCTTTGAATCCATACGCACTCCGCCAGGTGATAATATGAATCCCAAGAATTCAACTTCAGTCACGTTGAAAACACATTTTTCCAATTTAGCGAAAAGTTTGTGTTGACGCAATCTTTCGAGGACCATTTTCACGTGTTTCCGATGTTCAGATTCCGATGAAGAATAAACGAGGATGTCGTCAATGTAAACAACAACACACACATCTATGAGCTCTCTGAGGACATTGTTCATAAAATATTGAAAGGCGGCCGGGGCATTGCAAAGTCCGAAGGGCATGACCTGATATTCAAATAGCCCATACTTGGTGCGGAAGGCCGTCTTCCATTCATCGCCCTCTTTTACTCGTACCAAGTGGTAAGCTCCTCTAAGATCCAGCTTTGTATATATGCATGCTTTTCTGACTTGGTCCAGGAGTTCAGGGATCAAAGGTAACGGATATCTATTCTTAACGGTGATCTGGTTCAGGGAGCGGTAATCTATACAAGTTCTAAGGTCTCCTTCCTTTTTTGGAACGAAGAACAAAGCTGAAGAAGCAGGGGACTTGGAAGGACGAATAAACCCATTTGCCAGGTATTGATCCAGGTATTGTCGAAGGTGAAGGTTCTCAGGCTCGGTGAGGGCATAAATTCTACTACAAGGAGGAGTAGATCCAGGTATCAGGTCTATCTGGCAGTCATAAGACCTATGAGGAGGTAGAGAGTTAGCCTGATCCTTCCGGAAAACATCTTGGTATTCTAGGTATTCGGGAGGTAACTGGGGAGTCTCTGAAGAAATTGCTGCCAGTGCAACACCAGGTGGAGGGTGACAACTAGAGACACATTCTGGAAACTGGACCGTTCTTGCTCGCCAATCGATCAGAGGATTGTGTTTCTCTAACCAAGGTATTCCTAGAATAATCTGAAACTGAGGGGCCTTGATCACATCGAACACGATCTTCTCATGGTGTCCATCTTGACTTACTAGCGTCACCTCTTGAGTGGTATGCGTTACTGGCCCGGAGGCTATCTCCGTACCATCCACCGTAGTAATGACGTCCTTTACAGCCTTGGGACAAAGAGTTAGATTCATCCTCAAAACCATTTCATGATCCACATAATTGCCGATGGCACCGCTGTCGACATAAGCTTCAATTGCATGTAATCGATCCGGATTATCAGGGCTAATGAGGACCATAGGTATCACGAAATGCGAGGTCACGGAACTGGTTTTCACGCTCGGCAAGAGGACCTCTATTCTTGTCGGGCGAGGTCGTTTCCCTGCTCAGAGTTTGTAACTTTGGTAACTGCAGCTCCTACTGCCTTCTTGGCAGGTTTCACCGGACAGTCTCGAAGAAAGTGCCCTGAGTTTCCGCAATAGAGGCATAATTGCAACTGTTTTCTCCTTTCCCGCTCCTTTTGTGTTAGAGGACCTTTCAGACCCCCTATTTCATGGGTTCCCTGGAGTCTACTCCTTTGGAAGGAGTTGGCGGTTTGGAAAATACTCGAGCATCAAACTTGGAACTATCGGCCTTCCTGTTCTGCAGTCTGTGATCTATTTGAACGACTAAGTCTATATAGTCCGAACAATCTTGTGGGGGATTCACTACTTGGGCTAACACATCTTTGAGCTCTCCACGTAGACCTCTATAAAACAGCGTAATCCTTTTGTCCTCAGGCCATTGAGTTTCCACTATCAGTCTGTTGAAAGACGCAATATAAGCCAAAAGGTCTTGATTACCTTGTCGCAACGAAAGAAGCTCATTGTCCAAGGCCTGCCCCTGTGAATGTCTTGCGAACAGTTTTTCCATACTGAGCTGAAAAGCTTGAAAATCATGGAGGACCGGATCATCTTGATTTACTAGAGGGATCGACCAGTCTGCCGCATTGCCACTAAGGTACGAAAGCACGAAAGCTACTTTAGCTTGATCAGTTGGAAAGGCTGCTGGCCGGCATAAGAAATGCAACCGGCACTGATTGATAAATACTGCAAACCTCTTTGGGTCACCAGAAAATCGTTCGGGCGGAGCCAGAGGTACATTCCCAGGTAGGTTGATCTGCACTGGATTCATAGAGGATGTAGAAGGAAGATTTCCCCCAGATGCGGGTAACGGGGTCTGTCCGGCTTGTGACTGTAGCAATTGTCTAGCGAGATCATCTGTTCGCTCCTTGGAAATAATCAGTTCCCTTCTTAGAGCGTTCGTTTCCTGACGGGCTGCATGCACTTCTGCCCTTAGTTCCCCAAGTAACTGGGCTAGCTGGTCGGTATCCGAGGTTTCCATAGCGCCTGGACGGGAGTTTTGTGGCTTGCTTTGCGTTCTGTAACGCTCACCTGATTCCCGTAGAGGCGCCGGTCTTGACTGGGCGTATACCGTATCTTCAAAGGTGATGTGTAACACACGGCTGGCTCTTTGGGCTGGACCTCTGTGCACTGTATGTCTGACTCGAAGGGTAAGATGTCTTAGGTAAGTGAACGCCGTGCTCTCCATCTGCCTCGGGGCAGGGTGCTGTAACCAGTTTCTTCACTGGATAAGGGGAGCAGGCCTCTTGACTTCAGAGGACTGCTGTCCGTCGTTTACTGCACGAACGGTAAGTTTCGAGTAATTCTAATGTCTTTAAAGTCTTTAGTAATGATGTTTCTTGTTTTGCAGGGTTCCGGCGATGGCGGATGACGGGCTGAAGTGAGTTGAAGATGGAGCCCGTGTGATGAATAGAAGCGCCTGGAAGCACGTAAGTAAGCGCTTGTTGCCTGCTTCACGATGCGCTCTAACTGTCTTTTTATTTTGCAGGTACAAGTTCGGAGCGGCTGCAGGGTGCCGGAATACCCACTGGGTTAGATGTGGAATGGAGTAATGGCACGTGAGTATTAAAGTTCCCCAATGTCTTTAAACGCACCTTGTTTTGTCTTTCAGATGCGGGATGCAGCGCCGAAGGCCTCCGGAGCGTGCGAAGAGTTGGTAAGCTTTTGTCTTTCAGATGCCGGAATGCAGTGTGAAGACCTCCGGAGCGCACGAAGAGTAGGTAAGCCTTTGTCTTTCAGATGCCGGAATGCAGCGCGAGGCGTTGGTGACAGCCGATGGACCAGGTAAGTCAAGAGCTGTCACTGAAGACCGTAATGCTAACCTGTTCTTTCTTGTCTTTATAGGTGTTGCTGAAGACTGGATTCAGGATGGTAAGCCTTTTTCCTTAGGCCCAGGATCAGATGCAGAAGACACGATGAGCGTTCTGCTGCAGAGGATGCAGAATAACGCAAAGCAAGATTCATCCATCGGGTGTGGTATAAATAGCCTTCTGTAGTGCTTAGGTGTCTCCTTCCACAGCCACGCCTAGGTAAGAAAAGAGTTCCTGCTTTCCAGAAGAGTTCCAGTGTTCTGAATCTAGGGAGTGGCTCCTGCCCCACCCAACAGGAAAAGTAGTTGCAAACAGAAGAGGATCAGAGGCTCAACTGGCAGGCAAGTAAGCAGCATGGTCTGCTGCAGGTAAGTCCACCCAAGCATTATGAGCCCGGAGCTTCCAGCGCTGGGACTGGGCATATTTATGAGCCTGGTGCCACTGGCGCCAGGACTGGGTCCAAAAGGTCCCAATTGGGACTGGTTGGCACTCAGAACCTGGGTTATGGATCTGCTTCCAAGGGAGTTGGGAAAACCCTGACCTTTTGGAAGCAGAGATCATGATAGTACCCCCCCCTCAAGGCCCCTCCCAAACCGGGCTTCTCCGGGGGTTTTGGCTTGTCAGGAAATGTTCGGTGAAATCTTTTGATTAGGCGAGGAGCGTGGACATATTCAGCAGGTTCCCAGGATCTCTCTTGGGGGCCGTAGCCTTTCCAGTCAGTTAGGTAAAATAGTTTAGATTTGGAGATCTTGGAGTCCAGAATGCTTTTGACTTCAAACTAGAGTTCTCCATCAACTAGGATAGGTTTTGGAGATTTAGTTAGTCGGGTTTGAGGTTGCACGGGTTTTAATAGAGAGACGTGGAAGACCGGATGTATCTTCATGTGCGGGGGCAAGTCCAACTTGACCGCTACTGGGTTTACTATGGTAGTGATGGAATAGGGACCAAGGTCTCTTGGGTTGAATGTGCGTGGCCCTTTTAGAGGTAGATATTTGGTGGATAACCAGACTTGATCCCCTACTTGATATTGAGGGGCTTCCTTCCGATGTTGATCTGCTCCTTTCTTGTATTGTTCTTTAGCCCTTTGAAGGTGAGAAACAGCTTCCTTAAAGGCTTGGGTGATTGTAGAATGCAGGTAGTCCACTGCTGGTGTTTCAAGATCTTGGAGGGGATCCAACTCCGAGGTTCGAGGGTGACTGCCGTACAAAAGAAAAAACGGGGTTTTCCCAGTTCCCGAATGGACAGAGTTATTGTAGGCATATTCGGCTATCCAAAGGATGTCTTTCCAAGTTTTTTCAGTTTGTTGCAGCATGCAGCGTAAATACTGTTCCAGAGTTTGATTTGTCCTCTCGGTTTGTCCGTCGGTCTGAGGGTGGTGACTGGTCGATAGTCTCACATCAATTTGAGCCGACCGACAGCAACTTCGCCAAAAATGAGAAATAAATTGACTACCTCGATCCGAAATTAGAACCGAAGGAAAACCGTGCAGTCGGACGATGTTTTCGAGAAATTCTCGGGCCAGAGTTGCTGCTGTTGGCAAGCCTTTGAGCAGAATGAAATGCGCCATCTTGGAGAATAAGTCCACGATTACTAGAATCGTATTGTATCCGGAGCATGGAGGTAGATTGGTGATGAAGTCCATAGAAAGCGTATGCCAAGGGCGAGGTGGGATGTCAATAGGGCGTAAGAGGCCTGCTGGTCTTTCCTTTTGACTCTTGTTTTGGGCACATACTCCACAGGACATTATAAAGTCTCTGATATCTTTTTTCCAAGACGGCCACCAGAAGTAGCGCTTGATCTTTTCTGAGGTCTTGGCCATACCGGGATGTCCTTCCATTAAAGAATCGTGATAACAAGAGATTACTTTTTTCTGTAAATCTGTGCTGGGTAGGTATAATCGTTCTTGGAAATACAATAAGTTGTCCTTTACTGCAAAGTCCTTTCCCTGCAGATGCCAATTCTGTATGTCTGCTGGAGTTACAAGTTGCCTGGCTTTATCCTTAACTTCCTCTATGGATTCTGTGGCGATTACACCCAGAATTCTTTGTTCGGGAATGATTGGTACAGGTTTAGGGTTGATCAAGTGTTCTTCCACTCCCATCCGAGAAAGGGCATCAGCTTTACCGTTCTTTGTACCAGGTCGATAGGTAATTATGAAGTCAAACTTGGCAAAGAATAATGCCCAACGGAGTTGTCTAGAGGATTGGGCTTTTGCGGTTTTCAAATATTGCAGGTTTCGGTGATCCGTAATCACAGTAACGGTGTGTCGGGCCCCCAGCAGATAATGCCGCCAAGCCTTAAAGGCAGACTTGATAGCCAGAAGTTCCTTGTCAGTAATCGTGTAATTGATTTCAGGAGGCGAGAATTTGCGGGACCAAAATGCCACGGGATGCAACTGATTGGTTACCGGGTCCTTTTGTGATAGAACTGCCCCCATGGCAAGGCTTGAAGCATCAGTTTCCACGATGTAGGGGAGTTCGGGGCGAGGGTGTTTTAAGATTGGTGCAGAGATAAATTTAGTCTTCAAATCCTGGAAAGCTTGTTCCGCCTCGGTAGACCATTCAAAACGTTTGTTTTTCTTTAACAAGGCAGTGATGGGCTGGACTATTCGAGAGAATTCGGGGATAAACCTGCGGTAAATGTTAGCGAAGCCTAACATGCTTTGCACACCTTTTACGGAGGATGGTGATGGCCATTTGAGAACTGCATCAACCTTCTTTGAATCCATACGCACTCCGCCAGGTGATAATTTGAATCCCAAGAATTCAACTTCAGTCACGTTGAAAACACATTTTTCCAACTTAGCGAAAAGTTTGTGTTGACGCAATCTTTCGACGACCATTTTCACGTGTTTCCGATGTTCAGATTCCGATGAAGAATAAAGGAGGATGTCGTCAATGTAAACAACAACACACACATCTATGAGCTCTCTGAGGACATTGTTCATAAAATATTGAAAGGCGGCCGGGGCATTGCAAAGTCCGAAGGGCATGACCTGATATTCAAATAGCCCATACTTGGTGCGGAAGGCCGTCTTCCATTCATCGCCCTCTTTTACTCGTACCAAGTGGTAAGCTCCTCTAAGATCCAGCTTTGTATATATGCATGCTTTTCTGACTTGGTCCAGGAGTTCAGGGATCAAAGGTAACGGATATCTATTCTTAACGGTGATCTGGTTCAGGGAGCGGTAATCTATACAAGTTCTAAGGTCTCCTTCCTTTTTTGGAACGAAGAACAAAGCTGAAGAAGCAGGGGACTTGGAAGGACGAATAAACCCATTTGCCAGGTATTGATCCAGGTATTGTCGAAGGTGAAGGTTCTCAGGCTCGGTGAGGGCATAAATTCTACTACAAGGAGGAGTAGATCCAGGTATCAGGTCTATCTGGCAGTCATAAGACCTATGAGGAGGTAGAGAGTTAGCCTGATCCTTCCGGAAAACATCTTGGTATTCTAGGTATTCGGGAGGTAACTGGGGAGTCTCTGAAGAAATTGCTGCCAGTGCAACACCAGGTGGAGGGTGACAAGTAGAGACACATTCTGGAAACTGGACCGTTCTTGCTCGCCAATCGATCAGAGGATTGTGTTTCTCTAACCAAGGTATTCCTAGAATAATCTGAAACTGAGGGGCCTTGATCACATCGAACACGATCTTCTCATGGTGTCCATCTTGACTTACTAGCGTCACCTCTTGAGTGGTGTGCGTTACTGGCCCGGAGGCTATCTCCGTACCATCCACCGTAGTAATGACGTCCTTTACAGCCTTGGGACAAAGAGTTAGATTCATCCTCAAAACCATTTCATGATCCACATAATTGCCGATGGCACCGCTGTCGACATAAGCTTCAATTGCATGTAATCGATCCGGATTATCAGGGCTAATGAGGACCATAGGTATCACGAAATGCGAGGTCACGGAACTGGTTTTCACGCTCGGCAAGAGGACCTCTATTCTTGTCGGGCGAGGTCGTTTCCCTGCTCAGAGTTTGTAACTTTGGTAACTGCAGCTCCTACTGCCTTCTTGGCAGGTTTCACCGGACAGTCTCGAAGAAAGTGCCCTGAGTTTCCGCAATAGAGGCATAATTGCAACTGTTTTCTCCTTTCCCGCTCCTTTTGTGTTAGAGGACCTTTCAGACCCCCTATTTGCATGGGTTCCCTGGAGTCTACTCCTTTGGAAGGAGTTGGCGGTTTGGAAAATACTCGAGCATCAAACTTGGAACTATCGGCCTTCCTGTTCTGCAGTCT
The DNA here is from genome assembly GCF_040938575.1 of Ambystoma mexicanum. Taxonomy (NCBI): domain Eukaryota; kingdom Metazoa; phylum Chordata; class Amphibia; order Caudata; family Ambystomatidae; genus Ambystoma; species Ambystoma mexicanum. Next base: position 358,458,477 of record NC_090936.1, read on the forward strand.
GTGATCTATTTGAACGACTAAGTCTATATAGTCCGAACAATCTTGTGGGGGATTCACTACTTGGGCTAACACATCTTTGAGCTCTCCACGTAGACCTCTATAAAACAGCGTAATCCTTTTGTCCTCAGGCCATTGAGTTTCCACTATCAGTCTGTTGAAAGACGCAATATAAGCCAAAAGGTCTTGATTACCTTGTCGCAACGAAAGAAGCTCATTGTCCAAGGCCTGCCCCTGTGAATGTCTTGCGAACAGTTTTTCCATACTGAGATGAAAAGCTTGAAAATCATGGAGGACCGGATCATCTTGATTTACTAGAGGGATCGACCAGTCTGCCGCATTGCCACTAAGGTACGAAAGCACGAAAGCTACTTTAGCTTGATCAGTTGGAAAGGCTGCTGGCCGGCATAAGAAATGCAACCGGCACTGATTGATAAATACTGCAAACCTCTTTGGGTCACCAGAAAATCGTTCGGGCGGAGCCAGAGGTACATTCCCAGGTAGGTTGATCTGCACTGGATTCATAGAGGATGTAGAAGGAAGATTTCCCCCAGATGCGGGTAACGGGGTCTGTCCGGCTTGTGACTGTAGCAATTGTCTAGCGAGATCATCTGTTCGCTCCTTGGAAATAATCAGTTCCCTTCTTAGAGCGTTCGTTTCCTGACGGGCTGCATGCACTTCTGCCCTTAGTTCCCCAAGTAACTGGGCTAGCTGGTCGGTATCCGAGGTTTCCATAGCGCCTGGACGGGAGTTTTGTGGCTTGCTTTGCGTTCTGTAACGCTCACCTGATTCCCGTAGAGGCGCCGGTCTTGACTGGGCGTATACCGTATCTTCAAAGGTGATGTGTAACACACGGCTGGCTCTTTGGGCTGGACCTCTGTGCACTGTATGTCTGACTCGAAGGGTAAGATGTCTTAGGTAAGTGAACGCCGTGCTCTCCATCTGCCTCGGGGCAGGGTGCTGTAACCAGTTTCTTCACTGGATGAGCAGGCCTCTTGACTTCAGAGGACTGCTGTCCGTCGTTTACTGCACGAACTGTAAGTTTCGAGTAATTCTAATGTCTTTAAAGTCTTTAGTAATGATGTTTCTTGTTTTGCAGGGTTCCGGCGATGGCGGATGACGGGCTGAAGTGAGTTGAAGATGGAGCCCGTGTGATGAATAGAAGCGCCTGGAAGCACGTAAGTAAGCGCTTGTTGCCTGCTTCACGATGCGCTCTAACTGTCTTTTTATTTTGCAGGTACAAGTTCGGAGCGGCTGCAGGGTGCCGGAATACCCACTGGGTTAGATGTGGAATGGAGTAATGGCACGTGAGTATTAAAGTTCCCCAATGTCTTTAAACGCACCTTGTTTTGTCTTTCAGATGCGGGATGCAGCGCCGAAGGCCTCCGGAGCGTGCGAAGAGTTGGTAAGCTTTTGTCTTTCAGATGCCGGAATGCAGTGTGAAGACCTCCGGAGCGCACGAAGAGTAGGTAAGCCTTTGTCTTTCAGATGCCGGAATGCAGCGCGAGGCGTTGGTGACAGCCGATGGACCAGGTAAGTCAAGAGCTGTCACTGAAGACCGTAATGCTAACCTGTTCTTTCTTGTCTTTATAGGTGTTGCTGAAGACTGGATTCAGGATGGTAAGCCTTTTTCCTTAGGCCCAGGATCAGATGCAGAAGACACGATGAGCGTTCTGCTGCAGAGGATGCAGAATAACGCAAAGCAAGATTCATCCATCGGGTGTGGTTTAAATAGCCTCCTGTAGTGCTTAGGTGTCTCCTTCCACAGCCACGCCTAGGTAAGAAAAGAGTTCCTGCTTTCCAGAAGAGTTCCAGTGTTCTGAATCTAGGGAGTGGCTCCTGCCCCACCCAACAGGAAAAGTAGTTCCAAACAGAAGAGGATCAGAGGCTCAACTGGCAGGCAAGTAAGCAGCATGGTCTGCTGCAGGTAAGTCCACCCAAGCATTATGAGCCCGGCGCTTCCAGCGCTGGGACTGGGCATATTTATGAGCCTGGTGCCACTGGCGCCAGGACTGGGTCCAAAAGGTCCCAATTGGGACTGGTTGGCACTCGGAACATGGGTTATGGATCTGCTTCCAAGGGAGTTGGGAAAACCCTGACCTTTTGGAAGCAGAGATCATGACAGTACCCCCCCTCAAGGCCCCTCCCAAACCGGGCTTCTCCAGGGGTTTTGGCTTGTCAGGAAATGTTCGGTGAAATCTTTTGATTAGGCGAGGAGCGTGGACATATTCAGCAGGTTCCCAGGATCTCTCTTGGGGGCCGTAGCCTTTCCAGTCAGTTAGGTAAAATAGTTTAGATTTGGAGATCTTGGAGTCCAGAATGCTTTTGACTTCAAACTAGAGTTCTCCATCAACTAGGATAGGTTTTGGAGATTTAGTTAGTCGGGTTTGAGGTTGCACAGGTTTTAATAGAGAGACGTGGAGGACCGGATGTATCTTCATGTGCGGGGGCAAGTCCAACTTGACCGCTACTGGGTTTACTATGGTAGTGATGGAATAGGGACCAAGGTATCTTGGGTTGAATGTGCGTGGCCCTTTTAGAGGTAGATATTTGGTGGATAACCAGACTTGATCCCCTACTTGATATTGAGGGGCTTCCTTCCGATGTTGATCTGCTCCTTTCTTGTATTGTTCTTTAGCCCTTTGAAGGTGAGAAACAGCTTCCTTAAAGGCTTGGGTGATTGTAGAATGCAGGTAGTCCACTGCTGGTGTTTCAAGATCTTGGAGGGGATCCAACTCCGAGGTTCTAGGGTGACTGCCGTACAAAAGAAAAAACGGGGTTTTCCCAGTTCCCGAATGGACAGAGTTATTGTAGGCATATTCGGCTATCCAAAGGATGTCTTTCCAAGTTTTTTCAGTTTGTTGCAGCATGCAGCGTAAATACTGTTCCAGAGTTTGATTTGTCCTCTCGGTTTGTCCGTCGGTCTGAGGGTGGTGACTGGTCGATAGTCTCACATCAATTTGAGCCGACCGACAGCAACTTCGCCAAAAATGAGAAATAAATTGACTACCTCGATCCGAAATTAGAACCGAAGGAAAACCGTGCAGTCGGACGATGTTTTCGAGAAATTCTCGGGCCAGAGTTGCTGCTGTTGGCAAGCCTTTGAGCAGAATGAAATGCGCCATCTTGGAGAATAAGTCCACGATTACTAGAATCGTATTGTATCCGGAGCATGGAGGTAGATTGGTGATGAAGTCCATAGAAAGCGTATGCCAAGGGCGAGGTGGGATGTCAATAGGGCGTAAGAGGCCTGCTGGTCTTTCCTTTTGACTCTTGTTTTGGGCACATACTCCACAGGACATTATAAAGTCTCTGATATCTTTTTTCCAAGACGGCCACCAGAAGTAGCGCTTGATCTTTTCTGAGGTCTTGGCCATACCGGGATGTCCTTCCATTAAAGAATCGTGATAACAAGAGATTACTTTTTTCTGTAAATCTGTGCTGGGTAGGTATAATCGTTCTTGGAAATACAATAAGTTGTCCTTTACTGCAAAGTCCTTTCCCTGCAGATGCCAATTCTGTATGTCTGCTGGAGTTACAAGTTGCCTGGCTTTATCCTTAACTTCCTCTATGGATTCTGTGGCGATTACACCCAGAATTCTTTGTTCGGGAATGATTGGTACAGGTTTAGGGTTGATCAAGTGTTCTTCCACTCCCATCCGAGAAAGGGCATCAGCTTTACCGTTCTTTGTACCAGGTCGATAGGTAATTATGAAGTCAAACTTGGCAAAGAATAATGCCCAACGGAGTTGTCTAGAGGATTGGGCTTTTGCGGTTTTCAAATATTGCAGGTTTCGGTGATCCGTAATCACAGTAACGGTGTGTCGGGCCCCCAGCAGATAATGCCGCCAAGCCTTAAAGGCAGACTTGATAGCCAGAAGTTCCTTGTCAGTAATCGTGTAATTGATTTCAGGAGGCGAGAATTTGCGGGACCAAAATGCCACGGGATGCAACTGATTGGTTACCGGGTCCTTTTGTGATAGAACTGCCCCCATGGCAAGGCTTGAAGCATCAGTTTCCACGATGTAGGGGAGTTCGGGGCGAGGGTGTTTTAAGATTGGTGCAGAGATAAATTTAGTCTTCAAATCCTGGAAAGCTTGTTCCGCCTCGGTAGACCATTCAAAACGTTTGTTTTTCTTTAACAAGGCAGTGATGGGCTGGACTATTCGAGAGAATTCGGGGATAAACCTGCGGTAAAAGTTAGCGAAGCCTAACATGCTTTGCACACCTTTTACGGAGGATGGTGATGGCCATTTGAGAACTGCATCAACCTTCTTTGAATCCATACGCACTCCGCCAGGTGATAATTTGAATCCCAAGAATTCAACTTCAGTCACGTTGAAAACACATTTTTCCAACTTAGCGAAAAGTTTGTGTTGACGCAATCTTTCGAGGACCATTTTCACGTGTTTCCGATGTTCAGATTCCGATGAAGAATAAACGAGGATGTCGTCAATGTAAACAACAACACACACATCTATGAGCTCTCTGAGGACATTGTTCATAAAATATTGAAAGGCGGCCGGGGCATTGCAAAGTCCGAAGGGCATGACCTGATATTCAAATAGCCCATACTTGGTGCGGAAGGCCGTCTTCCATTCATCGCCCTCTTTTACTCGTACCAAGTGGTAAGCTCCTCTAAGATCCAGCTTTGTATATATGCATGCTTTTCTGACTTGGTCCAGGAGTTCAGGGATCAAAGGTAACGGATATCTATTCTTAACGGTGATCTGGTTCAGGGAGCGGTAATCTATACAAGTTCTAAGGTCTCCTTCCTTTTTTGGAACGAAGAACAAAGCTGAAGAAGCAGGGGACTTGGAAGGACGAATAAACCCATTTGCCAGGTATTGATCCAGGTATTGTCGAAGGTGAAGGTTCTCAGGCTCGGTGAGGGCATAAATTCTACTACAAGGAGGAGTAGATCCAGGTATCAGGTCTATCTGGCAGTCATAAGACCTATGAGGAGGTAGAGAGTTAGCCTGATCCTTCCGGAAAACATCTTGGTATTCTAGGTATTCGGGAGGTAACTGGGGAGTCTCTGAAGAAATTGCTGCCAGTGCAACACCAGGTGGAGGGTGACAAGTAGAGACACATTCTGGAAACTGGACCGTTCTTGCTCGCCAATCGATCAGAGGATTGTGTTTCTCTAACCAAGGTATTCCTAGAATAATCTGAAACTGAGGGGCCTTGATCACATCGAACACGATCTTCTCATGGTGTCCATCTTGACTTACTAGCGTCACCTCTTGAGTGGTGTGCGTTACTGGCCCGGAGGCTATCTCCGTACCATCCACCGTAGTAATGACGTCCTTTACAGCCTTGGGACAAAGAGTTAGATTCATCCTCAAAACCATTTCATGATCCACATAATTGCCGATGGCACCGCTGTCGACATAAGCTTCAATTGCATGTAATCGATCCGGATTATCAGGGCTAATGAGGACCATAGGTATCACGAAATGCGAGGTCACGGAACTGGTTTTCACGCTCGGCAAGAGGACCTCTATTCTTGTCGGGCGAGGTCGTTTCCCTGCTCAGAGTTTGTAACTTTGGTAACTGCAGCTCCTACTGCCTTCTTGGCAGGTTTCACCGGACAGTCTCGAAGAAAGTGCCCTGAGTTTCCGCAATAGAGGCATAATTGCAACTGTTTTCTCCTTTCCCGCTCCTTTTGTGTTAGAGGACCTTTCAGACCCCCTATTTGCATGGGTTCCCTGGAGTCTACTCCTTTGGAAGGAGTTGGCGGTTTGGAAAATACTCGAGCATCAAACTTGGAACTATCGGCCTTCCTGTTCTGCAGTCTGTGATCTATTTGAACGACTAAGTCTATATAGTCCGAACAATCTTGTGGGGGATTCACTACTTGGGCTAACACATCTTTGAGCTCTCCACGTAGACCTCTATAAAACAGCGTAATCCTTTTGTCCTCAGGCCATTGAGTTTCCACTATCAGTCTGTTGAAAGACGCAATATAAGCCAAAAGGTCTTGATTACCTTGTCGCAACGAAAGAAGCTCATTGTCCAAGGCCTGCCCCTGTGAATGTCTTGCGAACAGTTTTTCCATACTGAGATGAAAAGCTTGAAAATCATGGAGGACCGGATCATCTTGATTTACTAGTGGGATCGACCAGTCTGCCGCATTGCCACTATACGAAAGCACGAAAGCACGAAAGCTACTTTAGCTTGATCAGTTGGAAAGGCTGCTGGCCGGCATAAGAAATGCAACCGGCACTGATTGATAAATACTGCAAACCTCTTTGGGTCACCAGAAAATCATTCGGGCGGAGCCAGAGGTACATTCCCAGGTAGGTTGATCTGCACTGGATTCATAGAGGATGTAGAAGGAAGATTTCCCCCAGATGCGGGTAACGGGGTCTGTCCGGCTTGTGACTGTAGCAATTGTCTAGCGAGATCATCTGTTCGCTCCTTGGAAATAATCAGTTCCCTTCTTAGAGCGTTCGTTTCCTGACGGGCTGCATGCACTTCTGCCCTTAGTTCCCCAAGTAACTGGGCTAGCTGGTCGGTATCCGAGGTTTCCATAGCGCCTGGACGGGAGTTTTGTGGCTTGCTTTGCGTTCTGTAACGCTCACCTGATTCCCGTAGAGGCGCCGGTCTTGACTGGGCGTATACCGTATCTTCAAAGGTGATGTGTAACACACGGCTGGCTCTTTGGGCTGGACCTCTGTGCACTGTATGTCTGACTCGAAGGGTAAGATGTCTTAGGTAAGTGAACGCCGTGCTCTCCATCTGCCTCGGGGCAGGGTGCTGTAACCAGTTTCTTCACTGGATGAGCAGGCCTCTTGACTTCAGAGGACTGCTGTCCGTCGTTTACTGCACGAACTGTAAGTTTCGAGTAATTCTAATGTCTTTAAAGTCTTTAGTAATGATGTTTCTTGTTTTGCAGGGTTCCGGCGATGGCGGATGACGGGCTGAAGTGAGTTGAAGATGGAGCCCGTGTGATGAATAGAAGCGCCTGGAAGCACGTAAGTAAGCGCTTGTTGCCTGCTTCACGATGCGCTCTAACTGTCTTTTTATTTTGCAGGTACAAGTTCGGAGCGGCTGCAGGGTGCCGGAATACCCACTGGGTTAGATGTGGAATGGAGTAATGGCACGTGAGTATTAAAGTTCCCCAATGTCTTTAAACGCACCTTGTTTTGTCTTTCAGATGCGGGATGCAGCGCCGAAGGCCTCCGGAGCGTGCGAAGAGTTGGTAAGCTTTTGTCTTTCAGATGCCGGAATGCAGTGTGAAGACCTCCGGAGCGCACGAAGAGTAGGTAAGCCTTTGTCTTTCAGATGCCGGAATGCAGCGCGAGGCGTTGGTGACAGCCGATGGACCAGGTAAGTCAAGAGCTGTCACTGAAGACCGTAATGCTAACCTGTTCTTTCTTGTCTTTATAGGTGTTGCTGAAGACTGGATTCAGGATGGTAAGCCTTTTTCCTTAGGCCCAGGATCAGATGCAGAAGACACGATGAGCGTTCTGCTGCAGAGGATGCAGAATAACGCAAAGCAAGATTCATCCATCGGGTGTGGTTTAAATAGCCTCCTGTAGTGCTTAGGTGTCTCCTTCCACAGCCACGCCTAGGTAAGAAAAGAGTTCCTGCTTTCCAGAAGAGTTCCAGTGTTCTGAATCTAGGGAGTGGCTCCTGCCCCACCCAACAGGAAAAGTAGTTCCAAACAGAAGAGGATCAGAGGCTCAACTGGCAGGCAAGTAAGCAGCATGGTCTGCTGCAGGTAAGTCCACCCAAGCATTATGAGCCCGGCGCTTCCAGCGCTGGGACTGGGCATATTTATGAGCCTGGTGCCACTGGCGCCAGGACTGGGTCCAAAAGGTCCCAATTGGGACTGGTTGGCACTCGGAACCTGGGTTACGGATCTGCTTCCAAGGGAGTTGGGAAAACCCTGACCTTTTGGAAGCAGAGATCATGACAGTACCCCCCCTCAAGGCCCCTCCCAAACCGGGCTTCTCCGGGGGTTTTGGCTTGTCAGGAAATGTTCGGTGAAATCTTTTGATTAGGCGAGGAGCGTGGACATATTCAGCAGGTTCCCAGGATCTCTCTTGGGGGCTGTAGCCTTTCCAGTCAGTTAGGTAAAATAGTTTAGATTTGGAGATCTTGGAGTCCAGAATGCTTTTGACTTCAAACTAGAGTTCTCCATCAACTAGGATAGGTTTTGGAGATTTAGTTAGTCGGGTTTGAGGTTGCACAGGTTTTAATAGAGAGACGTGGAGGACCGGATGTATCTTCATGTGCGGGGGCAAGTCCAACTTGACCGCTACTGGGTTTACTATGGTAGTGATGGAATAGGGACCAAGGTATCTTGGGTTGAATGTGCGTGGCCCTTTTAGAGGTAGATATTTGGTGGATAACCTGACTTGATCCCCTACTTGATATTGAGGGGCTTCCTTCCGATGTTGATCTGCTCCTTTCTTGTATTGTTCTTTAGCCCTTTGAAGGTGAGAAACAGCTTCCTTAAAGGCTTGGGTGATTGTAGAATGCAGGTAGTCCACTGCTGGTGTTTCAAGATCTTGGAGGGGATCCAACTCCGAGGTTCGAGGGTGACTGCCGTACAAAAGAAAAAACGGGGTTTTCCCAGTTCCCGAATGGACAGAGTTATTGTAGGCATATTCGGCTATCCAAAGGATGTCTTTCCAAGTTTTTTTAGTTTGTTGCAGCATGCAGCGTAAATACTGTTCCAGAGTTTGATTTGTCCTCTCGGTTTGTCCGTCGGTCTGAGGGTGGTGACTGGTCGATAGTCTCACATCAATTTGAGCCGCTCGACAGCAACTTCGCCAAAAATGAGAAATAAATTGACTACCTCGATCCGAAATTAGAACCGAAGGAAAACCGTGCAGTCGGACGATGTTTTCGAGAAATTCTCGGGCCAGAGTTGCTGCTGTTGGCAAGCCTTTGAGCAGAATGAAATGCGCCATCTTGGAGAATAAGTCCACGATTACTAGAATCGTATTGTATCCGGAGCATGGAGGTAGATTGGTGATGAAGTCCATAGAAAGCGTATGCCAAGGGCGAGGTGGGATGTCAATAGGGCGTAAGAGGCCTGCTGGTCTTTCCTTTTGACTCTTGTTTTGGGCGCAACCTCCACAGGACATTATAAAGTCTCTGATATCTTTTTGCCAAGACGGCCACCAGAAGTAGCGATTGATCTTTTCTGAGGTCTTGGCCATACCGGGATGTCCTTCCATTAAAGAATCGTGATAACAAGAGATTACTTTTTTCTGTAAATCTGTGCTGGGTAGGTATAATCGTTCTTGGAAATACAATAAGTTGTCCTTTACTGCAAAGTCCTTTCCCTGCAGATGCCAATTCTGTATGTCTGCTGGAGTTACAAGTTGCCTGGCTTTATCCTTAACTTCCTCTATGGATTCTGTGGCGATTACACCCAGAATTCTTTGTTCGGGAATGATTGGTACAGGTTTAGGGTTGATCAAGTGTTCTTCCACTCCCATCCGAGAAAGGGCATCAGCTTTACCGTTCTTTGTACCAGGTCGATAGGTAATTATGAAGTCAAACTCGGCAAAGAATAATGCCCAACGGAGTTGTCTAGAGGATTGGGCCTTTGCGGTTTTCAAATATTGCAGGTTTCGGTGATCCGTAATCACAGTAACGGTGTGTCGGGCCCCCAGCAGATAATGCCGCCAAGCCTTAAAGGCAGACTTGATAGCCAGAAGTTCCTTGTCAGTAATCGTGTAATTGATTTCAGGAGGCGAGAATTTGCGGGACCAAAATGCCACGGGATGCAACTGATTGGTTACCGGGTCCTTTTGTGATAGAACTGCCCCCATGGCAAGGCTTGAAGCATCAGTTTCCACGATGTAGGGGAGTTCGGGGCGAGGGTGTTTTAAGATTGGTGCAGAGATAAATTTAGTCTTCAAATCCTGGAAAGCTTGTTCCGCCTCGGTAGACCATTCAAAACGTTTGTTTTTCTTTAACAAGGCAGTGATGGGCTGGACTATTCGAGAGAATTCGGGGATAAACCTGCGGTAAAAGTTAGCGAAGCCTAACATGCTTTGCACACCTTTTACGGAGGATGGTGATGGCCATTTGAGAACTGCATCGACCTTCTTTGAATCCATACGCACTCCGCCAGGTGATAATATGAATCCCAAGAATTCAACTTCAGTCACGTTGAAAACACATTTTTCCAACTTAGCGAAAAGTTTGTGTTGACGCAATCTTTCGAGGACCTTTTTCACGTGTTTCCGATGTTCAGATTCCGATGAAGAATAAACGAGGATGTCGTCAATGTAAACAACAACACACACATCTATGAGCTCTCTGAGGACATTGTTCATAAAATATTGAAAGGCGGCCGGGGCATTGCAAAGTCCGAAGGGCATGACCTGATATTCAAATAGCCCATACTTGGTGCGGAAGGCCGTCTTCCATTCATCGCCCTCTTTTACTCGTACCAAGTGGTAAGCTCCTCTAAGATCCAGCTTTGTATATATGCATGCTTTTCTGACTTGGTCCAGGAGTTCAGGGATCAAAGGTAACGGATATCTATTCTTAACGGTGATCTGGTTCAGGGAGCGGTAATCTATACAAGTTCTAAGGTCTCCTTCCTTTTTTGGAACGAAGAACAAAGCTGAAGAAGCAGGGGACTTGGAAGGACGAATAAACCCATTTGCCAGGTATTGATCCAGGTATTGTCGAAGGTGAAGGTTCTCAGGCTCGGTGAGGGCATAAATTCTACAACAAGGAGGAGTAGATCCAGGTATCAGGTCTATCTGGCAGTCATAAGACCTATGAGGAGGTAGAGAGTTAGCCTGATCCTTCCGGAAAACATCTTGGTATTCTAGGTATTCGGGAGGTAACTGGGGAGTCTCTGAAGAAATTGCTGCCAGTGCAACACCAGGTGGAGGGTGACAAGTAGAGACACATTCTGGAAACTGGACCGTTCTTGCTCGCCAATCGATCAGAGGATTGTGTTTCTCTAACCAAGGTATTCCTAGAATAATCTGAAACTGAGGGGCCTTGATCACATCGAACACGATCTTCTCATGGTGTCCATCTTGACTTACTAGCGTCACCTCTTGAGTGGTATGCGTTACTGGCCCGGAGGCTATCTCCGTACCATCCACCGTAGTAATGACATCCTTTACAGCCTTGGGACAAAGAGTTAGATTCATCCTCAAAACCATTTCATGATCCACATAATTGCCGATGGCACCGCTGTCGACATAAGCTTCAATTGCATGTAATCGATCCGGATTATCAGGGCTAATGAGGACCATAGGTATCACGAAATGCGAGGTCACGGAACTGGTTTTCACGCTCGGCAAGAGGACCTCTATTCTTGTCGGGCGAGGTCGTTTCCCTGCTCAGAGTTTGTAACTTTGGTAACTGCAGCTCCTACTGCCTTCTTGGCAGGTTTCACCGGACAGTCTCGAAGAAAGTGCCCTGAGTTTCCGCAATAGAGGCATAATTGCAACTGTTTTCTCCTTTCCCGCTCCTTTTGTGTTAGAGGAGCTTTCAGACCCCCTATTTGCATGGGTTCCCTGGAGTCTACTCCTTTGGAAGGAGTTGGCGATTTGGAAAATACTCAAGCATCAAACTTGGAACGATCGGCCTTCCTGTTCTGCAGTCTGTGATCTATTTGAACGACTAAGTCTATATAGTCCGAACAATCTTGTGGGGGATTCACTACTTGGGCTAACACATCTTTGAGCTCTCCACGTAGACCTCTATAAAACAGCGTAATCCTTTTGTCCTCAGGCCATTGAGTTTCCACTATCAGTCTGTTGAAAGACGCAATATAAGCCAAAAGGTCTTGATTACCTTGTCGCAACGAAAGAAGCTCATTGTCCAAGGCCTGCCCCTGTGAATGTCTTGCGAACAGTTTTTCCATACTGAGCTGAAAAGCTTGAAAATCATGGAGGACCGGATCATCTTGATTTACTAGAGGGATCGACCAGTCTGCCGCATTGCCACTAAGGTACAAAAGCACGAAAGCTACTTTAGCTTGATCAGTTGGAAAGGCTGCTGGCCGGCATAAGAAATGCAACCGGCACTGATTGATAAATACTGCAAACCTCTTTGGGTCACCAGAAAATCGTTCGGGCGGAGCCAGAGGTACATTCCCAGGTAGGTTGATCTGCACTGGATTCATAGAGGATGTAGAAGGAAGATTTCCCCCAGATGCGGGTAACGGGGTCTGTCCGGCTTGTGACTGTAGCAATTGTCTAGCGAGATCATCTGTTCGCTCCTTGGAAATAATCAGTTCCCTTCTTAGAGCGTTCGTTTCCTGATGGGCTGCATGCACTTCTGCCCTTAGTTCCCCAAGTAACTGGGCTAGCTGGTCGGTATCCGAGGTTTCCATAGCGCCTGGACGGGAGTTTTGTGGCTTGCTTTGCGTTCTGTAACGCTCACTTGATTCCCGTAGAGGCGCCGGTCTTGACTGGGCGTATACCGTATCTTCAAAGGTGATGTGTAACACACGGCTGGCTCTTTGGGCTGGACCTCTGTGCACTGTATGTCTGACTCGAAGGGTAAGATGTCTTAGGTAAGTGAACGCCGTGCTCTCCATCTGCCTCGGGGCAGGGTGCTGTAACCAGTTTCTTCACTGGATAAGGGGAGCAGGCCTCTTGACTTCAGAGGACTGCTGTCCGTCGTTTACTGCACGAACGGTAAGTTTCGAGTAATTCTAATGTCTTTAAAGTCTTTAGTAATGATGTTTCTTGTTTTGCAGGGTTCCGGCGATGGCGGATGATGGGCTGAAGTGAGTTGAAGATGGAGCCCGTGTGATGAATAGAAGCGCCTGGAAGCACGTAAGTAAGCGCTTGTTGCCTGCTTCACGATGCGCTCTAACTGTCTTTTTATTTTGCAGGTACAAGTTCGGAGCGGCTGCAGGGTGCCGGAATACCCACTGGGTTAGATGTGGAATGGAGTAATGGCACGTGAGTATTAAAGTTCCCCAATGTCTTTAAACGCACCTTGTTTTGTCTTTCAGATGCGGGATGCAGCGCCGAAGGCCTCCGGAGCGTGCAAAGAGTTGGTAAGCTTTTGTCTTTCAGATGCCGGAATGCAGTGTGAAGACCTCCGGAGCGCACGAAGAGTAGGTAAGCCTTTGTCTTTCAGATGCCGGAATGCAGCGCGAGGCGTTGGTGACAGCCGATGGACTAGGTAAGTCAAGAGCTGTCACTGAAGACCGTAATGCTAACCTGTTCTTTCTTGTCTTTATAGGTGTTGCTGAAGGCTAGATTCAGGATGGTAAGCCTTTTTCCTTAGGCCCAGGATCAGATGCAGAAGACACGATGAGCGTTCTGCTGCAGAGGATGCAGAATAACGCAAAGCAAGATTCATCCATCGGGTGTGGTTTAAATAGCCTCCTGTAGTGCTTAGGTGTCTCCTTCCACAACCACGCCTAGGTAAGAAAAGAGTTCCTGCTTTCCAGAAGAGTTCCAGTGTTCTGAATCTAGGGAGTGGCTCCTGCCCCACCCAACAGGAAAAGTAGTTCCAAACAGAAGAGGATCAGAGGCGTAACTGGCAGGCAAGTAAGCAGCATGGTCTGCTGCAGGTAAGTCCACCCAAGCATTATGAGCCCGGCGCTTCCAGCGCTGGGACTGGGCATATTTATGAGCCTGGTGCCACTGGCGCCAGGACTGGGTCCAAAAGGTCCCAATTGGGACTGGTTGGCACTCGGAACCTGGGTTATGGATCTGCTTCCAAGGGAGTTGGGAAAACCCTGACCTTTTGGAAGCAGAGATCATGACAGTACCCCCCCTCAAGGCCCCTCCCAAACCGGGCTTCTCCGGGGGTTTTGGCTTGTCAGGAAATGTTCGGTGAAATCTTTTGATTAGGCGAGGAGCGTGGACATATTCAGCAGGTTCCCAGGATCTCTCTTGGGGGCCGTAGCCTTTCCAGTCAGTTAGGTAAAATAGTTTAGATTTGGAGATCTTGGAGTCCAGAATGCTTTTGACTTCAAACTAGAGTTCTCCATCAACTAGGATAGGTTTTGGAGATTTAGTTAGTCGGGTTTGAGGTTGCACGGGTTTTAATAGAGAGACGTGGAAGACCGGATGTATCTTCATGTGCGGGGGCAAGTCCAACTTGACCGCTACTGGGTTTACTATGGTAGTGATGGAATAGGGACCAAGGTATCTTGGGTTGAATGTGCGTGGCCCTTTTAGAGGTAGATATTTGGTGGATAACCAGACTTGATCCCCTACTTGATATTGAGGGGCTTCCTTCCGATGTTGATCTGCTCCTTTCTTGTATTGTTCTTTAGCCCCTTGAAGGTGAGAAACAGCTTCCTTAAAGGCTTGGGTGATTGTAGAATGCAGGTAGTCCACTGCTGGTGTTTCAAGATCTTGGAGGGGATCCAACTCCGAGGTTCGAGGGTGACTGCCGTACAAAAGAAAAAACGGGGTTTTCCCAGTTCCCGAATGGACAGAGTTATTGTAGGCATATTCGGCTATCCAAAGGATGTCTTTCCAAGTTTTTTCAGTTTGTTGCAGCATGCAGCGTAAATACTGTTCCAGAGTTTGATCTGTCCTCTCGGTTTGTCCGTCGGTCTGAGGGTGGTGACTGGTCGATAGTCTCACATCAATTTGAGCCGACCGACAGCAACTTCGCCAAAAATGAGAAATAAATTGACTACCTCGATCCGAAATTAGAACCGAAGGAAAACCGTGCAGTCGGACGATGTTTCGAGAAATTCTCGGGCCAGAGTTGCTGCTGTTGGCAAGCCTTTGAGCAGAATGAAATGCGCCATCTTGGAGAATAAGTCCACGATTACTAGAATCGTATTGTATCCGGAGCATGGAGGTAGATTGGTGATGAAGTCCATAGAAAGCGTATGCCAAGGGCGAGGTGGGATGTCAATAGGGCGTAAGAGGCCTGCTGGTCTTTCCTTTTGACTCTTGTTTTGGGCGCATACTCCACAGGACATTATAAAGTCTCTGATATCTTTTTTCCAAGACGGCCACCAGAAGTAGCGCTTGATCTTTTCTGAGGTCTTGGCCATACCGGGATGTCCTTCCATTAAAGAATCGTGATAACAAGAGATTACTTTTTTCTGTAAATCTGTGCTGGGTAGGTATAATCGTTATTGGAAATACAATAAGTTGTCCTTTACTGCAAAGTCCTTTCCCTGCAGATGCCAATTCTGTATGTCTGCTGGAGTTACAAGTTGCCTGGCTTTATCCTTAACTTCCTCTATGGATTCTGTGGCGATTACACCCAGAATTCTTTGTTCGGGAATGATTGGTACAGGTTTAGGGTTGATCAAGTGTTCTTCCACTCCCATCCGAGAAAGGGCATCAGCTTTACCGTTCTTTGTACCAGGTCGATAGGTAATTATGAAGTCAAACTCGGCAAAGAATAATGCCCAATGGAGTTGTCTAGAGGATTGGGCTTTTGCGGTTTTCAAATATTGCAGGTTTCAGTGATCCGTAATCACAGTAACGGTGTGTCGGGCCCCCAGCAGATAATGCCGCCAAGCCTTAAAGGCAGACTTGATAGCCAGAAGTTCCTTGTCAGTAATCGTGTAATTGATTTCAGGAGGCGAGAATTTGCGGGACCAAAATGCCACGGGATGCAACTGATTGGTTACCGGGTCCTTTTGTGATAGAACTGCCCCAATGGCAAGGCTTGAAGCATCAGTTTCCACGATGTAGGGGAGTTCGGGGCGAGGGTGTTTTAAGATTGGTGCAGAGATAAATTTAGTCTTCAAATCCTGGAAAGCTTGTTCCGCCTCGGTAGACCATTCAAAACGTTTGTTTTTCTTTAACAAGGCAGTGATGGGCTGGACTATTCGAGAGAATTCGGGGATAAACCTGCGGTAAAAGTTAGCGAAGCCTAACATGCTTTGCACACCTTTTACGGAGGATGGTGATGGCCATTTGAGAACTGCATCGACCTTCTTTGAATCCATACGCACTCCGCCAGGTGAAAATATGAATACCAAGAATTCAACTTCAGTCACGTTGAAAACACATTTTTCCAACTTAGCGAAAAGTTTGTGTTGACGCAATCTTTCGAGGACCATTTTCACGTGTTTCCGATGTTCAGATTCCGATGAAGAATAAACAAGGATGTCGTCAATGTAAACAACAACACACACATCTATGAGCTCTCTGAGGACATTGTTCATAAAATATTGAAAGGCGGCCGGGGCATTGCAAAGTCCGAAGGGCATGACCTGATATTCAAATAGCCCATACTTGGTGCGGAAGGCCGTCTTCCATTCATCGCCCTCTTTTACTCGTACCAAGTGGTAAGCTCCTCTAAGATCCAGCTTTGTATATATGCATGCTTTTCTGACTTGGTCCAGGAGTTCAGGGATCAAAGGTAACGGATATCTATTCTTAACGGTGATCTGGTTCAGGGAGCGGTAATCTATACAAGTTCTAAGGTCTCCTTCCTTTTTTGGAACGAAGAACAAAGCTGAAGAAGCAGGGGACTTGGAAGGACGAATAAACCCATTTGCCAGGTATTGATCCAGGTATTGTCGAAGGTGAAGGTTCTCAGGCTCGGTGAGGGCATAAATTCTACTACAAGGAGGAGTAGATCCAGGTATCAGGTCTATCTGGCAGTCATAAGACCTATGAGGAGGTAGAGAGTTAGCCTGATCCTTCCGGAAAACATCTTGGTATTCTAGGTATTCGGGAGGTAACTGGGGAGTCTCTGAAGAAATTGCTGCCAGTGCAACACCAGGTGGAGGGTGACAAGTAGAGACACATTCTGGAAACTGGACCGTTCTTGCTCGCCAATCGATCAGAGGATTGTGTTTCTCTAACCAAGGTATTCCTAGAATAATCTGAAACTGAGGGGCCTTGATCACATCGAACACGATCTTCTCATGGTGTCCATCTTGACTTACTAGCGTCACCTCTTGAGTGGTATGCGTTACTGGCCCGGAGGCTATCTCCGTACCATCCACCGTAGTAATGACATCCTTTACAGCCTTGGGACAAAGAGTTAGATTCATCCTCAAAACCATTTCATGATCCACATAATTGCCGATGGCACCACTGTCGACATAAGCTTCAATTGCATGTAATCGATCCGGATTATCAGGGCTAATGAGGACCATAGGTATCACGAAATGCGAGGTCACGGAACTGGTTTTCACGCTCGGCAAGAGGACCTCTATTCTTGTCGGGCGAGGTCGTTTCCCTGCTCAGAGTTTGTAACTTTGGTAACTGCAGCTCCTACTGCCTTCTTGGCAGGTTTCACCGGACAGTCTCGAAGAAAGTGCCCTGAGTTTCCGCAATAGAGGCATAATTGCAACTGTTTTCTCCTTTCCCGCTCCTTTTGTGTTAGAGGACCTTTCAGACCCCCTATTTGCATGGGTTCCTTGGAGTCTACTCCTTTGGAAGGAGTTGGCGGTTTGGAAAATACTCGAGCATCAAACTTGGAACGATCGGCCTTCCTGTTCTGCAGTCTGTGATCTATTTGAACGACTAAGTCTATATAGTCCGAACAATCTTGTGGGGGATTCACTACTTGGGCTAACACATCTTTGAGCTCTCCACGTAGACCTCTATAAAACAGCGTAATCCTTTTGTCCTCAGGCCATTGAGTTTCCACTATCAGTCTGTTGAAAGACGCAATATAAGCCAAAAGGTCTTGATTACCTTGTCGCAACGAAAGAAGCTCATTGTCCAAGGCCTGCCCCTGTGAATGTCTTGCGAACAGTTTTTCCATACTGAGCTGAAAAGCTTGAAAATCATGGAGGACCGGATCATCTTGATTTACTAGAGGGATCGACCAGTCTGCCGCATTGCCACTAAGGTACGAAAGCACGAAAGCTACTTTAGCTTGATCAGTTGGAAAGGCTGCTGGCCGGCATAAGAAATGCAACCGGCACTGATTGATAAATACTGCAAACCTCTTTGGGTCACCAGAAAATCGTTCGGGCGGAGCCAGAGGTACATTCCCAGGTAGGTTGATCTGCACTGGATTCATAGAGGATGTAGAAGGAAGATTTCCCCCAGATGCGGGTAACGGGGTCTGTCCGGCTTGTGACTGTAGCAATTGTCTAGCGAGATCATCTGTTCGCTCCTTGGAAATAATCAGTTCCCTTCTTAGAGCGTTCGTTTCCTGACGGGCTGCATGCACTTCTGCCCTTAGTTCCCCAAGTAACTGGGCTAGCTGGTCGGTATCCGAGGTTTCCATAGCGCCTGGACGGGAGTTTTGTGGCTTGCTTTGCGTTCTGTAACGCTCACCTGATTCCCGTAGAGGCGCCGGTCTTGACTGGGCGTATACCGTATCTTCAAAGGTGATGTGTAACACACGGCTGGCTCTTTGGGCTGGACCTCTGTGCACTGTATGTCTGACTCGAAGGGTAAGATGTCTTAGGTAAGTGAACGCCGTGCTCTCCATCTGCCTCGGGGCAGGGTGCTGTAACCAGTTTCTTCACTGGATAAGGGGAGCAGGCCTCTTGACTTCAGAGGACTGCTGTCCGTCGTTTACTGCACGAACGGTAAGTTTCGAGTAATTCTAATGTCTTTAAAGTCTTTAGTAATGATGTTTCTTGTTTTGCAGGGTTCCGGCGATGGCGGATGACGGGCTGAAGTGAGTTGAAGATGGAGCCCGTGTGATGAATAGAAGCGCCTGGAAGCACGTAAGTAAGCGCTTGTTGCCTGCTTCACGATGAGCTCTAACTGTCTTTTTATTTTGCAGGTACAAGTTCGGAGCGGCTGCAGGGTGCCGGAATACCCACTGGGTTAGATGTGGAATGGAGTAATGGCACGTGAGTATTAAAGTTCCCCAATGTCTTTAAACGCACCTTGTTTTGTCTTTCAGATGCGGGATGCAGCGCCGAAGGCCTCCGGAGCGTGCGAAGAGTTGGTAAGCTTTTGTCTTTCAGATGCCGGAATGCAGTGTGAAGACCTCCGGAGCGCACGAAGAGTAGGTAAGCCTTTGTCTTTCAGATGCCGGAATGCAGCGCGAGGCGTTGGTGACAGCCGATGGACCAGGTAAGTCAAGAGCTGTCACTGAAGACCGTAATGCTAACCTGTTCTTTCTTGTCTTTATAGGTGTTGCTGAAGGCTGGATTCAGGATGGTAAGCCTTTTTCCTTAGGCCCAGGATCAGATGCAGAAGACACGATGAGCGTTCTGCTGCAGAGGATGCAGAATAACGCAAAGCAAGATTCATCCATCGGGTGTGGTTTAAATAGCCTCCTGTAGTGCTTAGGTGTCTCCTTCCACAGCCACGCCTAGGTAAGAAAAGAGTTCCTGCTTTCCAGAAGAGTTCCAGTGTTCTGAATCTAGGGAGTGGCTCCTGCCCCACCCAACAGGAAAAGTAGTTCCAAACAGAAGAGGATCAGAGGCGTAACTGGCAGGCAAGTAAGCAGCATGGTCTGCTGCAGGTAAGTCCACCCAAGCATTATGAGCCCGGCGCTTCCAGCGCTGGGACTGGGCATATTTATGAGCCTGGTGCCACTGGCGCCAGGACTGGGTCCAAAAGGTCCCAATTGGGACTGGTTGGCACTCGGAACCTGGGTTATGGATCTGCTTCCAAGGGAGTTGGGAAAACCCTGACCTTTTGGAAGCAGAGATCATGACAGTACCCCCCCTCAAGGCCCCTCCCAAACCGGGCTTCTCCGGGGGTTTTGGCTTGTCAGGAAATGTTCGGTGAAATCTTTTGATTAGGCGAGGAGCGTGGACATATTCAGCAGGTTCCCAGGATCTCTCTTGGGGGCCGTAGCCTTTCCAGTCAGTTAGGTAAAATAGTTTAGATTTGGAGATCTTGGAGTCCAGAATGCTTTTGACTTCAAACTAGAGTTCTCCATCAACTAGGATAGGTTTTGGAGATTTAGTTAGTCGGGTTTGAGGTTGCACGGGTTTTAATAGAGAGACGTGGAAGACCGGATGTATCTTCATGCGCGGGGGCAAGTCCAACTTGACCGCTACTGGGTTTACTATGGTAGTGATGGAATAGGGACCAAGGTATCTTGGGTTGAATGTGCGTGGCCCTTTTAGAGGTAGATATTTGGTGGATAACCAGACTTGATCTCCTACTTGATATTGAGGGGCTTCCTTCCGATGTTGATCTGCTCCTTTCTTGTATTGTTCTTTAGCCCTTTGAAGGTGAGAAACAGCTTCCTTAAAGGCTTGGGTGATTGTAGAATGCAGGTAGTCCACTGCTGGTGTTTCAAGATCTTGGAGGGGATCCAACTCCGAGGTTCGAGGGTGACTGCCGTACAAAAGAAAAAACGGGGTTTTCCCAGTTCCCGAATGGACAGAGTTATTGTAGGCATATTCGGCTATCCAAAGGATGTCTTTCCAAGTTTTTTCAGTTTGTTGCAGCATGCAGCGTAAATACTGTTCCAGAGTTTGATTTGTCCTCTCGGTTTGTCCGTCGGTCTGAGGGTGGTGACTGGTCGATAGTCTCACATCAATTTGAGCCGAATGACAGCAACTTCGCCAAAAATGAGAAATAAATTGACTACCTCGATCCGAAATTAGAACCGAAGGAAAACCGTGCAGTCGGACGATGTTTTCGAGAAATTCTCGGGCCAGAGTTGCTGCTGTTGGCAAGCCTTTGAGCAGAATGAAATGCGCCATCTTGGAGAATAAGTCCACGATTACTAGAATCGTATTGTATCCGGAGCATGGAGGTAGATTGGTGATGAAGTCCATAGAAAGCGTATGCCAAGGGCGAGGTGGGATGTCAATAGGGCGTAAGAGGCCTGCTGGTCTTTCCTTTTGACTCTTGTTTTGGGCGCATACTCCACAGGACATTATAAAGTCTCTGATATCTTTTTTCCAAGACGGCCACCAGAAGTAGCGCTTGATCTTTTCTGAGGTCTTGGCCATACCGGGATGTCCTTCCATTAAAGAATCGTGATAACAAGAGATTACTTTTTTCTGTAAATCTGTGCTGGGTAGGTATAATCGTTCTTGGAAATACAATAAGTTGTCCTTTACTGCAAAGTCCTTTCCCTGCAGATGCCAATTCTGTATGTCTGCTGGAGTTACAAGTTGCCTGGCTTTATCCTTAACTTCCTCTATGGATTCTGTGGCGATTACACCCAGAATTCTTTGTTCGGGAATGATTGGTACAGGTTTAGGGTTGATCAAGTGTTCTTCCACTCCCATCCGAGAAAGGGCATCAGCTTTACCGTTCTTTGTACCAGGTCGATAGGTAATTATGAAGTCAAACTCGGCAAAGAATAATGCCCAATGGAGTTGTCTAGAGGATTGGGCTTTTGCGGTTTTCAAATATTGCAGGTTTCAGTGATCCGTAATCACAGTAACGGTGTGTCGGGCCCCCAGCAGATAATGCCGCCAAGCCTTAAAGGCAGACTTGATAGCCAGAAGTTCCTTGTCAGTAATCGTGTCATTGATTTCAGGAGGCGAGAATTTGCAGGACCAAAATGCCACGGGATGCAACTGATTGGTTACCGGGTCCTTTTGTGATAGAACTGCCCCCATGGCAAGGCTTGAAGCATCAGTTTCCACGATGTAGGGGAGTTCGGGGCAAGGGTGTTTTAAGATTGGTGCAGAGATAAATTTAGTCTTCAAATCCTGGAAAGCTTGTTCCGCCTCGGTAGACCATTCAAAACGTTTGTTTTTCTTTAACAAGGCAGTGATGGGCTGGACTATTCGAGAGAATTCGGGGATAAACCTGCGGTAAAAGTTAGCGAAGCCTAACATGCTTTGCACACCTTTTACGGAGGATGGTGATGGCCATTTGAGAACTGCATCGACCTTCTTTGAATCCATACGCACTCCGCCAGGTGATAATATGAATCCCAAGAATTCAACTTCAGTCACGTTGAAAACACATTTTTCCAACTTAGCGAAAAGTTTGTGTTGACGCAATCTTTCGAGGACCATTTTCACGTGTTTACGATGTTCAGATTCCGATGAAGAATAAACGAGGATGTCGTCAATGTAAACAACAACACACACATCTATGAGCTCTCTGAGGACATTGTTCATAAAATATTGAAAGGCGGCCGGGGCATTGCAAAGTCCGAAGGGCATGACCTGATATTCAAATAGCCCATACTTGGTGCGGAAGGCCGTCTTCCATTCATCGCCCTCTTTTACTCGTACCAAGTGGTAAGCTCCTCTAAGATCCAGCTTTGTATATATGCATGCTTTTCTGACTTGGTCCAGGAGTTCAGGGATCAAAGGTAACGGATATCTATTCTTAACGGTGATCTGGTTCAGGGAGCGGTAATCTATACAAGTTCTAAGGTCTCCTTCCTTTTTTGGAACGAAGAACAAAGCTGAAGAAGCAGGGGACTTGGAAGGACGAATAAACCCATTTGCCAGGTATTGATCCAGGTATTGTCGAAGGTGAAGGTTCTCAGGCTCGGTGAGGGCATAAATTCTACTACAAGGAGGAGTAGATCCAGGTATCAGGTCTATCTGGCAGTCATAAGACCTATGAGGAGGTAGAGAGTTAGCCTGATCCTTCCGGAAAACATCTTGGTATTCTAGGTATTCGGGAGGTAACTGGGGAGTCCCTGAAGAAATTGCTGCCAGTGCAACACCAGGTGGAGGGTGACAAGTAGAGACACATTCTGGAAACTGGACCGTTCTTGCTCGCCAATCGATCAGAGGATTGTGTTTCTCTAACCAAGGTATTCCTAGAATAATCTGAAACTGAGGGGCCTTGATCACATCGAACACGATCTTCTCATGGTGTCCATCTTGACTTACTAGCGTCACCTCTTGAGTGGTATGCGTTACTGGCCCGGAGGCTATCTCCGTACCATCCACCGTAGTAATGACGTCCTTTACAGCCTTGGGACAAAGAGTTAGATTCATCCTCAAAACCATTTCATGATCCACATAATTGCCGATGGCACCGCTGTCGACATAAGCTTCAATTGCATGTAATCGATCCGGATTATCAGGGCTAATGAGGACCATAGGTATCACGAAATGCGAGGTCACGGAACTGGTTTTCACGCTCGGCAAGAGGACCTCTATTCTTGTCGGGCGAGGTCGTTTCCCTGCTCAGAGTTTGTAACTTTGGTAACTGAGCTCCTACTGCCTTCTTGGCAGGCTTCACCGGACAGTCTCGAAGAAAGTGCCCTGAGTTTCCGCAATAGAGGCATAATTGCAACTGTTTTCTCCTTTCCCGCTCCTTTTGTGTTAGAGGACCTTTCAGACCCCCTATTTGCATGGGTTCCCTGGAGTCTACTCCTTTGGAAGGAGTTGGCGGTTTGGAAAATACTCGAGCATCAAACTTGGAACGATCGGCCTTCCTGTTCTGCAGTCTGTGATCTATTTGAACGACTAAGTCTATATAGTCCGAACAATCTTGTGGGGGATTCACTACTTGGGCTAACACATCTTTGAGCTCTCCACGTAGACCTCTATAAAACAGCGTAATCCTTTTGTCCTCAGGCCATTGAGTTTCCACTATCAGTCTGTTGAAAGACGCAATATAAGCCAAAAGGTCTTGATTACCTTGTCGCAACGAAAGAAGCTCATTGTCCAAGGCCTGCCCCTGTGAATGTCTTGCGAACAGTTTTTCCATACTGAGCTGAAAAGCTTGAAAATCATGGAGGACCGGATCATCTTGATTTACTAGAGGGATCGACCAGTCTGCCGCATTGCTACTAAGGTACGAAAGCACGAAAGCTACTTTAGCTTGATCAGTTGGAAAGGCTGCTGGCCGGCATAAGAAATGCAACCGGCACTGATTGATAAATACTGCAAACCTCTTTGGGTCACCAGAAAATCGTTCGGGCGGAGCCAGAGGTACATTCCCAGGTAGGTTGATCTGCACTGGATTCATAGAGGATGTAGAAGGAAGATTTCCCCCAGATGCGGGTAACGGGGTCTGTCCGGCTTGTGACTGTAGCAATTGTCTAGCGAGATCATCTGTTCGCTCCTTGGAAATAATCAGTTCCCTTCTTAGAGCGTTCGTTTCCTGACGGGCTGCATGCACTTCTGCCCTTAGTTCCCCAAGTAACTGGGCTAGCTGGTCGGTATCCGAGGTTTCCATAGCGCCTGGACGGGAGTTTTGTGGCTTGCTTTGCGTTCTGTAACGCTCACCTGATTCCCGTAGAGGCGCCGGTCTTGACTGGGCGTATACCGTATCTTCAAAGGTGATGTGTAACACACGGCTGGCTCTTTGGGCTGGACCTCTGTGCACTGTATGTCTGACTCGAAGGGTAAGATGTCTTAGGTAAGTGAACGCCGTGCTCTCCATCTGCCTCGGGGCAGGGTGCTGTAACCAGTTTCTTCACTGGATAAGGGGAGCAGGCCTCTTGACTTCAGAGGACTGCTGTCCGTCGTTTACTGCACGAACGGTAAGTTTCGAGTAATTCTAATGTCTTTAAAGTCTTTAGTAATGATGTTTCTTGTTTTGCAGGGTTCCGGCGATGGCGGATGACGGGCTGAAGTGAGTTGAAGATGGAGCCCGTGTGATGAATAGAAGCGCCTGGAAGCACGTAAGTAAGCGCTTGTTGCCTGCTTCACGATGCGCTCTAACTGTCTTTTTATTTTGCAGGTACAAGTTCGGAGCGGCTGCAGGGTGCCGGAATACCCACTGGGTTAGATGTGGAATGGAGTAATGGCACGTGAGTATTAAAGTTCCCCAATGTCTTTAAACGCACCTTGTTTTGTCTTTCAGATGCGGGATGCAGCGCCGAAGGCCTCCGGAGCGTGCGAAGAGTTGGTAAGCTTTTGTCTTTCAGATGCCGGAATGCAGTGTGAAGACCTCCGGAGCGCACGAAGAGTAGGTAAGCCTTTGTCTTTCAGATGCCGGAATGCAGCGCGAGGCGTTGGTGACAGCCGATGGACCAGGTAAGTCAAGAGCTGTCACTGAAGACCGTAATGCTAACCTGTTCTTTCTTGTCTTTATAGGTGTTGCTGAAGGCTGGATTCAGGATGGTAAGCCTTTTTCCTTAGGCCCAGGATCAGATGCAGAAGACACGATGAGCGTTCTGCTGCAGAGGATGCAGAATAACGCAAAGCAAGATTCATCCATCGGGTGTGGTTTAAATAGCCTCCTGTAGTGCTTAGGTGTCTCCTTCCACAGCCACGCCTAGGTAAGAAAAGAGTTCCTGCTTTCCAGAAGAGTTCCAGTATTCTGAATCTAGGGAGTGGCTCCTGCCCCACCCAACAGGAAAAGTAGTTCCAAACAGAAGAGGATCAGAGGCGTAACTGGCAGGCAAGTAAGCAGCATGGTCTGCTGCAGGTAAGTCCACCCAAGCATTATGAGCCCGGCGCTTCCAGCGCTGGGACTGGGCATATTTATGAGCCTGGTGCCACTGGCGCCAGGACTGGGTCCAAAAGGTCCCAATTGGGACTGGTTGGCACTCGGAACCTGGGTTATGGATCTGCTTCCAAGGGAGTTGGGAAAACCCTGACCTTTTGGAAGCAGAGATCATGACAGTACCCCCCTCAAGGCCCCTCCCAAACCGGGCTTCTCCGGGGGTTTTGGCTTGTCAGGAAATGTTCGGTGAAATCTTTTGATTAGGCGAGGAGCGTGGACATATTCAGCAGGTTCCCAGGATCTCTCTTGGGGGCCGTAGCCTTTCCAGTCAGCTAGGTAAAATAGTTTAGATTTGGAGATCTTGGAGTCCAGAATGCTTTTGACTTCAAACTAGAGTTCTCCATCAACTAGGATAGGTTTTGGAGATTTAGTTAGTCGGGTTTGAGGTTGCACGGGTTTTAATAGAGAGACGTGGAAGACCGGATGTATCTTCATGTGCGGGGGCAAGTCCAACTTGACCGCTACTGGGTTTACTATGGTAGTGATGGAATAGGGACCAAGGTATCTTGGGTTGAATGTGCGTGGCCCTTTTAGAGGTAGATATTTGGTGGATAACCAGACTTGATCCCCTACTTGATATTGAGGGGCTTCCTTCCGATGTTGATCTGCTCCTTTCTTGTATTGTTCTTTAGCCCTTTGAAGGTGAGAAACAGCTTCCTTAAAGGCTTGGGTGATTGTAGAATGCAGGTAGTCCACTGCTGGTGTTTCAAGATCTTGGAGGGGATCCAACTCCGAGGTTCGAGGGTGACTGCCGTACAAAAGAAAAAACGGGGTTTTCCCAGTTCCCGAATGGACAGAATTATTGTAGGCATATTCGGCTATCCAAAGGATGTCTTTCCAAGTTTTTTCAGTTTGTTGCAGCATGCAGCGTAAATACTGTTCCAGAGTTTGATTTGTCCTCTCGGTTTGTCCGTCGGTCTGAGGGTGGTGACTGGTCGATAGTCTCACATCAATTTGAGCCGACCGACAGCAACTTCGCCAAAAATGAGAAATAAATTGACTACCTCGATCCGAAATTAGAACCGAAGGAAAACCGTGCAGTCGGACGATGTTTCGAGAAATTCTCGGGCCAGAGTTGCTGCTGTTGGCAAGCCTTTGAGCAGAATGAAATGCGCCATCTTGGAGAATAAGTCCACGATTACTAGAATCGTATTGTATCCGGAGCATGGAGGTTAATTGGTGATGAAGTCCATAGAAAGCGTATGCCAAGGGCGAGGTGGGATGTCAATAGGGCGTAAGAGGCCTGCTGGTCTTTCCTTTTGACTCTTGTTTTGGGCGCATACTCCACAGGACATTATAAAGTCTCTGATATCTTTTTTCCAAGACGGCCACCAGAAGTAGCGCTTGATCTTTTCTGAGGTCTTGGCCATACCGGGATGTCCTTCCATTAAAGAATCGTGATAACAAGAGATTACTTTTTTCTGTAAATCTGTGCTGGGTAGGTATAATCGTTATTGGAAATACAATAAGTTGTCCTTTACTGCAAAGTCCTTTCCCTGCAGATGCCAATTCTGTATGTCTGCTGGAGTTACAAGTTGCCTGGCTTTATCCTTAACTTCCTCTATGGATTCTGTGGCGATTACACCCAGAATTCTTTGTTCGGGAATGATTGGTACAGGTTTAGGGTTGATCAAGTGTTCTTCCACTCCCATCCGAGAAAGGGCATCAGCTTTACCGTTCTTTGTACCAGGTCGATAGGTAATTATGAAGTCAAACTCGGCAAAGAATAATGCCCAATGGAGTTGTCTAGAGGATTGGGCTTTTGCGGTTTTCAAATATTGCAGGTTTCAGTGATCCGTAATCACAGTAACGGTGTGTCGGGCCCCCAGCAGATAATGCCGCCAAGCCTCAGTTTCCACGATGTAGGGGAGTTCGGGGCGAGGGTGTTTTAAGATTGGTGCAGAGATAAATTTAGTCTTCAAATCCTGGAAAGCTTGTTCCGCCTCGGTAGACCATTCAAAACGTTTGTTTTTCTTTAACAAGGCAGTGATGGGCTGGACTATTCGAGAGAATTCGGGGATAAACCTGCGGTAAAAGTTAGCGAAGCCTAACATGCTTTGCACACCTTTTACGGAGGATGGTGATGGCCATTTGAGAACTGCATCGACCTTCTTTGAATCCATACGCACTCCGCCAGGTGATAATATGAATCCCAAGAATTCAACTTCAGTCACGTTGAAAACACATTTTTCCAACTTAGCGAAAAGTTTGTGTTGACGCAATCTTTCGAGGACCATTTTCACGTGTTTCCGATGTTCAGATTCCGATGAAGAATAAACGAGGATGTCGTCAATGTAAACAACAACACACACATCTATGAGCTCTCTGAGGACATTGTTCATAAAATATTGAAAGGCGGCCGGGGCATTGCAAAGTCCGAAGGGCATGACCTGATATTCAAATAGCCCATACTTGGTGCGGAAGGCCGTCTTCCATTCATCACCCTCTTTTACTCGTACCAAGTGGTAAGCTCCTCTAAGATCCAGCTTTGTATATATGCATGCTTTTCTGACTTGGTCCAGGAGTTCAGGGATCAAAGGTAACGGATATCTATTCTTAACGGTGATCTGGTTCAGGGAGCGGTAATCTATACAAGTTCTAAGGTCTCCTTCCTTTTTTGGAACGAAGAACAAAACTGAAGAAGCAGGGGACTTGGAAGGACGAATAAACCCATTTGCCAGGTATTGATCCAGGTATTGTCGAAGGTGAAGGTTCTCAGGCTCGGTGAGGGCATAAATTCTACTACAAGGAGGAGTAGATCCAGGTATCAGGTCTATCTGGCAGTCATAAGACCTATGAGGAGGTAGAGAGTTAGCCTGATCCTTCCGGAAAACATCTTGGTATTCTAGGTATTCGGGAGGTAACTGGGGAGTCTCTGAAGAAATTGCTGCCAGTGCAACACCAGGTGGAGGGTGACAAGTAGAGACACATTCTGGAAACTGGACCGTTCTTGCTCGCCAATCGATCAGAGGATTGTGTTTCTCTAACCAAGGTATTCCTAGAATAATCTGAAACTGAGGGGCCTTGATCACATCGAACACGATCTTCTCATGGTGTCCATCTTGACTTACTAGCGTCACCTCTTGAGTGGTATGCGTTACTGGCCCGGAGGCTATCTCCGTACCATCCACCGTAGTAATGACGTCCTTTACAGCCTTGGGACAAAGAGTTAGATTCATCCTCAAAACCATTTCATGATCCACATAATTGCCGATGGCACCGCTGTCGACATAAGCTTCAATTGCATGTAATCGATCCGGATTATCAGGGCTAATGAGGACCATAGGTATCACGAAATGCGAGGTCACGGAACTGGTTTTCACGCTCGGCAAGAGGACCTCTATTCTTGTCGGGCGAGGTCGTTTCCCTGCTCAGAGTTTGTAACTTTGGTAACTGCAGCTCCTACTGCCTTCTTGGCAGGTTTCACCGGACAGTCTCGAAGAAAGTGCCCTGAGTTTCCGCAATAGAGGCATAATTGCAACTGTTTTCTCCTTTCCCGCTCCTTTTGTGTTAGAGGACCTTTCAGACCCCCTATTTGCATGGGTTCCCTGGAGTCTACTCCTTTGGAAGGAGTTGGCGGTTTGGAAAATACTCGAGCATCAAACTTGGAACGATCGGCCTTCCTGTTCTGCAGTCTGTGATCTATTTGAACGACTAAGTCTATATAGTCCGAACAATCTTGTGGGGGATTCACTACTTGGGCTAACACATCTTTGAGCTCTCCACGTAGACCTCTATAAAACAGCGTAATCCTTTTGTCCTCAGGCCATTGAGTTTCCACTATCAGTCTGTTGAAAGACGCAATATAAGCCAAAAGGTCTTGATTACCTTGTCGCAACGAAAGAAGCTCATTGTCCAAGGCCTGCCCCTGTGAATGTCTTGCGAACAGTTTTTCCATACTGAGCTGAAAAGCTTGAAAATCATGGAGGACCGGATCATCTTGATTTACTAGAGGGATCGACCAGTCTGCCGCATTGCCACTAAGGTACGAAAGCACGAAAGCTACTTTAGCTTGATCAGTTGGAAAGGCTGCTGGCCGGCATAAGAAATGCAACCGGCACTGATTGATAAATACTGCAAACCTCTTTGGGTCACCAGAAAATCGTTCGGGCGGAGCCAGAGGTACATTCCCAGGTAGGTTGATCTGCACTGGATTCATAGAGGATGTAGAAGGAAGATTTCCCCCAGATGCGGGTAACGGGGTCTGTCCGGCTTGTGACTGTAGCAATTGTCTAGCGAGATCATCTGTTCGCTCCTTGGAAATAATCAGTTCCCTTCTTAGAGCGTTCGTTTCCTGACGGGCTGCATGCACTTCTGCCCTTAGTTCCCCAAGTAACTGGGCTAGCTGGTCGGTATCCGAGGTTTCCATAGCGCCTGGACGGGAGTTTTGTGGCTTGCTTTGCGTTCTGTAACGCTCACCTGATTCCCGTAGAGGCGCCGGTCTTGACTGGGCGTATACCGTATCTTCAAAGGTGATGTGTAACACACGGCTGGCTCTTTGGGCTGGACCTCTGTGCACTGTATGTCTGACTCGAAGGGTAAGATGTCTTAGGTAAGTGAACGCCGTGCTCTCCATCTGCCTCGGGGCAGGGTGCTGTAACCAGTTTCTTCACTGGATAAGGGGAGCAGGCCTCTTGACTTCAGAGGACTGCTGTCCG
This sequence comes from Ambystoma mexicanum, assembly GCF_040938575.1. NCBI lineage: Eukaryota > Metazoa > Chordata > Amphibia > Caudata > Ambystomatidae > Ambystoma > Ambystoma mexicanum. The sequence goes on from NC_090936.1 coordinate 358,488,343, forward strand.
TCGTTTACTGCACGAACGGTAAGTTTCGAGTAATTCTAATGTCTTTAAAGTCTTTAGTAATGATGTTTCTTGTTTTGCAGGGTTCCGGCGATGGCGGATGACGGGCTGAAGTGAGTTGAAGATGGAGCCCGTGTGATGAATAGAAGCGCCTGGAAGCACGTAAGTAAGCGCTTGTTGCCTGCTTCACGATGCGCTCTAACTGTCTTTTTATTTTGCAGGTACAAGTTCGGAGCGGCTGCAGGGTGCCGGAATACCCACTGGGTTAGATGTGGAATGGAGTAATGGCACGTGAGTATTAAAGTTCCCCAATGTCTTTAAACGCACCTTGTTTTGTCTTTCAGATGCGGGATGCAGCGCCGAAGGCCTCCGGAGCGTGCGAAGAGTTGGTAAGCTTTTGTCTTTCAGATACCGGAATGCAGTGTGAAGACCTCCGGAGCGCACGAAGAGTAGGTAAGCCTTTGTCTTTCAGATGCCGGAATGCAGCGCGAGGCGTTGGTGACAGCCGATGGACCAGGTAAGTCAAGAGCAGTCACTGAAGACCGTAATGCTAACCTGTTCTTTCTTGTCTTTATAGGTGTTGCTGAAGACTGGATTCAGGATGGTAAGCCTTTTTCCTTAGGCCCAGGATCAGATGCAGAAGACACGATGAGCGTTCTGCTGCATAGGATGCAGAATAACGCAAAGCAAGATTCATCCATCGGGTGTGGTTTAAATAGCCTCCTGTAGTGCTTAGGTGTCTCCTTCCACAGCCACGCCTAGGTAAGAAAAGAGTTCCTGCTTTCCAGAAGAGTTCCAGTGTTCTGAATCTAGGGAGTGGCTCCTGCCCCACCCAACAGGAAAAGTAGTTCCAAACAGAAGAGGATCAGAGGCTCAACTGGCAGGCAAGTAAGCAGCATGGTCTGCTGCAGGTAAGTCCACCCAAGCATTATGAGCCCGGCGCTTCCAGCGCTGGGACTGGGCATATTTATGAGCCTGGTGCCACTGGCGCCAGGACTGGGTCCAAAAGGTCCCAATTGGGACTGGTTGGCACTCGGAACCTGGGTTATGGATCTGCTTCCAAGGGAGTTGGGAAAACCCTGACCTTTTGGAAGCAGAGATCATGACAGTACCCCCCCTCAAGGCCCCTCCCAAACCGGGCTTCTCCGGGGGTTTTGGCTTGTCAGGAAATGTTCGGTGAAATCTTTTGATTAGGCGAGGAGCGTGGACATATTCAGCAGGTTCCCAGGATCTCTCTTGGGGGCCGTAGCCTTTCCAGTCAGTTAGGTAAAATAGTTTAGATTTGGAGATCTTGGAGTCCAGAATGCTTTTGACTTCAAACTAGAGTTCTCCATCAACTAGGATAGGTTTTGGAGATTTAGTTAGTCGGGTTTGAGGTTGCACGGGTTTTAATAGAGAGACGTGGAAGACCGGATGTATCTTCATGTGCGGGGGCAAGTCCAACTTGACCGCTACTGGGTTTACTATGGTAGTGATGGAATAGGGACCAAGGTATCTTGGGTTGAATGTGCGTGGCCCTTTTAGAGGTAGATATTTGCTGGATAACCAGACTTGATCCCCTACTTGATATTGAGGGGCTTCCTTCCGATGTTGATCTGCTCCTTTCTTGTATTGTTCTTTAGCCCTTTGAAGGTGAGAAACAGCTTCCTTAAAGGCTTGGGTGATTGTAGAATGCAGGTAGTCCACTGCTGGTGTTTCAAGATCTTGGAGGGGATCCAACTCCGAGGTTCGAGGGTGACTGCCGTACAAAAGAAAAAACGGGGTTTTCCCAGTTCCCGAATGGACAGAGTTATTGTAGGCATATTCGGCTATCCAAAGGATGTCTTTCCAAGTTTTTTCAGTTTGTTGCAGCATGCAGCGTAAATACTGTTCCAGAGTTTGATTTGTCCTCTCGGTTTGTCCGTCGGTCTGAGGGTGGTGACTGGTCGATAGTCTCACATCAATTTGAGCCGACCGACAGCAACTTCGCCAAAAATGAGAAATAAATTGACTACCTCGATCCGAAATTAGAACCGAAGGAAAACCGTGCAGTCGGACGATGTTTTCGAGAAATTCTCGGGCCAGAGTTGCTGCTGTTGGCAAGCCTTTGAGCAGAATGAAATGCGCCATCTTGGAGAATAAGTCCACGATTACTAGAATCGTATTGTATCCGGAGCATGGAGGTAGATTGGTGATGAAGTCCATAGAAAGCGTATGCCAAGGGCGAGGTGGGATGTCAATAGGGCGTAAGAGGCCTGCTGGTCTTTCCTTTTGACTCTTGTTTTGGGCGCATACTCCACAGGACATTATAAAGTCTCTGATATCTTTTTTCCAAGACGGCCACCAGAAGTAGCGCTTGATCTTTTCTGAGGTCTTGGCCATACCGGGATGTCCTTCCATTACAGAATCGTGATAACAAGAGATTACTTTTTTCTGTAAATCTGTGCTGGGTAGGTATAATCGTTCTTGGAAATACAATAAGTTGTCCTTTACTGCAAAGTCCTTTCCCTGCAGATGCCAATTCTGTATGTCTGCTGGAGTTACAAGTTGCCTGGCTTTATCCTTAACTTCCTCTATGGATTCTGTGGCGATTACACCCAGAATTCTTTGTTCGGGAATGATTGGTACAGGTTTAGGGTTGATCAAGTGTTCTTCCACTCCCATCCGAGAAAGGGCATCAGCTTTACCGTTCTTTGTACCAGGTCGATAGGTAATTATGAAGTCAAACTCGGCAAAGAATAATGCCCAATGGAGTTGTCTAGAGGATTGGGCTTTTGCGGTTTTCAAATATTGCAGGTTTCAGTGATCCGTAATCACAGTAACGGTGTGTCGGGCCCCCAGCAGATAATGCCGCCAAGCCTTAAAGGCAGACTTGATAGCCAGAAGTTCCTTGTCAGTAATCGTGTCATTGATTTCAGGAGGCGAGAATTTGCGGGACCAAAATGCCACGGGATGCAACTGATTGGTTACCGGGTCCTTTTGTGATAGAACTGCCCCCATGGCAAGGCTTGAAGCATCAGTTTCCACGATGTAGGGGAGTTCGGGGCGAGGGTGTTTTAAGATTGGTGCAGAGATAAATTTAGTCTTCAAATCCTGGAAAGCTTGTTCCGCCTCGGTAGACCATTCAAAACGTTTGTTTTTCTTTAACAAGGCAGTGATGGGCTGGACTATTCGAGAGAATTCGGGGATAAACCTGCGGTAAAAGTTAGCGAAGCCTAACATGCTTTGCACACCTTTTACGGAGGATGGTGATGGCCATTTGAGAACTGCATCGACCTTCTTTGAATCCATACGCACTCCGCCAGGTGATAATATGAATCCCAAGAATTCAACTTCAGTCACGTTGAAAACACATTTTTCCAACTTAGCGAAAAGTTTGTGTTGACGCAATCTTTCGAGGACCATTTTCACGTGTTTCCGATGTTCAGATTCCGATGAAGAATAAACGAGGATGTCGTCAATGTAAACAACAACACACACATCTATGAGCTCTCTGAGGACATTGTTCATAAAATATTGAAAGGCGGCCGGGGCATTGCAAAGTCCGAAGGGCATGACCTGATATTCAAATAGCCCATACTTGGTGCGGAAGGCCGTCTTCCATTCATCGCCCTCTTTTACTCGTACCAAGTGGTAAGCTCCTCTAAGATCCAGCTTTGTATATATGCATGCTTTTCTGACTTGGTCCAGGAGTTCAGGGATCAAAGGTAACGGATATCTATTCTTAACGGTGATCTGGTTCAGGGAGCGGTAATCTATACAAGTTCTAAGGTCTCCTTCCTTTTTTGGAACGAAGAACAAAGCTGAAGAAGCAGGGGACTTGGAAGGACGAATAAACCCATTTGCCAGGTATTGATCCAGGTATTGTCGAAGGTGAAGGTTCTCAGGCTCGGTGAGGGCATAAATTCTACTACAAGGAGGAGTAGATCCAGGTATCAGGTCTATCTGGCAGTCATAAGACCTATGAGGAGGTAGAGAGTTAGCCTGATCCTTCCGGAAAACATCTTGGTATTCTAGGTATTCGGGAGGTAACTGGGGAGTCTCTGAAGAAATTGCTGCCAGTGCAACACCAGGTGGAGGGTGACAAGTAGAGACACATTCTGGAAACTGGACCGTTCTTGCTCGCCAATCGATCAGAGGATTGTGTTTCTCTAACCAAGGTATTCCTAGAATAATCTGAAACTGAGGGGCCTTGATCACATCGAACACGATCTTCTCATGGTGTCCATCTTGACTTACTAGCGTCACCTCTTGAGTGGTATGCGTTACTGGCCCGGAGGCTATCTCCGTACCATCCACCGTAGTAATGACGTCCTTTACAGCCTTGGGACAAAGAGTTAGATTCATCCTCAAAACCATTTCATGATCCACATAATTGCCGATGGCACCGCTGTCGACATAAGCTTCAATTGCATGTAATCGATCCGGATTATCAGGGCTAATGAGGACCATAGGTATCACGAAATGCGAGGTCACGGAACTGGTTTTCACGCTCGGCAAGAGGACCTCTATTCTTGTCGGGCGAGGTCGTTTCCCTGCTCAGAGTTTGTAACTTTGGTAACTGCAGCTCCTACTGCCTTCTTGGCAGGTTTCACCGGACAGTCTCGAAGAAAGTGCCCTGAGTTTCCGCAATAGAGGCATAATTGCAACTGTTTTCTCCTTTCCCGCTCCTTTTGTGTTAGAGGACCTTTCAGACCCCCTATTTGCATGGGTTCCCTGGAGTCTACTCCTTTGGAAGGAGTTGGCGGTTTGGAAAATACTCGAGCATCAAACTTGGAACGATCGGCCTTCCTGTTCTGCAGTCTGTGATCTATTAGAACAACTAAGTCTATATAGTCCGAACAATCTTGTGGGGGATTCACTACTTGGGCTAACACATCTTTGAGCTCTCCACGTAGACCTCTATAAAACAGCGTAATCCTTTTGTCCTCAGGCCATTGAGTTTCCACTATCAGTCTGTTGAAAGACGCAATATAAGCCAAAAGGTCTTGATTACCTTGTCGCAACGAAAGAAGCTCATTGTCCAAGGCCTGCCCCTGTGAATGTCTTGCGAACAGTTTTTCCATACTGAGCTGAAAAGCTTGAAAATCATGGAGGACCGGATCATCTTGATTTACTAGAGGTATCGACCAGTCTGCCGCATTGCCACTAAGGTACGAAAGCACGAAAGCTAATTTAGCTTGATCAGTTGGAAAGGGTGCTGGCCGGCATAAGAAATGCAACCGGCACTGATTGATAAATACTGCAAACCTCTTTGGGTCACCAGAAAATCGTTCGGGCGGAGCCAGAGGTACATTCCCAGGTAGGTTGATCTGCACTGGATTCATAGAGGATGTAGAAGGAAGATTTCCCCCAGATGCGGGTAACGGGGTCTGTCCGGCTTGTGACTGTAGCAATTGTCTAGCGAGATCATCTGTTCGCTCCTTGGAAATAATCAGTTCCCTTCTTAGAGCGTTCGTTTCCTGACGGGCTGCATGCACTTCTGCCCTTAGTTCCCCAAGTAACTGGGCTAGCTGGTCGGTATCCGAGGTTTCCATAGCGCCTGGACGGGAGTTTTGTGGCTTGCTTTGCGTTCTGTAACGCTCACCTGATTCCCGTAGAGGCGCCGGTCTTGACTGGGCGTATACCGTATCTTCAAAGGTGATGTGTAACACACGGCTGGCTCTTTGGGCTGGACCTCTGTGCACTGTATGTCTGACTCGAAGGGTAAGATGTCTTAGGTAAGTGAACGCCGTGCTCTCCATCTGCCTCGGGGCAGGGTGCTGTAACCAGTTTCTTCACTGGATAAGGGGAGCAGGCCTCTTGACTTCAGAGGACTGCTGTCCGTCGTTTACTGCACGAACGGTAAGTTTCGAGTAATTCTAATGTCTTTAAAGTCTTTAGTAATGATGTTTCTTGTTTTGCAGGGTTCCGGCGATGGCGGATGACGGGCTGAAGTGAGTTGAAGATGGAGCCCGTGTGATGAATAGAAGCGCCTGGAAGCACGTAAGTAAGCGCTTGTTGCCTGCTTCACGATGCGCTCTAACTGTCTTTTTATTTTGCAGGTACAAGTTCGGAGCGGCTGCAGGGTGCCGGAATACCCACTGGGTTAGATGTGGAATGGAGTAATGGCACGTGAGTATTAAAGTTCCCCAATGTCTTTAAACGCACCTTGTTTTGTCTTTCAGATGCGGGATGCAGCGCCGAAGGCCTCCGGAGCGTGCGAAGAGTTGGTAAGCTTTTGTCTTTCAGATGCCGGAATGCAGTGTGAAGACCTCCGGAGCGCACGAAGAGTAGGTAAGCCTTTGTCTTTCAGATGCCGGAATGCAGCGCGAGGCGTTGGTGACAGCCGATGGACCAGGTAAGTCAAGAGCTGTCACTGAAGACCGTAATGCTAACCTGTTCTTTCTTGTCTTTATAGGTGTTGCTGAAGACTGGATTCAGGATGGTAAGCCTTTTTCCTTAGGCCCAGGATCAGATGCAGAAGACACGATGAGCGTTCTGCGGCAGAGGATGCAGAATAACGCAAAGCAAGATTCATCCATCGGGTGTGGTTTAAATAGCCTCCTGTAGTGCTTAGGTGTCTCCTTCCACAGCCACGCCTAGGTAAGAAAAGAGTTCCTGCTTTCCAGAAGAGTTCCAGTGTTCTGAATCTAGGGAGTGGCTCCTGCCCCACCCAACAGGAAAAGTAGTTCCAAACAGAAGAGGATCAGAGGCTCAACTGGCAGGCAAGTAAGCAGCATGGTCTGCTGCAGGTAAGTCCACCCAAGCATTATGAGCCCGGCGCTTCCAGCGCTGGGACTGGGCATATTTATGAGCCTGGTGCCACTGGCGCCAGGACTGGGTCCAAAAGGTCCCAATTGGGACTGGTTGGCACTCGGAACCTGGGTTATGGATCTGCTTCCAAGGGAGTTGGGAAAACCCTGACCTTTTGGAAGCAGAGATCATGACAGTACCCCCCCTCAAGGCCCCTCCCAAACCGGGCTTCTCCGGGGGTTTTGGCTTGTCAGGAAATGTTCGGTGAAATCTTTTGATTAGGCGAGGAGCGTGGACATATTCAGCAGGTTCCCAGGATCTCTCTTGGGGGCCGTAGCCTTTCCAGTCAGTTAGGTAAAATAGTTTAGATTTGGAGATCTTGGAGTCCAGAATGCTTTTGACTTCAAACTAGAGTTCTCCATCAACTAGGATAGGTTTTGGAGATTTAGTTAGTCGGGTTTGAGGTTGCACGGGTTTTAATAGAGAGACGTGGAAGACCGGATGTATCTTCATGTGCGGGGGCAAGTCCAACTTGACCGCTACTGGGTTTACTATGGTAGTGATGGAATAGGGACCAAGGTATCTTGGGTTGAATGTGCGTGGCCCTTTTAGAGGTAGATATTTGGTGGATAACCAGACTTGATCCCCTACTTGATATTGAGGGGCTTCCTTCCGATGTTGATCTGCTCCTTTCTTGTATTGTTCTTTAGCCCTTTGAAGGTGAGAAACAGCTTCCTTAAAGGCTTGGGTGATTGTAGAATGCAGGTAGTCCACTGCTGGTGTTTCAAGATCTTGGAGGGGATCCAACTCCGAGGTTCGAGGGTGACTGCCGTACAAAAGAAAAAACGGGGTTTTCCCAGTTCCCGAATGGACAGAGTTATTGTAGGCATATTCGGCTATCCAAAGGATGTCTTTCCAAGTTTTTTCAGTTTGTTGCAGCATGCAGCGTAAATACTGTTCCAGAGTTTGATTTGTCCTCTCGGTTTGTCCGTCGGTCTGAGGGTGGTGACTGGTCGATAGTCTCACATCAATTTGAGCCGACCGACAGCAACTTCGCCAAAAATGAGAAATAAATTGACTACCTCGATCCGAAATTAGAACCGAAGGAAAACCGTGCAGTCGGACGATGTTTTCGAGAAATTCTCGGGCCAGAGTTGCTGCTGTTGGCAAGCCTTTGAGCAGAATGAAATGCGCCATCTTGGAGAATAAGTCCACGATTACTAGAATCGTATTGTATCCGGAGCATGGAGGTAGATTGGTGATGAAGTCCATAGAAAGCGTATGCCAAGGGCGAGGTGGGATGTCAATAGGGCGTAAGAGGCCTGCTGGTCTTTCCTTTTGACTCTTGTTTTGGGCGCATACTCCACAGGACATTATAAAGTCTCTGATATCTTTTTTCCAAGACGGCCACCAGAAGTAGCGCTTGATCTTTTCTGAGGTCTTGGCCATACCGGGATGTCCTTCCATTAAAGAATCGTGATAACAAGAGATTACTTTTTTCTGTAAATCTGTGCTGGGTAGGTATAATCGTTCTTGGAAATACAATAAGTTGTCCTTTACTGCAAAGTCCTTTCCCTGCAGTTGCCAATTCTGTATGTCTGCTGGAGTTACAAGTTGCCTGGCTTTATTCTTAACTTCCTCTATGGATTCTGTGGCGATTACACCCAGAATTCTTTGTTCGGGAATGATTGGTACAGGTTTAGGGTTGATCAAGTGTTCTTCCACTCCCATCCGAGAAAGGGCATCAGCTTTACCGTTCTTTGTACCAGGTCGATAGGTAATTATGAAGTCAAACTCGGCAAAGAATAATGCCCAATGGAGTTGTCTAGAGGATTGGGCTTTTGCGGTTTTCAAATATTGCAGGTTTCAGTGATCCGTAATCACAGTAACGGTGTGTCGGGCCCCCAGCAGATAATGCCGCCAAGCCTTAAAGGCAGACTTGATAGCCAGAAGTTCCTTGTCAGTAATCGTGTCATTGATTTCAGGAGGCGAGAATTTGCGGGACCAAAATGCAACGGGATGCAACTGATTGGTTACCGGGTCCTTTTGTGATAGAACTGCCCCCATGGCAAGGCTTGAAGCATCAGTTTCCACGATGTAGGGGAGTTCGGGGCGAGGGTGTTTTAAGATTGGTGCAGAGATAAATTTAGTCTTCAAATCCTGGAAAGCTTGTTCCGCCTCGGTAGACCATTCAAAACGTTTGTTTTTCTTTAACAAGGCAGTGATGGGCTGGACTATTCGAGAGAATTCGGGGATAAACCTGCGGTAAAAGTTAGCGAAGCCTAACATGCTTTGCACACCTTTTACGGAGGATGGTGATGGCCATTTGAGAACTGCATCGACCTTCTTTGAATCCATACGCACTCCGCCAGGTGATAATATGAATCCCAAGAATTCAACTTCAGTCACGTTGAAAACACATTTTTCCAACTTAGCGAAAAGTTTGTGTTGACGCAATCTTTCGAGGACCATTTTCACGTGTTTACGATGTTCAGATTCCGATGAAGAATAAACGAGGATATCGTCAATGTAAACAACAACACACACATCTATGAGCTCTCTGAGGACATTGTTCATAAAATATTGAAAGGCGGCCGGGGCATTGCAAAGTCCGAAGGGCATGACCTGATATTCAAATAGCCCATACTTGGTGCGGAAGGCCGTCTTCCATTCATCGCCCTCTTTTACTCGTACCAAGTGGTAAGCTCCTCTAAGATCCAGCTTTGTATATATGCATGCTTTTCTGACTTGGTCCAGGAGTTCAGGGATCAAAGGTAACGGATATCTATTCTTAACGGTGATCTGGTTCAGGGAGCGGTAATCTATACAAGTTCTAAGGTCTCCTTCCTTTTTTGGAACGAAGAACAAAGCTGAAGAAGCAGGGGACTTGGAAGGACGAATAAACCCATTTGCCAGGTATTGATCCAGGTATTGTCGAAGGTGAAGGTTCTCAGGCTCGGTGAGGGCATATATTCTACTACAAGGAGGAGTAGATCCAGGTATCAGGTCTATCTGGCAGTCATAAGACCTATGAGGAGGTAGAGAGTTAGCCTGATCCTTCCGGAAAACATCTTGGTATTCTAGGTATTCGGGAGGTAACTGGGGAGTCTCTGAAGAAATTGCTGCCAGTGCAACACCAGGTGGAGGGTGACAAGTAGAGACACATTCTGGAAACTGGACCGTTCTTGCTCGCCAATCGATCAGAGGATTGTGTTTCTCTAACCAAGGTATTCCTAGAATAATCTGAAACTGAGGGGCCTTGATCACATCGAACACGATCTTCTCATGGTGTCCATCTTGACTTACTAGCGTCACCTCTTGAGTGGTATGCGTTACTGGCCCGGAGGCTATCTCCGTACCATCCACCGTAGTAATGACGTCCTTTACAGCCTTGGGACAAAGAGTTAGATTCATCCTCAAAACCATTTCATGATCCACATAATTGCCGATGGCACCGCTGTCGACATAAGCTTCAATTGCATGTAATCGATCCGGATTATCAGGGCTAATGAGGACCATAGGTATCACGAAATGCGAGGTCACGGAACTGGTTTTCACGCTCGGCAAGAGGACCTCTATTCTTGTCGGGCGAGGTCGTTTCCCTGCTCAGAGTTTGTAACTTTGGTAACTGAGCTCCTACTGCCTTCTTGGCAGGCTTCACCGGACAGTCTCGAAGAAAGTGCCCTGAGTTTCCGCAATAGAGGCATAATTGCAACTGTTTTCTCCTTTCCCGCTCCTTTTGTGTTAGAGGACCTTTCAGACCCCCTATTTGCATGGGTTCCCTGGAGTCTACTCCTTTGGAAGGAGTTGGCGGTTTGGAAAATACTCGAGCATCAAACTTGGAACGATCGGCCTTCCTGTTCTGCAGTCTGTGATCTATTTGAACGACTAAGTCTATATAGTCCGAACAATCTTGTGGGGGATTCACTACTTGGGCTAACACATCTTTGAGCTCTCCACGTAGACCTCTATAAAACAGCGTAATCCTTTTGTCCTCAGGCCATTGAGTTTCCACTATCAGTCTGTTGAAAGACGCAATATAAGCCAAAAGGTCTTGATTACCTTGTCGCAACGAAAGAAGCTCATTGTCCAAGGCCTGCCCCTGTGAATGTCTTGCGAACAGTTTTTCCATACTGAGCTGAAAAGCTTGAAAATCATGGAGGACCGGATCATCTTGATTTACTAGAGGGATCGACCAGTCTGCCGCATTGCTACTAAGGTACGAAAGCACGAAAGCTACTTTAGCTTGATCAGTTGGAAAGGCTGCTGGCCGGCATAAGAAATGCAACCGGCACTGATTGATAAATACTGCAAACCTCCTTGGGTCACCAGAAAATCGTTCGGGCGGAGCCAGAGGTACATTCCCAGGTAGGTTGATCTGCACTGGATTCATAGAGGATGTAGAAGGAAGATTTCCCCCAGATGCGGGTAACGGGGTCTGTCCGGCTTGTGACTGTAGCAATTGTCTAGCGAGATCATCTGTTCGCTCCTTGGAAATAATCAGTTCCCTTCTTAGAGCGTTCGTTTCCTGACGGGCTGCATGCACTTCTGCCCTTAGTTCCCCAAGTAACTGGGCTAGCTGGTCGGTATCCGAGGTTTCCATAGCGCCTGGACGGGAGTTTTGTGGCTTGCTTTGCGTTCTGTAACGCTCACCTGATTCCCGTAGAGGCGCCGGTCTTGACTGGGCGTATACCGTATCTTCAAAGGTGATGTGTAACACACGACTGGCTCTTTGGGCTGGACCTCTGTGCACTGTATGTCTGACTCGAAGGGTAAGATGTCTTAGGTAAGTGAACGCCGTGCTCTCCATCTGCCTCGGGGCAGGGTGCTGTAACCAGTTTCTTCACTGGATAAGGGGAGCAGGCCTCTTGACTTCAGAGGACTGCTGTCCGTCGTTCACTGCACGAACGGTAAGTTTCGAGTAATTCTAATGTCTTTAAAGTCTTTAGTAATGATGTTTCTTGTTTTGCAGGGTTCCGGCGATGGCGGATGATGGGCTGAAGTGAGTTGAAGATGGAGCCCGTGTGATGAATAGAAGCGCCTGGAAGCACGTAAGTAAGCGCTTGTTGCCTGCTTCACGATGCGCTCTAACTGTCTTTTTATTTTGCAGGTACAAGTTCGGAGCGGCTGCAGGGTGCCGGAATACCCACTGGGTTAGATGTGGAATGGAGTAATGGCACGTGAGTATTAAAGTTCCCCAATGTCTTTAAACGCACCTTGTTTTGTCTTTCAGATGTGGGATGCAGCGCCGAAGGCCTCCGGAGCGTGCGAAGAGTTGGTAAGCTTTTGTCTTTCAGATGCCGGAATGCAGTGTGAAGACCTCCGGAGCGCACGAAGAGTAGGTAAGCCTTTGTCTTTCAGATGCCGGAATGCAGCGCGAGGCGTTGGTGACAGCCGATGGACCAGGTAAGTCAAGAGCTGTCACTGAAGAACGTACTGCTAACCTGTTCTTTCTTGTCTTTATAGGTGTTGCTGAAGGCTGGATTCAGGATGGTAAGCCTTTTTCCTTAGGCCCAGGATCAGATGCAGAAGACACGATGAGCGTTCTGCTGCAGAGGATGCAGAATAACGCAAAGCAAGATTCATCCATCGGGTGTGGTTTAAATAGCCTCCTGTAGTGCTTAGGTGTCTCCTTCCACAGCCACGCCTAGGTAAGAAAAGAGTTCCTGCTTTCCAGAAGAGTTCCAGTGTTCTGAATCTAGGGAGTGGCTCCTGCCCCACCCAACAGGAAAAGTAGTTCCAAACAGAAGAGGATCAGAGGCGTAACTGGCAGGCAAGTAAGCAGCATGGTCTGCTGCAGGTAAGTCCACCCAAGCATTATGAGCCCGGCGCTTCCAGCGCTGGGACTGGGCATATTTATGAGCCTGGTGCCACTGGCGCCAGGACTGGGTCCAAAAGGTCCCAATTGGGACTGGTTGGCACTCGGAACCTGGGTTATGGATCTGCTTCCAAGGGAGTTGGGAAAACCCTGACCTTTTGGAAGCAGAGATCATGACAGTACCCCCCTCAAGGCCCCTCCCAAACCGGGCTTCTCCGGGGGTTTTGGCTTGTCAGGAAATGTTCGGTGAAATCTTTTGATTAGGCGAGGAGCGTGGACATATTCAGCAGGTTCCCAGGATCTCTCTTGGGGGCCGTAGCCTTTCCAGTCAGTTAGGTAAAATAGTTTAGATTTGGAGATCTTGGAGTCCAGAATGCTTTTGACTTCAAACTAGAGTTCTCCATCAACTAGGATAGGTTTTGGAGATTTAGTTAGTCGGGTTTGAGGTTGCACGGGTTTTAATAGAGAGACGTGGAAGACCGGATGTATCTTCATGTGCGGGGGCAAGTCCTACTTGACCGCTACTGGGTTTACTATGGTAGTGATGGAATAGGGACCAAGGTATCTTGGGTTGAATGTGCGTGGCCCTTTTAGAGGTAGATATTTGGTGGATAACCAGACTTGATCCCCTACTTGATATTGAGGGGCTTCCCTCCGATGTTGATCTGCTCCTTTCTTGTATTGTTCTTTAGCCCTTTGAAGGTGAGAAACAGCTTCCTTAAAGGCTTGGGTGATTGTAGAATGCAGGTAGTCCACTGCTGGTGTTTCAAGATCTTGGAGGGGATCCAACTCCGAGGTTCGAGGGTGACTGCCGTACAAAAGAAAAAACGGGGTTTTCCCAGTTCCCGAATGGACAGAGTTATTGTAGGCATATTCGGCTATCCAAAGGATGTCTTTCCAAGTTTTTTCAGTTTGTTGCAGCATGCAGCGTAAATACTGTTCCAGAGTTTGATTTGTCCTCTCGGTTTGTCCGTCGGTCTGAGGGTGGTGACTGGTCGATAGTCTCACATCAATTTGAGCCGACCGACAGCAACTTCGCCAAAAATGAGAAATAAATTGACTACCTCGATCCGAAATTAGAACCGAAGGAAAACCGTGCAGTCGGACGATGTTTCGAGAAATTCTCGGGCCAGAGTTGCTGCTGTTGGCAAGCCTTTGAGCAGAATGAAATGCGCCATCTTGGAGAATAAGTCCACGATTACTAGAATCGTATTGTATCCGGAGCATGGAGGTAGATTGGTGATGAAGTCCATAGAAAGCGTATGCCAAGGGCGAGGTGGGATGTCAATAGGGCGTAAGAGGCCTGCTGGTCTTTCCTTTTGACTCTTGTTTTGGGCGCATACTCCACAGGACATTATAAAGTCTCTGATATCTTTTTTCCAAGACAGCCACCAGAAGTAGCGCTTGATCTTTTCTGAGGTCTTGGCCATACCGGGATGTCCTTCCATTAAAGAATCGTGATAACAAGAGATTACTTTTTTCTGTAAATCTGTGCTGGGTAGGTATAATCGTTATTGGAAATACAATAAGTTGTCCTTTACTGCAAAGTCCTTTCCCTGCAGATACCAATTCTGTATGTCTGCTGGAGTTACAAGTTGCCTGGCTTTATCCTTAACTTCCTCTATGGATTCTGTGGCGATTACACCCAGAATTCTTTGTTCGGGAATGATTGGTACAGGTTTAGGGTTGATCAAGTGTTCTTCCACTCCCATCCGAGAAAGGGCATCAGCTTTACCGTTCTTTGTACCAGGTCGATAGGTAATTATGAAGTCAAACTCGGCAAAGAATAATGCCCAATGGAGTTGTCTAGAGGATTGGGCTTTTGCGGTTTTCAAATATTGCAGGTTTCAGTGATCCGTAATCACAGTAACGGTGTGTCGGGCCCCCAGCAGATAATGCCGCCAAGCCTTAAAGGCAGACTTGATAGCCAGAAGTTCCTTGTCAGTAATCGTGTCATTGATTTCAGGAGGCGAGAATTTGCGGGACCAAAATGCCACGGGATGCAACTGATTGGTTACCGGGTCCTTTTGTGATAGAACTGCCCCCATGGCAAGGCTTGAAGCATCAGTTTCCACGATGTAGGGGAGTTCGGGGCGAGGGTGTTTTAAGATTGGTGCAGAGATAAATTTAGTCTTCAAATCCTGGAAAGCTTGTTCCGCCTCGGTAGACCATTCAAAACGTTTGTTTTTCTTTAACAAGGCAGTGATGGGCTGGACTATTCGAGAGAATTCGGGAATAAACCTGCGGTAAAAGTTAGCGAAGCCTAACATGCTTTGCACACCTTTTACGGAGGATGGTGATGGCCATTTGAGAACTGCATCGACCTTCTTTGAATCCATACGCACTCCGCCAGGTGATAATATGAATCCCAAGAATTCAACTTCAGTCACGTTGAAAACACATTTTTCCAACTTAGCGAAAAGTTTGTGTTGACGCAATCTTTCGAGGACCATTTTCACGTGTTTCCGATGTTCAGATTCCGATGAAGAATAAACGAGGATGTCGTCAATGTAAACAACAACACACACATCTATGAGCTCTCTGAGGACATTGTTCATAAAATATTGAAAGGCGGCCGGGGCATTGCAAAGTCCGAAGGGCATGACCTGATATTCAAATAGCCCATACTTGGTGCGGAAGGCCGTCTTCCATTCATCGCCCTCTTTTACTCGTACCAAGTGGTAAGCTCCTCTAAGATCCAGCTTTGTATATATGCATGCTTTTCTGACTTGGTCCAGGAGTTCAGGGATCAAAGGTAACGGATATCTATTCTTAACGGTGATCTGGTTCAGGGAGCGGTAATCTATACAAGTTCTAAGGTCTCCTTCCTTTTTTGGAACGAAGAACAAAGCTGAAGAAGCAGGGGACTTGGAAGGACGAATAAACCCATTTGCCAGGTATTGATCCAGGTATTGTCGAAGGTGAAGGTTCTCAGGCTCGGTGAGGGCATAAATTCTACTACAAGGAGGAGTAGATCCAGGTATCAGGTCTATCTGGCAGTCATAAGACCTATGAGGAGGTAGAGAGTTAGCCTGATCCTTCCGGAAAACATCTTGGTATTCTAGGTATTCGGGAGGTAACTGGGGAGTCTCTGAAGAAATTGCTGCCAGTGCAACACCAGGTGGAGGGTGACAAGTAGAGACACATTCTGGAAACTGGACCGTTCTTGCTCGCCAATCGATCAGAGGATTGTGTTTCTCTAACCAAGGTATTCCTAGAATAATCTGAAACTGAGGGGCCTTGATCACATCGAACACGATCTTCTCATGGTGTCCATCTTGACTTACTAGCGTCACCTCTTGAGTGGTATGCGTTACTGGCCCGGAGGCTATCTCCGTACCATCCACCGTAGTAATGACGTCCTTTACAGCCTTGGGACAAAGAGTTAGATTCATCCTCAAAACCATTTCATGATCCACATAATTGCCGATGGCACCGCTGTCGACATAAGCTTCAATTGCATGTAATCGATCCGGATTATCAGGGCTAATGAGGACCATAGGTATCACGAAATGCGAGGTCACGGAACTGGTTTTCACGCTCGGCAAGAGGACCTCTATTCTTGTCGGGCGAGGTCGTTTCCCTGCTCAGAGTTTGTAACTTTGGTAACTGCAGCTCCTACTGCCTTCTTGGCAGGTTTCACCGGACAGTCTCGAAGAAAGTGCCCTGAGTTTCCGCAATAGAGGCATAATTGCAACTGTTTTCTCCTTTCCCGCTCCTTTTGTGTTAGAGGACCTTTCAGACCCCCTATTTGCATGGGTTCCCTGGAGTCTACTCCTTTGGAAGGAGTTGGCGGTTTGGAAAATACTCGAGCATCAAACTTGGAACGATCGGCCTTCCTGTTCTGCAGTCTGTGATCTATTTGAACGACTAAGTCTATATAGTACGAACAATCTTGTGGGGGATTCACTACTTGGGCTAACACATCTTTGAGCTCTCCACGTAGACCTCTATAAAACAGCGTAATCCTTTTGTCCTCAGGCCATTGAGTTTCCACTATCAGTCTGTTGAAAGACGCAATATAAGCCAAAAGGTCTTGATTACCTTGTCGCAACGAAAGAAGCTCATTGTCCAAGGCCTGCCCCTGTGAATGTCTTGCGAACAGTTTTTCCATACTGAGCTGAAAAGCTTGAAAATCATGGAGGACCGGATCATCTTGATTTACTAGAGGGATCGACCAGTCTGCCGCATTGCCACTAAGGTACGAAAGCACGAAAGCTACTTTAGCTTGATCAGTTGGAAAGGCTGCTGGCCGGCATAAGAAATGCAACCGGCACTGATTGATAAATACTGCAAACCTCTTTGGGTCACCAGAAAATCGTTCGGGCGGAGCCAGAGGTACATTCCCAGGTAGGTTGATCTGCACTGGATTCATAGAGGATGTAGAAGGAAGATTTCCCCCAGATGCGGGTAACGGGGTCTGTCCGGCTTGTGACTGTAGCAATTGTCTAGCGAGATCATCTGTTCGCTCCTTGGAAATAATCAGTTCCCTTCTTAGAGCGTTCGTTTCCTGACGGGCTGCATGCACTTCTGCCCTTAGTTCCCCAAGTAACTGGGCTAGCTGGTCGGTATCCGAGGTTTCCATAGCGCCTGGACGGGAGTTTTGTGGCTTGCTTTGCGTTCTGTAACGCTCACCTGATTCCCGTAGAGGCGCCGGTCTTGACTGGGCGTATACCGTATCTTCAAAGGTGATGTGTAACACACGGCTGGCTCTTTGGGCTGGACCTCTGTGCACTGTATGTCTGACTCGAAGGGTAAGATGTCTTAGGTAAGTGAACGCCGTGCTCTCCATCTGCCTCGGGGCAGGGTGCTGTAACCAGTTTCTTCACTGGATAAGGGGAGCAGGCCTCTTGACTTCAGACGACTGCTGTCCGTCGTTTACTGCACGAACGGTAAGTTTCGAGTAATTCTAATGTCTTTAAAGTCTTTAGTAATGATGTTTCTTGTTTTGCAGGGTTCCGGCGATGGCGGATGACGGGCTGAAGTGAGTTGAAGATGGAGCCCGTGTGATGAATAGAAGCGCCTGGAAGCACGTAAGTAAGCGCTTGTTGCCTGCTTCACGATGCGCTCTAACTGTCTTTTTATTTTGCAGGTACAAGCTGGAGCGGCTGCAGGGTGCCGGAATACCCACTGGGTTAGATGTGGAATGGAGTAATGGCACGTGAGTATTAAAGTTCCCCAATGTCTTTAAACGCACCTTGTTTTGTCTTTCAGATGCGGGATGCAGCGCCGAAGGCCTCCGGAGCGTGCGAAGAGTTGGTAAGCTTTTGTCTTTCAGATGCCGGAATGCAGTGTGAAGACCTCCGGAGCGCACGAAGAGTAGGTAAGCCTTTGTCTTTCAGATGCCGGAATGCAGCACGAGGCGTTGGTGACAGCCGATGGACCAGGTAAGTCAAGAGCTGTCACTGAAGACCGTAATGCTAACCTGTTCTTTCTTGTCTTTATAGGTGTTGCTGAAGACTGGATTCAGGATGGTAAGCCTTTTTCCTTAGGCCCAGGATCAGATGCAGAAGACACGATGAGCGTTCTGCTGCAGAGGATGCAGAATAACGCAAAGCAAGATTCATCCATCGGGTGTGGTTTAAATAGCCTCCTGTAGTGCTTAGGTGTCTCCTTCCACAGCCACGCCTAGGTAAGAAAAGAGTTCCTGATTTCCAGAAGAGTTCCAGTGTTCTGAATCTAGGGAGTGGCTCCTGCCCCACCCAACAGGAAAAGTAGTTCCAAACAGAAGAGGATCAGAGGCTCAACTGGCAGGCAAGTAAGCAGCATGGTCTTCTGCAGGTAAGTCCACCCAAGCATTATGAGCCCGGCGCTTCCAGCGCTGGGACTGGGCATATTTATGAGCCTGGTGCCACTGGCGCCAGGACTGGGTCCAAAAGGTCCCAATTGGGACTGGTTGGCACTCGGAACCTGGGTTATGGATCTGCTTCCAAGGGAGTTGGGAAAACCCTGACCTTTTGGAAGCAGAGATCATGACAGTACCCCCCCTCAAGGCCCCTCCCAAACCGGGCTTCTCCGGGGGTTTTGGCTTGTCAGGAAATGTTCGGTGAAATCTTTTGATTAGGCGAGGAGCGTGGACATATTCAGCAGGTTCCCAGGATCTCTCTTGGGGGCCGTAGCCTTTCCAGTCAGTTAGGTAAAATAGTTTAGATTTGGAGATCTTGGAGTCCAGAATGCTTTTGACTTCAAACTAGAGTTCTCCATCAACTAGGATAGGTTTTGGAGATTTAGTTAGTCGGGTTTGAGGTTGCACGGGTTTTAATAGAGAGACGTGGAAGACCGGATGTATCTTCATGTGCGGGGGCAAGTCCAACTTGACCGCTACTGGGTTTACTATGGTAGTGATGGAATAGGGACCAAGGTATCTTGGGTTGAATGTGCGTGGCCCTTTTAGAGGTAGATATTTGGTGGATAACCAGACTTGATCCCCTACTTGATATTGAGGGGCTTCCTTCCGATGTTGATCTGCTCCTTTCTTGTATTGTTCTTTAGCCCTTTGAAGGTGAGAAACAGCTTCCTTAAAGGCTTGGGTGATTGTAGAATGCAGGTAGTCCACTGCTGGTGTTTCAAGATCTTGGAGGGGATCCAACTCCGAGGTTCGAGGGTGACTGCCGTACAAAAGAAAAAACGGGGTTTTCCCAGTTCCCGAATGGACAGAGTTATTGTAGGCATATTCGGCTATCCAAAGGATGTCTTTCCAAGTTTTTTCAGTTTGTTGCAGCATGCAGCGTAAATACTGTTCCAGAGTTTGATTTGTCCTCTCGGTTTGTCCGTCGGTCTGAGGGTGGTGACTGGTCGATAGTCTCACATCAATTTGAGCCGACCGACAGCAACTTCGCCAAAAATGAGAAATAAATTGACTACCTCGATCCGAAATTAGAACCGAAGGAAAACCGTGCAGTCGGACGATGTTTTCGAGAAATTCTCGGGCCAGAGTTGCTGCTGTTGGCAAGCCTTTGAGCAGAATGAAATGCGCCATCTTGGAGAATAAGTCCACGATTACTAGAATCGTATTGTATCCGGAGCATGGAGGTAGATTGGTGATGAAGTCCATAGAAAGCGTATGCCAAGGGCGAGGTGGGATGTCAATAGGGCGTAAGAGGCCTGCTGGTCTTTCCTTTTGACTCTTGTTTTGGGCGCATACTCCACATGACATTATAAAGTCTCTGATATCTTTTTTCCAAGACGGCCACCAGAAGTAGCGCTTGATCTTTTCTGAGGTCTTGGCCATACCGGGATGTCCTTCCATTAAAGAATCGTGATAACAAGAGATTAATTTTTTCTGTAAATCTGTGCTGGGTAGGTATAATCGTTCTTGGAAATACAATAAGTTGTCCTTTACTGCAAAGTCCTTTCCCTGCAGATGCCAATTCTGTATGTCTGCTGGAGTTACAAGTTGCCTGGCTTTATCCTTAACTTCCTCTATGGATTCTGTGGCGATTACACCCAGAATTCTTTGTTCGGGAATGATTGGTACAGGTTTAGGGTTGATCAAGTGTTCTTCCACTCCCATCCGAGAAAGGGCATCAGCTTTACCGTTCTTTGTACCAGGTCGATAGGTAATTATGAAGTCAAACTCGGCAAAGAATAATGCCCAATGGAGTTGTCTAGAGGATTGGGCTTTTGCGGTTTTCAAATATTGCAGGTTTCAGTGATCCGTAATCACAGTAACGGTGTGTCGGGCCCCCAGCAGATAATGCCGCCAAGCCTTAAAGGCAGACTTGATAGCCAGAAGTTCCTTGTCAGTAATCGTGTCATTGATTTCAGGAGGCGAGAATTTGCGGGACCAAAATGCCACGGGATGCAACTGATTGGTTACCGGGTCCTTTTGTGATAGAACTGCCCCCATGGCAAGGCTTGAAGCATCAGTTTCCACGATGTAGGGGAGTTCGGGGCGAGGGTGTTTTAAGATTGGTGCAGAGATAAATTTAGTCTTCAAATCCTGGAAAGCTTGTTCCGCCTCGGTAGACCATTCAAAACGTTTGTTTTTCTTTAACAAGGCAGTGATGGGCTGGACTATTCGAGAGAATTCGGGGATAAACCTGCGGTAAAAGTTAGCGAAGCCTAACATGCTTTGCACACCTTTTACGGAGGATGGTGATGGCCATTTGAGAACTGCATCGACCTTCTTTGAATCCATACGCACTCCGCCAGGTGATAATATGAATCCCAAGAATTCAACTTCAGTCACGTTGAAAACACATTTTTCCAACTTAGCGAAAAGTTTGTGTTGACGCAATCTTTCGAGGACCATTTTCACGTGTTTACGATGTTCAGATTCCGATGAAGAATAAACGAGGATATCGTCAATGTAAACAACAACACACACATCTATGAGCTCTCTGAGGACATTGTTCATAAAATATTGAAAGGCGGCCGGGGCATTGCAAAGTCCGAAGGGCATGACCTGATATTCAAATAGCCCATACTTGGTGCGGAAGGCCGTCTTCCATTCATCGCCCTCTTTTACTCGTACCAAGTGGTAAGCTCCTCTAAGATCCAGCTTTGTATATATGCATGCTTTTCTGACTTGGCCCAGGAGTTCAGGGATCAAAGGTAACGGATATCTATTCTTAACGGTGATCTGGTTCAGGGAGCGGTAATCTATACAAGTTCTAAGGTCTCCTTCCTTTTTTGGAACGAAGAACAAAGCTGAAGAAGCAGGGGACTTGGAAGGACGAATAAACCCATTTGCCAGGTATTGATCCAGGTATTGTCGAAGGTGAAGGTTCTCAGGCTCGGTGAGGGCATATATTCTACTACAAGGAGGAGTAGATCCAGGTATCAGGTCTATCTGGCAGTCATAAGACTATGAGGAGGTAGAGAGTTAGCCTGATCCTTCCGGAAAACATCTTGGTATTCTAGGTATTTGGGAGGTAACTGGGGAGTCTCTGAAGAAATTGCTGCCAGTGCAACACCAGGTGGAGGGTGACAAGTAGAGACACATTCTGGAAACTGGACCGTTCTTGCTCGCCAATCGATCAGAGGATTGTGTTTCTCTAACCAAGGTATTCCTAGAATAATCTGAAACTGAGGGGCCTTGATCACATCGAACACGATCTTCTCATGGTGTCCATCTTGACTTACTAGCGTCACCTCTTGAGTGGTATGCGTTACTGGCCCGGAGGCTATCTCCGTACCATCCACCGTAGTAATGACGTCCTTTACAGCCTTGGGACAAAGAGTTAGATTCATCC
Source organism: Ambystoma mexicanum (assembly GCF_040938575.1). Taxonomy (NCBI): domain Eukaryota; kingdom Metazoa; phylum Chordata; class Amphibia; order Caudata; family Ambystomatidae; genus Ambystoma; species Ambystoma mexicanum. The sequence continues at coordinate 358,510,069 of NC_090936.1, forward strand.
TCAAAACCATTTCATGATCCACATAATTGCCGATGGCACCGCTGTCGACATAAGCTTCAATTGCATGTAATCGATCCGGATTATCAGGGCTAATGAGGACCATAGGTATCACGAAATGCGAGGTCACGGAACTGGTTTTCACGCTCGGCAAGAGGACCTCTATTCTTGTCGGGCGAGGTTGTTTCCCTGCTCAGAGTTTGTAACTTTGGTAACTGAGCTCCTACTGCCTTCTTGGCAGGCTTCACCGGACAGTCTCGAAGAAAGTGCCCTGAGTTTCCGCAATAGAGGCATAATTGCAACTGTTTTCTCCTTTCCCGCTCCTTTTGTGTTAGAGGACCTTTCAGACCCCCTATTTGCATGGGTTCCCTGGAGTCTACTCCTTTGGAAGGAGTTGGCGGTTTGGAAAATACTCGAGCATCAAACTTGGAACGATCGGCCTTCCTGTTCTGCAGTCTGTGATCTATTTGAACGACTAAGTCTATATAGTCCGAACAATCTTGTGGGGGATTCACTACTTGGGCTAACACATCTTTGAGCTCTCCACGTAGACCTCTATAAAACAGCGTAATCCTTTTGTCCTCAGGCCATTGAGTTTCCACTATCAGTCTGTTGAAAGACGCAATATAAGCCAAAAGGTCTTGATTACCTTGTCGCAACGAAAGAAGCTCATTGTCCAAGGCCTGCCCCTGTGAATGTCTTGCGAACAGTTTTTCCATACTGAGCTGAAAAGCTTGAAAATCATGGAGGACCGGATCATCTTGATTTACTAGAGGGATCGACCAGTCTGCCGCATTGCTACTAAGGTACGAAAGCACGAAAGCTACTTTAGCTTGATCAGTTGGAAAGGCTGCTGGCCGGCATAAGAAATGCAACCGGCACTGATTGATAAATACTGCAAACCTCTTTGGGTCACCAGAAAATCGTTCGGGCGGAGCCAGAGGTACATTCCCAGGTAGGTTGATCTGCACTGGATTCATAGAGGATGTAGAAGGAAGATTTCCCCCAGATGCGGGTAACGGGGTCTGTCCGGCTTGTGACTGTAGCAATTGTCTAGCGAGATCATCTGTTCGCTCCTTGGAAATAATCAGTTCCCTTCTTAGAGCGTTCGTTTCCTGACGGGCTGCATGCACTTCTGCCCTTAGTTCCCCAAGTAACTGGGCTAGCTGGTCGGTATCCGAGGTTTCCATAGCGCCTGGACGGGAGTTTTGTGGCTTGCTTTGCGTTCTGTAACGCTCACCTGATTCCCGTAGAGGCGCCGGTCTTGACTGGGCGTATACCGTATCTTCAAAGGTGATGTGTAACACACGGCTGGCTCTTTGGGCTGGACCTCTGTGCACTGTATGTCTGACTCGAAGGGTAAGATGTCTTAGGTAAGTGAACGCCGTGCTCTCCATCTGCCTCGGGGCAGGGTGCTGTAACCAGTTTCTTCACTGGATAAGGGGAGCAGGCCTCTTGACTTCAGAGGACTGCTGTCTGTCGTTTACTGCACGAACGGTAAGTTTCGAGTAATTCTAATGTCTTTAAAGTCTTTAGTAATGATGTTTCTTGTTTTGCAGGGTTCCGGCGATGGCGGATGATGGGCTGAAGTGAGTTGAAGATGGAGCCCGTGTGATGAATAGAAGCGCCTGGAAGCACGTAAGTAAGCGCTTGTTGCCTGCTTCACGATGCGCTCTAACTGTCTTTTTATTTTGCAGGTACAAGTTCGGAGCGGCTGCAGGGTGCCGGAATACCCACTGGGTTAGATGTGGAATGGAGTAATGGCACGTGAGTATTAAAGTTCCCCAATGTCTTTAAACGCACCTTGTTTTGTCTTTCAGATGCGGGATGCAGCGCCGAAGGCCTCCAGAGCGTGTGAAGAGTTGGTAAGCTTTTGTCTTTCAGATGCCGGAATGCAGTGTGAAGACCTCCGGAGCGCACGAAGAGTAGGTAAGCCTTTGTCTTTCAGATGCCGGAATGCAGCGCGAGGCGTTGGTGACAGCCGATGGACCAGGTAAGTCAAGAGCTGTCACTGAAGACCGTAATGCTAACCTGTTCTTTCTTGTCTTTATAGGTATTGCTGAAGGCTGGATTCAGGATGGTAAGCCTTTTTCCTTAGGCCCAGGATCAGATGCAGAAGACACGATGAGCGTTCTGCTGCAGAGGATGCAGAATAACGCAAAGCAAGATTCATCCATCGGGTGTGGTTTAAATAGCCTCCTGTAGTGCTTAGGTGTCTCCTTCCACAGCCACGCCTAGGTAAGAAAAGAGTTCCTGCTTTCCAGAAGAGTTCCAGTGTTCTGAATCTAGGGAGTGGCTCCTGCCCCACCCAACAGGAAAAGTAGTTCCAAACAGAAGAGGATCAGAGGCGTAACTAGCAGGCAAGTAAGCAGCATGGTCTGCTGCAGGTAAGTCCACCCAAGCATTATGAGCCCGGCGCTTCCAGCGCTGGGACTGGGCATATTTATGAGCCTGGTGCCACTGGCGCCAGGACTGGGTCCAAAAGGTCCCAATTGGGACTGGTTGGCACTCGGAACCTGGGTTATGGATCTGCTTCCAAGGGAGTTGGGAAAACCCTGACCTTTTGGAAGCAGAGATCATGACAGTACCCCCCCTCAAGGCCCCTCCCAAACCGGGCTTCTCCGGGGGTTTTGGCTTGTCAGGAAATGTTCGGTGAAATCTTTTGATTAGGCGAGGAGCGTGGACATATTCAGCAGGTTCCCAGGATCTCTCTTGGGGGCCGTAGCCTTTCCAGTCAGTTAGGTAAAATAGTTTAGATTTGGAGATCTTGGAGTCCAGAATGCTTTTGACTTCAAACTAGAGTTCTCCATCAACTAGGATAGGTTTTGGAGATTTAGTTAGTCGGGTTTGAGGTTGCACGGGTTTTAATAGAGAGACGTGGAAGACCGGATGTATCTTCATGTGCGGGGGCAAGTCCAACTTGACCGCTACTGGGTTTACTATGGTAGTGATGGAATAGGGACCAAGGTATCTTGGGTTGAATGTGCGTGGCCCTTTTAGAGGTAGATATTTGGTGGATAACCAGACTTGATCCCCTACTTGATATTGAGGGGCTTCCTTCCGATGTTGATCTGCTCCTTTCTTGTATTGTTCTTTAGCCCTTTGAAGGTGAGAAACAGCTTCCTTAAAGGCTTGGGTGATTGTAGAATGCAGGTAGTCCACTGCTGGTGTTTCAAGATCTTGGAGGGGATCCAACTCCGAGGTTCGAGGGTGACTGCCGTACAAAAGAAAAAACGGGGTTTTCCCAGTTCCCGAATGGACAGAGTTATTGTAGGCATATTCGGCTATCCAAAGGATGTCTTTCCAAGTTTTTTCAGTTTGTTGCAGCATGCAGCGTAAATACTGTTCCAGAGTTTGATTTGTCCTCTCGGTTTGTCCGTCGGTCTGAGGGTGGTGACTGGTCGATAGTCTCACATCAATTTGAGCCGACCGACAGCAACTTCGCCAAAAATGAGAAATAAATTGACTACCTCGATCCGAAATTAGAACCGAAGGAAAACCGTGCAGTCGGACGATGTTTTCGAGAAATTCTCGGGCCAGAGTTGCTGCTGTTGGCAAGCCTTTGAGCAGAATGAAATGCGCCATCTTGGAGAATAAGTCCACGATTACTAGAATCGTATTGTATCCGGAGCATGGAGGTAGATTGGTGATGAAGTCCATAGAAAGCGTATGCCAAGGGCGAGGTGGGATGTCAATAGGGCGTAAGAGGCCTGCTGGTCTTTCCTTTTGACTCTTGTTTTGGGCGCATACCCCACAGGACATTATAAAGTCTCTGATATCTTTTTTCCAAGACGGCCACCAGAAGTAGCGCTTGATCTTTTCTGAGGTCTTGGCCATACCGGGATGTCCTTCCATTAAAGAATCGTGATAACAAGAGATTACTTTTTTCTGTAAATCTGTGCTGGGTAGGTATAATCGTTCTTGGAAATACAATAAGTTGTCCTTTACTGCAAAGTCCTTTCCCTGCAGATGCCAATTCTGTATGTCTGCTGGAGTTACAAGTTGCCTGGCTTTATCCTTAACTTCCTCTATGGATTCTGTGGCGATTACACCCAGAATTCTTTGTTCGGGAATGATTGGTACAGGTTTAGGGTTGATCAAGTGTTCTTCCACTCCCATCCGAGAAAGGGCATCAGCTTTACCGTTCTTTGTACCAGGTCGATAGGTAATTATGAAGTCAAACTCGGCAAAGAATAATGCCCAATGGAGTTGTCTAGAGGATTGGGCTTTTGCGGTTTTCAAATATTGCAGGTTTCAGTGATCCGTAATCACAGTAACGGTGTGTCGGGCCCCCAGCAGATAATGCCGCCAAGCCTTAAAGGCAGACTTGATAGCCAGAAGTTCCTTGTCAGTAATCGTGTCATTGATTTCAGGAGGCGAGAATTTGCGGGACCAAAATGCCACGGGATGCAACTGATTGGTTACCGGGTCCTTTTGTGATAGAACTGCCCCCATGGCAAGGCTTGAAGCATCAGTTTCCACGATGTAGGGGAGTTCGGGGCGAGGGTGTTTTAAGATTGGTGCAGAGATAAATTTAGTCTTCAAATCCTGGAAAGCTTGTTCCGCCTCGGTAGACCATTCAAAACGTTTGTTTTTCTTTAACAAGGCAGTGATGGGCTGGACTATTCGAGAGAATTCGGGGATAAACCTGCGGTAAAAGTTAGCGAAGCCTAACATGCTTTGCACACCTTTTACGGAGGATGGTGATGGCCATTTGAGAACTGCATCGACCTTCTTTGAATCCATACGCACTCCGCCAGGTGATAATATGAATCCCAAGAATTCAACTTCAGTCACGTTGAAAACACATTTTTCCAACTTAGCGAAAAGTTTGTGTTGACGCAATCTTTCGAGGACCATTTTCACGTGTTTACGATGTTCAGATTCCGATGAAGAATAAACGAGGATGTCGTCAATGTAAACAACAACACACACATCTATGAGCTCTCTGAGGACATTGTTCATAAAATATTGAAAGGCGGCCGGGGCATTGCAAAGTCCGAAGGGCATGACCTGATATTCAAATAGCCCATACTTGGTGCGGAAGGCCGTCTTCCATTCATCGCCCTCTTTTACTCGTACCAAGTGGTAAGCTCCTCTAAGATCCAGCTTTGTATATATGCATGCTTTTCTGACTTGGTCCAGGAGTTCAGGGATCAAAGGTAACGGATATCTATTCTTAACGGTGATCTGGTTCAGGGAGCGGTAATCTATACAAGTTCTAAGGTCTCCTTCCTTTTTTGGAACGAAGAACAAAGCTGAAGAAGCAGGGGACTTGGAAGGACGAATAAACCCATTTGCCAGGTATTGATCCAGGTATTGTCGAAGGTGAAGGTTCTCAGGCTCGGTGAGGGCATATATTCTAGTACAAGGAGGAGTAGATCCAGGTATCAGGTCTATCTGGCAGTCATAAGACCTATGAGGAGGTAGAGAGTTAGCCTGATCCTTCCGGAAAACATCTTGGTATTCTAGGTATTCGGGAGGTAACTGGGGAGTCTCTGAAGAAATTGCTGCCAGTGCAACACCAGGTGGAGGGTGACAAGTAGAGACACATTCTGGAAACTGGACCGTTCTTGCTCGCCAATCGATCAGAGGATTGTGTTTCTCTAACCAAGGTATTCCTAGAATAATCTGAAACTGAGGGGCCTTGATCACATCGAACACGATCTTCTCATGGTGTCCATCTTGACTTACTAGCGTCACCTCTTGAGTGGTATGCGTTACTGGCCCGGAGGCTATCTCCGTACCATCCACCGTAGTAATGACGTCCTTTACAGCCTTGGGACAAAGAGTTAGATTCATCCTCAAAACCATTTCATGATCCACATAATTGCCGATGGCACCGCTGTCGACATAAGCTTCAATTGCATGTAATCGATCCGGATTATCAGGGCTAATGAGGACCATAGGTATCACGAAATGCGAGGTCACGGAACTGGTTTTCACGCTCGGCAAGAGGACCTCTATTCTTGTCGGGCGAGGTCGTTTCCCTGCTCAGAGTTTGTAACTTTGGTAACTGAGCTCCTACTGCCTTCTTGGCAGGCTTCACCGGACAGTCTCGAAGAAAGTGCCCTGAGTTTCCGCAATAGAGGCATAATTGCAACTGTTTTCTCCTTTCCCGCTCCTTTTGTGTTAGAGGACCTTTCAGACCCCCTATTTGCATGGGTTCCCTGGAGTCTACTCCTTTGGAAGGAGTTGGCGGTTTGGAAAATACTCGAGCATCAAACTTGGAACGATCGGCCTTCCTGTTCTGCAGTCTGTGATCTATTTGAACGACTAAGTCTATATAGTCCGAACAATCTTGTGGGGGATTCACTACTTGGGCTAACACATCTTTGAGCTCTCCACGTAGACCTCTATAAAACAGCGTAATCCTTTTGTCCTCAGGCCATTGAGTTTCCACTATCAGTCTGTTGAAAGACGCAATATAAGCCAAAAGGTCTTGATTACCTTGTCGCAACGAAAGAAGCTCATTGTCCAAGGCCTGCCCCTGTGAATGTCTTGCGAACAGTTTTTCCATACTGAGCTGAAAAGCTTGAAAATCATGGAGGACCGGATCATCTTGATTTACTAGAGGGATCGACCAGTCTGCCGCATTGCTACTAAGGTACGAAAGCACGAAAGCTACTTTAGCTTGATCAGTTGGAAAGGCTGCTGGCCGGCATAAGAAATGCAACCGGCACTGATTGATAAATACTGCAAACCTCTTTGGGTCACCAGAAAATCGTTCGGGCGGAGCCAGAGGTACATTCCCAGGTAGGTTGATCTGCAGTGGATTCATAGAGGATGTAGAAGGAAGATTTCCCCCAGATGCGGGTAACGGGGTCTGTCCGGCTTGTGACTGTAGCAATTGTCTAGCGGGATCATCTGTTCGCTCCTTGGAAATAATCAGTTCCCTTCTTAGAGCGTTCGTTTCCTGACGGGCTGCATGCACTTCTGCCCTTAGTTCCCCAAGTAACTGGGCTAGCTGGTCGGTATCCGAGGTTTCCATAGCGCCTGGACGGGAGTTTTGTGGCTTGCTTTGCGTTCTGTAACGCTCACCTGATTCCCGTAGAGGCGCCGGTCTTGACTGGGCGTATACTGTATCTTCAAAGGTGATGTGTAACACACGGCTGGCTCTTTGGGCTGGACCTCTGTGCACTGTATGTCTGACTCGAAGGGTAAGATGTCTTAGGTAAGTGAACGCCGTGCTCTCCATCTGCCTCGGGGCAGGGTGCTGTAACCAGTTTCTTCACTGGATAAGGGGAGCAGGCCTCTTGACTTCAGAGGACTGCTGTCCGTCGTTTACTGCACGAACGGTAAGTTTCGAGTAATTCTAATGTCTTTAAAGTCTTTAGTAATGATGTTTCTTGTTTTGCAGGGTTCCGGCGATGGCGGATGACGGGCTGAAGTGAGTTGAAGATGGAGCCCGTGTGATGAATAGAAGCGCCTGGAAGCACGTAAGTAAGCGCTTGTTGCCTGCTTCACGATGCGCTCTAACTGTCTTTTTATTTTGCAGGTACAAGTTCGGAGCGGCTGCAGGGTGCCGGAATACCCACTGGGTTAGATGTGGAATGGAGTAATGGCACGTGAGTATTAAAGTTCCCCAATGTCTTTAAACGCACCTTGTTTTGTCTTTCAGATGCGGGATGCAGCGCCGAAGGCCTCCGGAGCGTGCGAAGAGTTGGTAAGCTTTTGTCTTTCAGATGCCGGAATGCAGTGTGAAGACCTCCGGAGCGCACGAAGAGTAGGTAAGCCTTTGTCTTTCAGATGCCGGAATGCAGCGCGAGGCGTTGGTGACAGCCGATGGACCAGGTAAGTCAAGAGCTGTCACTGAAGACCGTAATGCTAACCTGTTCTTTCTTGTCTTTATAGGTGTTGCTGAAGACTGGATTCAGGATGGTAAGCCTTTTTCCTTAGGCCCAGGATCAGATGCAGAAGACACGATGAGCGTTCTGCTGCAGAGGATGCAGAATAACGCAAAGCAAGATTCATCCATCGGGTGTGGTTTAAATAGCCTCCTGTAGTGCTTAGGTGTCTCCTTCCACAGCCACGCCTAGGTAAGAAAAGAGTTCCTGCTTTCCAGAAGAGTTCCAGTGTTCTGAATCTAGGGAGTGGCTCCTGCCCCACCCAACAGGAAAAGTAGTTCCAAACAGAAGAGGATCAGAGGCTCAACTGGCAGGCAAGTAAGCAGCATGGTCTGCTGCAGGTAAGTCCACCCAAGCATTATGAGCCCGGCGCTTCCAGCGCTGGGACTGGGCATATTTATGAGCCTGGTGCCACTGGCGCCAGGACTGGGTCCAAAAGGTCCCAATTGGGACTGGTTGGCACTCGGAACCTGGGTTATGGATCTGCTTCCAAGGGAGTTGGGAAAACCCTGACCTTTTGGAAGCAGAGATCATGACAGTACCCCCCCTCAAGGCCCCTCCCAAACCGGGCTTCTCCGGGGGTTTTGGCTTGTCAGGAAATGTTCGGTGAAATCTTTTGATTAGTCGAGGATTGTGGACATATTCAGCAGGTTCCCAGGATCTCTCTTGGGGGCCGTAGCCTTTCCAGTCAGTTAGGTAAAATAGTTTAGATTTGGAGATCTTGGAGTCCAGAATGCTTTTGACTTCAAACTAGAGTTCTCCATCAACTAGGATAGGTTTTGGAGATTTAGTTAGTCGGGTTTGAGGTTGCACGGGTTTTAATAGAGAGACGTGGAAGACCGGATGTATCTTCATGTGCGGGGGCAAGTCCAACTTGACCGCTACTGGGTTTACTATGGTAGTGATGGAATAGGGACCAAGGTATCTTGGGTTGAATGTGCGTGGCCCTTTTAGAGGTAGATATTTGGTGGATAACCAGACTTGATCCCCTACTTGATATTGAGGGGCTTCCTTCCGATGTTGATCTGCTCCTTTCTTGTATTGTTCTTTAGCCCTTTGAAGGTGAGAAACAGCTTCCTTAAAGGCTTGGGTGATTGTAGAATGCAGGTAGTCCACTGCAGGTGTTTCAAGATCTTGGAGGGGATCCAACTCCGAGGTTCGAGGGTGACTGCCGTACAAAAGAAAAAACAGGGTTTTCCCAGTTCCCGAATGGACAGAGTTATTGTAGGCATATTCGGCTATCCAAAGGATGTCTTTCCAAGTTTTTTCAGTTTGTTGCAGCATGCAGCGTAAATACTGTTCCAGAGTTTGATTTGTCCTCTCGGTTTGTCCGTCGGTCTGAGGGTGGTGACTGGTCGATAGTCTCACATCAATTTGAGCCGACCGACAGCAACTTCGCCAAAAATGAGAAATAAATTGACTACCTCGATCCGAAATTAGAACCGAAGGAAAACCGTGCAGTCCGACGATGTTTTCGAGAAATTCTCGGGCCAGAGTTGCTGCTGTTGGCAAGCCTTTGAGCAGAATGAAATGCGCCATCTTGGAGAATAAGTCCACGATTACTAGAATCGTATTGTATCCGGAGCATGGAGGTAGATTGGTGATGAAGTCCATAGAAAGCGTATGCCAAGGGCGAGGTGGGATGTCAATAGGGCGTAAGAGGCCTGCTGGTCTTTCCTTTTGACTCTTGTTTTGGGCGCATACTCCACAGGACATTATAAAGTCTCTGATATCTTTTTTCCAAGACGGCCACCAGAAGTAGCGCTTGATCTATTCTGAGGTCTTGGCCATACCGGGATGTCCTTCCATTAAAGAATCGTGATAACAAGAGATTACTTTTTTCTGTAAATCTGTGCTGGGTAGGTATAATCGTTCTTGGAAATACAATAAGTTGTCCTTTACTGCAAAGTCCTTTCCCTGCAGATGCCAATTCTGTATGTCTGCTGGAGTTACAAGTTGCCTGGCTTTATCCTTAACTTCCTCTATGGATTCTGTGGCGATTACACCCAGAATTCTTTGTTCGGGAATGATTGGTACAGGTTTAGGGTTGATCAAGTGTTCTTCCACTCCCATCCGAGAAAGGGCATCAGCTTTACCGTTCTTTGTACCAGGTCGATAGGTAATTATGAAGTCAAACTCGGCAAAGAATAATGCCCAATGGAGTTGTCTAGAGGATTGGGCTTTTGCGGTTTTCAAATATTGCAGGTTTCAGTGATCCGTAATCACAGTAACGGTGTGTCGGGCCCCCAGCAGATAATGCCGCCAAGCCTTAAAGGCAGACTTGATAGCCAGAAGTTCCTTGTCAGTAATCGTGTCATTGATTTCAGGAGGCGAGAATTTGCGGGACCAAAATGCCACGGGATGCAACTGATTGGTTACCGGGTACTTTTGTGATAGAACTGCCCCCATGGCAAGGCTTGAAGCATCAGTTTCCACGATGTAGGGGAGTTCGGGGCGAGGGTGTTTTAAGATTGGTGCAGAGATAAATTTAGTCTTCAAATCCTGGAAAGCTTGTTCCGCCTCGGTAGACCATTCAAAACGTTTGTTTTTCTTTAACAAGGCAGTGATGGGCTGGACTATTCGAGAGAATTCGGGGATAAACCTGCGGTAAAAGTTAGCGAAGCCTAACATGCTTTGCACACCTTTTACGGAGGATGGTGATGGCCATTTGAGAACTGCATCGACCTTCTTTGAATCCATACGCACTCCGCCAGGTGATAATATGAATCCCAAGAATTCAACTTCAGTCACGTTGAAAACACATTTTTCCAACTTAGCGAAAAGTTTGTGTTGACGCAATCTTTCGAGGACCATTTTCACGTGTTTACGATGTTCAGATTCCGATGAAAAATAAACGAGGATGTCGTCAATGTAAACAACAACACACACATCTATGAGCTCTCTGAGGACATTGTTCATAAAATATTGAAAGGCGGCCGGGGCATTGCAAAGTCCGAAGGGCATGACCTGATATTCAAATAGCCCATACTTGGTGCGGAAGGCCGTCTTCCATTCATCGCCCTCTTTTACTCGTACCAAGTGGTAAGCTCCTCTAAGATCCAGCTTTGTATATATGCATGCTTTTCTGACTTGGTCCAGGAGTTCAGGGATCAAAGGTAACGGATATCTATTCTTAACGGTGATCTGGTTCAGGGAGCGGTAATCTATACAAGTTCTAAGGTCTCCATCCTTTTTTGGAACGAAGAACAAAGCTGAAGAAGGAGGGGACTTGGAAGGACGAATAAACCCATTTGCCAGGTATTGATCCAGGTATTGTCGAAGGTGAAGGTTCTCAGGCTCGGTGAGGGCATAAATTCTACTACAAGGAGGAGTAGATCCAGGTATCAGGTCTATCTGGCAGTCATAAGACCTATGAGGAGGTAGAGAGTTAGCCTGATCCTTCCGGAAAACATCTTGGTATTCTAGGTATTCGGGAGGTAACTGGGGAGTCTCTGAAGAAATTGCTGCCAGTGCAACACCAGGTGGAGGGTGACAAGTAGAGACACATTCTGGAAACTGGACCGTTCTTGCTCGCCAATCGATCAGAGGATTGTGTTTCTCTAACCAAGGTATTCCTAGAATAATCTGAAACTGAGGGGCCTTGATCACATCGAACACGATCTTCTCATGGTGTCCATCTTGACTTACTAGCGTCACCTCTTGAGTGGTATGCGTTACTGGCCCGGAGGCTATCTCCGTACCATCCACCGTAGTAATGACGTCCTTTACAGCCTTGGGACAAAGAGTTAGATTCATCCTCAAAACCATTTCATGATCCACATAATTGCCGATGGCACCGCTGTCGACATAAGCTTCAATTGCATGTAATCGATCCGGATTATCAGGGCTAATGAGGACCATAGGTATCACGAAATGCGAGGTCACGGAACTGGTTTTCACGCTCGGCAAGAGGACCTCTATTCTTGTCGGGCGAGGTCGTTTCCCTGCTCAGAGTTTGTAACTTTGGTAACTGCAGCTCCTACTGCCTTCTTGGCAGGTTTCACCGGACAGTCTCGAAGAAAGTGCCCTGAGTTTCCGCAATAGAGGCATAATTGCAACTGTTTTCTCCTTTCCCGCTCCTTTTGTGTTAGAGGACCTTTCAGACCCCCTATTTGCATGGGTTCCCTGGAGTCTACTCCTTTGGAAGGAGTTGGCGGTTTGGAAAATACTCGAGCATCAAACTTGGAACGATCGGCCTTCCTGTTCTGCAGTCTGTGATCTATTTGAACGACTAAGTCTATATAGTCCGAACAATCTTGTGGGGGATTCACTACTTGGGCTAACACATCTTTGAGCTCTCCACGTAGACCTCTATAAAACAGCGTAATCCTTTTGTCCTCAGGCCATTGAGTTTCCACTATCAGTCTGTTGAAAGACGCAATATAAGCCAAAAGGTCTTGATTACCTTGTCGCAACGAAAGAAGCTCATTGTCCAAGGCCTGCCCCTGTGAATGTCTTGCGAACAGTTTTTCCATACTGAGCTGAAAAGCTTGAAAATCATGGAGGACCGGATCATCTTTATTTACTAGAGGGATCGACCAGTCTGCCGCATTGCCACTAAGGTACGAAAGCACGAAAGCTACTTTAGCTTGATCAGTTGGAAAGGCTGCTGGCCGGCATAAGAAATGCAACCGGCACTGATTGATAAATACTGCAAACCTCTTTGGGTCACCAGAAAATCGTTCGGGCGGAGCCAGATGTACATTCCCAGGTAGGTTGATCTGCACTGGATTCATAGAGGATGTAGAAGGAAGATTTCCCCCAGATGCGGGTAACGGGGTCTGTCCGGCTTGTGACTGTAGCAATTGTCTAGCGAGATCATCTGTTCGCTCCTTGGAAATAATCAGTTCCCTTCTTAGAGCGTTCGTTTCCTGACGGGCTGCATGCACTTCTGCCCTTAGTTCCCCAAGTAACTGGGCTAGCTGGTCGGTATCCGAGGTTTCCATAGCGCCTGGACGGGAGTTTTGTGGCTTGCTTTGCGTTCTGTAACGCTCACCTGATTCCCGTAGAGGCGCCGGTCTTGACTGGGCGTATACCGTATCTTCAAAGGTGATGTGTAACACACGGCTGGCTCTTTGGGCTGGACCTCTGTGCACTGTATGTCTGACTCGAAGGGTAAGATGTCTTAGGTAAGTGAACGCCGTGCTCTCCATCTGCCTCGGGGCAGGGTGCTGTAACCAGTTTCTTCACTGGATAAGGGGAGCAGGCCTCTTGACTTCAGAGGACTGCTGTCCGTCGTTTACTGCACGAACGGTAAGTTTCGAGTAATTCTAATGTCTTTAAAGTCTTTAGTAATGATGTTTCTTGTTTTGCAGGGTTCCGGCGATGGCGGATGATGGGCTGAAGTGAGTTGAAGATGGAGCCCGTGTGATGAATAGAAGCGCCTGGAAGCACGTAAGTAAGCGCTTGTTGCCTGCTTCACGATGCGCTCTAACTGTCTTTTTATTTTGCAGGTACAAGTTCGGAGCGGCTGCAGGGTGCCGGAATACCCACTGGGTTAGATGTGGAATGGAGTAATGGCACGTGAGTATTAAAGTTCCCCAATGTCTTTAAACGCACCTTGTTTTGTCTTTCAGATGCGGGATGCAGCGCCGAAGGCCTCCGGAGCGTGCGAAGAGTTGGTAAGCTTTTGTCTTTCAGATGCCGGAATGCAGTGTGAAGACCTCCGGAGCGCACGAAGAGTAGGTAAGCCTTTGTCTTTCAGATGCCGGAATGCAGCGCGAGGCGTTGGTGACAGCCGATGGACCAGGTAAGTCAAGAGCTGTCACTGAAGACCGTAATGCTAACCTGTTCTTTCTTGTCTTTATAGGTGTTGTTGAAGGCTGGATTCAGGATGGTAAGCCTTTTTCCTTAGGCCCAGGATCAGATGCAGAAGACACGATGAGCGTTCTGCTGCAGAGGATGCAGAATAACGCAAAGCAAGATTCATCCATCGGGTGTGGTTTAAATAGCCTCCTGTAGTGCTTAGGTGTCTCCTTCCACAGCCACGCCTAGGTAAGAAAAGAGTTCCTGCTTTCCAGAAGAGTTCCAGTGTTCTGAATCTAGGGAGTGGCTCCTGCCCCACCCAACAGGAAAAGTAGTTCCAAACAGAAGAGGATCAGAGGCGTAACTGGCAGGCAAGTAAGCAGCATGGTCTGCTGCAGGTAAGTCCACCCAAGCATTATGAGCCCGGCGCTTCCAGCGCTGGGACTGGGCATATTTATGAGCCTGGTGCCACTGGCGCCAGGACTGGGTCCAAAAGGTCCCAATTGGGACTGGTTGGCACTCGGAACCTGGGTTATGGATCTGCTTCCAAGGGAGTTGGGAAAACCCTGACCTTTTGGAAGCAGAGATCATGACAGTACCCCCCCTCAAGGCCCCTCCCAAACCGGGCTTCTCCGGGGGTTTTGGCTTGTCAGGAAATGTTCGGTGAAATCTTTTGATTAGGCGAGGAGCGTGGACATATTCAGCAGGTTCCCAGGATCTCTCTTGGGGGCCGTAGCCTTTCCAGTCAGTTAGGTAAAATAGTTTAGATTTGGAGATCTTGGAGTCCAGAATGCTTTTGACTTCAAACTAGAGTTCTCCATCAACTAGGATAGGTTTTGGAGATTTAGTTAGTCGGGTTTGAGGTTGCACGGGTTTTAATAGAGAGACGTGGAAGACCGGATGTATCTTCATGTGCGGGGGCAAGTCCAACTTGACCGCTACTGGGTTTACTATGGTAGTGATGGAATAGGGACCAAGGTATCTTGGGTTGAATGTGCGTGGCCCTTTTAGAGGTAGATATTTGGTGGATAACCAGACTTGATCCCCTACTTGATATTGAGGGGCTTCCTTCCGATGTTGATCTGCTCCTTTCTTGTATTGTTCTTTAGCCCTTTGAAGGTGAGAAACAGCTTCCTTAAAGGCTTGGGTGATTGTAGAATGCAGGTAGTCCACTGCTGGTGTTTCAAGATCTTGGAGGGGATCCAACTCCGAGGTTCGAGGGTGACTGCCGTACAAAAGAAAAAACGGGGTTTTCCCAGTTCCCGAATGGACAGAGTTATTGTAGGCATATTCGGCTATCCAAAGGATGTCTTTCCAAGTTTTTTCAGTTTGTTGCAGCATGCAGCGTAAATACTGTTCCAGAGTTTGATTTGTCCTCTCGGTTTGTCCGTCGGTCTGAGGGTGGTGACTGGTCGATAGTCTCACATCAATTTGAGCCGACCGACAGCAACTTCGCCAAAAATGAGAAATAAATTGACTACCTCGATCCGAAATTAGAACCGAAGGAAAACCGTGCAGTCAGACGATGTTTCGAGAAATTCTCGGGCCAGAGTTGCTGCTGTTGGCAAGCCTTTGAGCAGAATGAAATGCGCCATCTTGGAGAATAAGTCCACGATTACTAGAATTGTATTGTATCCGGAGCATGGAGGTAGATTGGTGATGAAGTCCATAGAAAGCGTATGCCAAGGGCGAGGTGGGATGTCAATAGGGCGTAAGAGGCCTGCTGGTCTTTCCTTTTGACTCTTGTTTTGGGCGCATACTCCACAGGACATTATAAAGTCTCTGATATCTTTTTTCCAAGACGGCCACCAGAAGTAGCGCTTGATCTTTTCTGAGGTCTTGGCCATACCGGGATGTCCTTCCATTAAAGAATCGTGATAACAAGAGATTACTTTTTTCTGTAAATCTGTGCTGGGTAGGTATAATCGTTCTTGGAAATACAATAAGTTGTCCTTTACTGCAAAGTCCTTTCCCTGCAGATGCCAATTCTGTATGTCTGCTGGAGTTACAAGTTGCCTGGCTTTATCCTTAACTTCCTCTATGGATTCTGTGGCGATTACACCCAGAATTCTTTGTTCGGGAATGATTGGTACAGGTTTAGGGTTGATCAAGTGTTCTTCCACTCCCATCCGAGAAAGGGCATCAGCTTTACCGTTCTTTGTACCAGGTCGATAGGTAATTATGAAGTCAAACTCGGCAAAGAATAATGCCCAATGGAGTTGTCTAGAGGATTGGGCTTTTGCGGTTTTCAAATATTGCAGGTTTCAGTGATCCGTAATCACAGTAACGGTGTGTCGGGCCCCCAGCAGATAATGCCGCCAAGCCTTAAAGGCAGACTTGATAGCCAGAAGTTCCTTGTCAGTAATCGTGTCATTGATTTCAGGAGGCGAGAATTTGCGGGACCAAAATGCCACGGGATGCAACTGATTGGTTACCGGGTCCTTTTGTGATAGAACTGCCCCCATGGCAAGGCTTGAAGCATCAGTTTCCATGATGTAGGGGAGTTCGGGGCGAGGGTGTTTTAAGATTGGTGCAGAGATAAATTTAGTCTTCAAATCCTGGAAAGCTTGTTCCGCCTCGGTAGACCATTCAAAACGTTTGTTTTTCTTTAACAAGGCAGTGATGGGCTGGACTATTCGAGAGAATTCGGGGATAAACCTGCGGTAAAAGTTAGCGAAGCCTAACATGCTTTGCACACCTTTTACGGAGGATGGTGATGGCCATTTGAGAACTGCATCGACCTTCTTTGAATCCATACGCACTCCGCCAGGTGATAATATGAATCCCAAGAATTCAACTTCAGTCACGTTGAAAACACATTTTTCCAACTTAGCGAAAAGTTTGTGTTGACGCAATCTTTCGAGGACCATTTTCACGTGTTTACGATGTTCAGATTCCGATGAAGAATAAACGAGGATGTCGTCAATGTAAACAACAACACACACATCTATGAGCTCTCTGAGGACATTGTTCATAAAATATTGAAAGGCGGCCGGAGCATTGCAAAGTCCGAAGGGCATGACCTGATATTCAAATAGCCCATACTTGGTGCGGAAGGCCGTCTTCCATTCATCGCCCTCTTTTACTCGTACCAAGTGGTAAGCTCCTCTAAGATCCAGCTTTGTATATATGCATGCTTTTCTGACTTGGTCCAGGAGTTCAGGGATCAAAGGTAACGGATATCTATTCTTAACGGTGATCTGGTTCAGGGAGCGGTAATCTATACAAGTTCTAAGGTCTCCTTCCTTTTTTGGAACGAAGAACAAAGCTGAAGAAGGAGGGGACTTGGAAGGACGAATAAACCCATTTGCCAGGTATTGATCCAGGTATTGTCGAAGGTGAAGGTTCTCAGGCTCGGTGAGGGCATAAATTCTACTACAAGGAGGAGTAGATCCAGGTATCAGGTCTATCTGGCAGTCATAAGACCTATGAGGAGGTAGAGAGTTAGCCTGATCCTTCCGGAAAACATCTTGGTATTCTAGGTATTCGGGAGGTAACTGGGGAGTCTCTGAAGAAATTGCTGCCAGTGCAACACCAGGTGGAGGGTGACAAGTAGAGACACATTCTGGAAACTGGACCGTTCTTGCTTGCCAATCGATCAGAGGATTGTGTTTCTCTAACCAAGGTATTCCTAGAATAATCTGAAACTGAGGGGCCTTGATCACATCGAACACGATCTTCTCATGGTGTCCATCTTGACTTACTAGCGTCACCTCTTGAGTGGTATGCGTTACTGGCCCGGAGGCTATCTCCGTACCATCCACCGTAGTAATGACGTCCTTTACAGCCTTGGGACAAAGAGTTAGATTCATCCTCAAAACCATTTCATGATCCACATAATTGCCGATGGCACCGCTGTCGACATAAGCTTCAATTGCATGTAATCGATCCGGATTATCAGGGCTAATGAGGACCATAGGTATCACGAAATGCGAGGTCACGGAACTGGTTTTCACGCTCGGCAAGAGGACCTCTATTCTTGTCGGGCGAGGTCGTTTCCCTGCTCAGAGTTTGTAACTTTGGTAACTGCAGCTCCTACTGCCTTCTTGGCAGGTTTCACCGGACAGTCTCGAAGAAAGTGCCCTGAGTTTCCGCAATAGAGGCATAATTGCAACTGTTTTCTCCTTTCCCGCTCCTTTTGTGTTAGAGGACCTTTCAGACCCCCTATTTGCATGGGTTCCCTGGAGTCTACTCCTTTGGAAGGAGTTGGCGGTTTGGAAAATACTCGAGCATCAAACTTGGAACGATCGGCCTTCCTGTTCTGCAGTCTGTGATCTATTTGAACGACTAAGTCTATATAGTCCGAACAATCTTGTGGGGGATTCACTACTTGGGCTAACACATCTTTGAGCTCTCCACGTAGACCTCTATAAAACAGCGTAATCCTTTTGTCCTCAGGCCATTGAGTTTCCACTATCAGTCTGTTGAAAGACGCAATATAAGCCAAAAGTTCTTGATTACCTTGTCGCAACGAAAGAAGCTCATTGTCCAACGCCTGCCCCTGTGAATGTCTTGCGAACAGTTTTTCCATACTGAGCTGAAAAGCTTGAAAATCATGGAGGACCGGATCATCTTGATTTACTAGAGGGATCGACCAGTCTGCCGCATTGCCACTAAGGTACGAAAGCACGAAAGCTACTTTAGCTTGATCAGTTGGAAAGGCTGCTGGCCGGCATAAGAAATGCAACCGGCACTGATTGATAAATACTGCAAACCTCTTTGGGTCACCAGAAAATCGTTCGGGCGGAGCCAGAGGTACATTCCCAGGTAGGTTGATCTGCACTGGATTCATAGAGGATGTAGAAGGAAGATTTCCCCCAGATGCGGGTAACGGGGTCTGTCCGGCTTGTGACTGTAGCAATTGTCTAGCGAGATCATCTGTTCGCTCCTTGGAAATAATCAGTTCCCTTCTTAGAGCGTTCGTTTCCTGACGGGCTGCATGCACTTCTGCCCTTAGTTCCCCAAGTAACTGGGCTAGCTGGTCGGTATCCGAGGTTTCCATAGCGCCTGGACGGGAGTTTTGTGGCTTGCTTTGCGTTCTGTAACGCTCACCTGATTCCCGTAGAGGCGCCGGTCTTGACTGGGCGTATACCGTATCTTCAAAGGTGATGTGTAACACACGGCTGGCTCTTTGGGCTGGACCTCTGTGCACTGTATGTCTGACTCGAAGGGTAAGATGTCTTAGGTAAGTGAACGCCGTGCTCTCCATCTGCCTCGGGGCAGGGTGCTGTAACCAGTTTCTTCACTGGATAAGGGGAGCAGGCCTCTTGACTTCAGAGGACTGCTGTCCGTCGTTTACTGCACGAACGGTAAGTTTCGAGTAATTCTAATGTCTTTAAAGTCTTTAGTAATGATGTTTCTTGTTTTGCAGGGTTCCGGCGATGGCGGATGATGGGCTGAAGTGAGTTGAAGATGGAGCCCGTGTGATGAATAGAAGCGCCTGGAAGCACGTAAGTAAGCGCTTGTTGCCTGCTTCACGATGCGCTCTAACTGTCTTTTTATTTTGCAGGTACAAGTTCGGAGCGGCTGCAGGGTGCCGGAATACCCACTGGGTTAGATGTGGAATGGAGTAATGGCACGTGAGTATTAAAGTTCCCCAATGTCTTTAAACGCACCTTGTTTTGTCTTTCAGATGCGGGATGCAGCGCCGAAGGCCTCCGGAGCGTGCGAAGAGTTGGTAAGCTTTTGTCTTTCAGATGCCGGAATGCAGTGTGAAGACCTCCGGAGCGCACGAAGAGTAGGTAAGCCTTTGTCTTTCAGATGCCGGAATGCAGCGCGAGGCGTTGGTGACAGCCGATGGACCAGGTAAGTCAAGAGCTGTCACTGAAGACCGTAATGCTAACCTGTTCTTTCTTGTCTTTATAGGTGTTGCTGAAGACTGGATTCAGGATGGTAAGCCTTTTTCCTTAGGCCCAGGATCAGATGCAGAAGACACGATGAGCGTTCTGCTGCAGAGGATGCAGAATAACGCAAAGCAAGATTCATCCATCGGGTGTGGTTTAAATAGCCTCCTGTAGTGCTTAGGTGTCTCCTTCCACAGCCACGCCTAGGTAAGAAAAGAGTTCCTGCTTTCCAGAAGAGTTCCAGTGTTCTGAATCTAGGGAGTGGCTCCTGCCCCACCCAACAGGAAAAGTAGTTCCAAACAGAAGAGGATCAGAGGCTCAACTGGCAGGCAAGTAAGCAGCATGGTCTGCTGCAGGTAAGTCCACCCAAGCATTATGAGCCCGGCGCTTCCAGCGCTGGGACTGGGCATATTTATGAGCCTGGTGCCACTGGCGCCAGGACTGGGTCCAAAAGGTCCCAATTGGGACTGGTTGGCACTCGGAACCTGGGTTATGGATCTGCTTCCAAGGGAGTTGGGAAAACCCTGACCTTTTGGAAGCAGAGATCATGACAGTACCCCCCCTCAAGGCCCCTCCCAAACCGGGCTTCTCCGGGGGTTTTGGCTTGTCAGGAAATGTTCGGTGAAATCTTTTGATTAGGCGAGGAGCGTGGACATATTCAGCAGGTTCCCAGGATCTCTCTTGGGGGCCGTAGCCTTTCCAGTCAGTTAGGTAAAATAGTTTAGATTTGGAGATCTTGGAGTCCAGAATGCTTTTGACTTCAAACTAGAGTTCTCCATCAACTAGGATAGGTTTTGGAGATTTAGTTAGTCGGGTTTGAGGTTGCACGGGTTTTAATAGAGAGACGTGGAAGACCGGATGTATCTTCATGTGCGGGGGCAAGTCCAACTTGACCGCTACTGGGTTTACTATGGTAGTGATGGAATAGGGACCAAGGTATCTTGGGTTGAATGTGCGTGGCCCTTTTAGAGGTAGATATTTGGTGGATAACCAGACTTGATCCCCTACTTGATATTGAGGGGCTTCCTTCCGATGTTGATCTGCTCCTTTCTTGTATTGTTCTTTAGCCCTTTGAAGGTGAGAAACAGCTTCCTTAAAGGCTTGGGTGATTGTAGAATGCAGGTAGTCCACTGCTGGTGTTTCAAGATCTTGGAGGGGATCCAACTCCGAGGTTTGAGGGTGACTGCCGTACAAAAGAAAAAACGGGGTTTTCCCAGTTCCCGAATGGACAGAGTTATTGTAGGCATATTCGGCTATCCAAAGGATGTCTTTCCAAGTTTTTTCAGTTTGTTGCAGCATGCAGCGTAAATACTGTTCCAGAGTTTGATTTGTCCTCTCGGTTTGTCCGTCGGTCTGAGGGTGGTGACTGGTCGATAGTCTCACATCAATTTGAGCCGACCGACAGCAACTTCGCCAAAAATGAGAAATAAATTGACTACCTCGATCCGAAATTAGAACCGAAGGAAAACCGTGCAGTCGGACGATGTTTCGAGAAATTCTCGGGCCAGAGTTGCTGCTGTTGGCAAGCCTTTGAGCAGAATGAAATGCGCCATCTTGGAGAATAAGTCCACGATTACTAGAATCGGATTGTATCCGGAGCATGGAGGTAGATTGGTGATGAAGTCCATAGAAAGCGTATGCCAAGGGCGAGGTGGGATGTCAATAGGGCGTAAGAGGCCTGCTGGTCTTTCCTTTTGACTCTTGTTTTGGGCGCATACTCCACAGGACATTATAAAGTCTCTGATATCTTTTTTCCAAGACGGCCACCAGAAGTAGCGCTTGATCTTTTCTGAGGTCTTGGCCATACCGGGATGTCCTTCCATTAAAGAATCGTGATAACAAGAGATTACTTTTTTCTGTAAATCTGTGCTGGGTAGGTATAATCGTTATTGGAAATACAATAAGTTGTCCTTTACTGCAAAGTCCTTTCCCTGCAGATGCCAATTCTGTATGTCTGCTGGAGTTACAAGTTGCCTGGCTTTATCCTTAACTTCCTCTATGGATTCTGTGGCGATTACACCCAGAATTCTTTGTTCGGGAATGATTGGTACAGGTTTAGGGTTGATCAAGTGTTCTTCCACTCCCATCCGAGAAAGGGCATCAGCTTTACCGTTCTTTGTACCAGGTCGATAGGTAATTATGAAGTCAAACTCAGCAAAGAATAATGCCCAATGGAGTTGTCTAGAGGATTGGGCTTTTGCGGTTTTCAAATATTGCAGGTTTCAGTGATCCGTAATCACAGTAACGGTGTGTCGGGCCCCCAGCAGATAATGCCGCCAAGCCTTAAAGGCAGACTTGATAGCCAGAAGTTCCTTGTCAGTAATCGTGTAATTGATTTCAGGAGGCGAGAATTTGCGGGACCAAAATGCCACGGGATGCAACTGATTGGTTACCGGGTCCTTTTGTGATAGAACTGCCCCCATGGCAAGGCTTGAAGCATCAGTTTCCACGATGTAGGGGAGTTCGGGGCGAGGGTGTTTTAAGATTGGTGCAGAGATAAATTTAGTCTTCAAATCCTGGAAAGCTTGTTCCGCCTCGGTAGACCATTCAAAACGTTTGTTTTTCTTTAACAAGGCAGTGATGGGCTGGACTATTCGAGAGAATTCGGGGATAAACCTGCGGTAAAAGTTAGCGAAGCCTAACATGCTTTGCACACCTTTTACGGAGGATGGTGATGGCCATTTGAGAACTGCATCGACCTTCTTTGAATCCATACGCACTCCGCCAGGTGATAATATGAATCCCAAGAATTCAACTTCAGTCACGTTGAAAACACATTTTTCCAACTTAGCGAAAAGTTTGTGTTGACGCAATCTTTCGAGGACCATTTTCACGTGTTTCCGATGTTCAGATTCCGATGAAGAATAAACAAGGATGTCGTCAATGTAAACAACAACACACACATCTATGAGCTCTCTGAGGACATTGTTCATAAAATATTGAAAGGCGGCCGGGGCATTGCAAAGTCCGAAGGGCATGACCTGATATTCAAATAGCCCATACTTGGTGCGGAAGGCCGTCTTCCATTCATCGCCCTCTTTTACTCGTACCAAGTGGTAAGCTCCTCTAAGATCCAGCTTTGTATATATGCATGCTTTTCTGACTTGGTCCAGGAGTTCAGGGATCAAAGGTAACGGATATCTATTCTTAACGGTGATCTGGTTCAGGGAGCGGTAATCTATACAAGTTCTAAGGTCTCCTTCCTTTTTTGGAACGAAGAACAAAGCTGAAGAAGCAGGGGACTTGGAAGGACGAATAAACCCATTTGCCAGGTATTGATCCAGGTATTGTCGAAGGTGAAGGTTCTCAGGCTCGGTGAGGGCATAAATTCTACTACAAGGAGGAGTAGATCCAGGTATCAGGTCTATCTGGCAGTCATAAGACCTATGAGGAGGTAGAGAGTTAGCCTGCTCCTTCCGGAAAACATCTTGGTATTCTAGGTATTCGGGAGGTAACTGGGGAGTCTCTGAAGAAATTGCTGCCAGTGCAACACCAGGTGGAGGGTGACAAGTAGAGACACATTCTGGAAACTGGACCGTTCTTGCTCGCCAATCGATCAGAGGATAGTGTTTCTCTAACCAAGGTATTCCTAGAATAATCTGAAACTGAGGGGCCTTGATCACATCGAACACGATCTTCTCATGGTGTCCATCTTGACTTACTAGCGTCACCTCTTGAGTGGTATGCGTTACTGGCCCGGAGGCTATCTCCGTACCATCCACCGTAGTAATGACGTCCTTTACAGCCTTGGGACAAAGAGTTAGATTCATCCTCAAAACCATTTCATGATCCACATAATTGCCGATGGCACCGCTGTCGACATAAGCTTCAATTGCATGTAATCGATCCGGATTATCAGGGCTAATGAGGACCATAGGTATCACGAAATGCGAGGTCACAGAACTGGTTTTCACGCTCGGCAAGAGGACCTCTATTCTTGTCGGGCGAGGTCGTTTCCCTGCTCAGAGTTTGTAACTTTGGTAACTGCAGCTCCTACTGCCTTCTTGGCAGGTTTCACCATACAGTCTCGAAGAAAGTGCCCTGAGTTTCCGCAATAGAGGCATAATTGCAACTGTTTTCTCCTTTCCCGCTCCTTTTGTGTTAGAGGACCTTTCAGACCCCCTATTTGCATGGGTTCCCTGGAGTCTACTCCTTTGGAAGGAGTTGGCGGTTTGGAAAATACTCGAGCATCAAACTTGGAACGATCGGCCTTCCTGTTCTGCAGTCTGTGATCTATTTGAACGACTAAGTCTATATAGTCCGAACAATCTTGTGGGGGATTCACTACTTGGGCTAACACATCTTTGAGCTCTCCACGTAGACCTCTATAAAACAGCGTAATCCTTTTGTCCTCAGGCCATTGAGTTTCAACTATCAGTCTGTTGAAAGACGCAATATAAGCCAAAAGGTCTTGATTACCTTGTCGCAAAGAAAGAAGCTCATTGTCCAAGGCCAGCCCCTGTGAATGTCTTGCGAACAGTTTTTCCATACTGAGCTGAAAAGCTTGAAAATCATGGAGGACCGGATCATCTTGATTTACTAGAGGGATCGACCAGTCTGCCGCATTGCCACTAAGGTACGAAAGCACGAAAGCTACTTTAGCTTGATCAGTTGGAAAGGCTGCTGGCCGGCATAAGAAATGCAACCGGCACTGATTGATAAATACTGCAAACCTCTTTGGGTCACCAGAAAATCGTTCGGGCGGAGCCAGAGGTACATTCCCAGGTAGGTTGATCTGCACTGAATTCATAGAGGATGTAGAAGGAAGATTTCCCCCAGATGCGGGTAACGGGGTCTGTCCGGCTTGTGACTGTAGCAATTGTCTAGCGAGATCATCTGTTCGCTCCTTGGAAATAATCAGTTCCCTTCTTAGAGCGTTCGTTTCCTGACGGGCTGCATGCACTTCTGCCCTTAGTTCCCCAAGTAACTGGGCTAGCTGGTCGGTATCCGAGGTTTCCATAGCGCCTGGACGGGAGTTTTGTGGCTTGCTTTGCGTTCTGTAACGCTCACCTGATTCCCGTAGAGGCGCCGGTCTTGACTGGGCGTATACCGTATCTTCAAAGGTGATGTGTAACACACGGCTGGCTCTTTGGGCTGGACCTCTGTGCACTGTATGTCTGACTCGAAGGGTAAGATGTCTTAGGTAAGTGAACGCCGTGCTCTCCATCTGCCTCGGGGCAGGGTGCTGTAACCAGTTTCTTCACTGGATAAGGGGAGCAGGCCTCTTGACTTCAGAGGACTGCTGTCCGTCGTTTACTGCACGAACGGTAAGTTTCGAGTAATTCTAATGTCTTTAAAGTCTTTAGTAATGATGTTTCTTGTTTTGCAGGGTTCCGGCGATGGCGGATGACGGGCTGAAGTGAGTTGAAGATGGAGCCCGTGTGATGAATAGAAGCGCCTGGAAGCACGTAAGTAAGCGCTTGTTGCCTGCTTCACGATGCGCTCTAACTGTCTTTTTATTTTGCAGGTACAAGTTCGGAGCGGCTGCAGGGTGCCGGAATACCCACTGGGTTAGATGTGGAATGGAGTAATGGCACGTGAGTATTAAAGTTCCCCAATGTCTTTAAACGCACCTTGTTTTGTCTTTCAGATGCGGGATGCAGCGCCGAAGGCCTCCGGAGCGTGCGAAGAGTTGGTAAGCTTTTGTCTTTCAGATGCCGGAATGCAGTGTGAAGACCTCCGGAGCGCACGAAGAGTAGGTAAGCCTTTGTCTTTCAGATGCCAGAATGCAGCGCGAGGCGTTGGTGACAGCCGATGGACCAGGTAAGTCAAGAGCTGTCACTGAAGACCGTAATGCTAACCTGTTCTTTCTTGTCTTTATAGGTGTTGCTGAAGACTGGATTCAGGATGGTAAGCCTTTTTCCTTAGGCCCAGGATCAGATGCAGAAGACACGATGAGCGTTCTGCTGCAGAGGATGCAGAATAACGCAAAGCAAGATTCATCCATCGGGTGTGGTTTAAATAGCCTCCTGTAGTGCTTAGGTGTCTCCTTCCACAGCCACGCCTAGGTAAGAAAAGAGTTCCTGCTTTCCAGAAGAGTTCCAGTGTTCTGAATCTAGGGAGTGGCTCCTGCCCCACCCAACAGGAAAAGTAGTTCCAAACAGAAGAGGATCAGAGGCTCAACTGGCAGGCAAGTAAGCAGCACGGTCTGCTGCAGGTAAGTCCACCCAAGCATTATGAGCCCGGCGCTTCCAGCGCTGGGACTGGGCATATTTATGAGCCTGGTGCCACTGGCGCCAGGACTGGGTCCAAAAGGTCCCAATTGGGACTGGTTGGCACTCGGAACCTGGGTTATGGATCTGCTTCCAAGGGAGTTGGGAAAACCCTGACCTTTTGGAAGCAGAGATCATGACAGTACCCCCCCTCAAGGCCCCTCCCAAACCGGGCTTCTCCGGGGGTTTTGGCTTGTCAGGAAATGTTCGGTGAAATCTTTTGATTAGGCGAGGAGCGTGGACATATTCAGCAGGTTCCCAGGATCTCTCTTGGGGGCCGTAGCCTTTCCAGTCAGTTAGGTAAAATAGTTTAGATTTGGAGATCTTGGAGTCCAGAATGCTTTTGACTTCAAACTAGAGTTCTCCATCAACTAGGATAGGTTTTGGAGATTTAGTTAGTCGGGTTTGAGGTTGCACGGGTTTTAATAGAGAGACGTGGAAGACCGGATGTATCTTCATGTGCGGGGGCAAGTCCAACTTGACCGCTACTGGGTTTACTATGGTAGTGATGGAATAGGGACCAAGGTATCTTGGGTTGAATGTGCGTGGCCCTTTTAGAGGTAGATATTTGGTGGATAACCAGACTTGATCCCCTACTTGATATTGAGGGGCTTCCTTCCGATGTTGATCTGCTCCTTTCTTGTATTGTTCTTTAGCCCTTTGAAGGTGAGAAACAGCTTCCTTAAAGGCTTGGGTGATTGTAGAATGCAGGTAGTCCACTGCTGGTGTTTCAAGATCTTGGAGGGGATCCAACTCCGAGGTTCGAGGGTGACTGCCGTACAAAAGAAAAAACGGGGTTTTCCCAGTTCCCGAATGGACAGAGTTATTGTAGGCATATTCGGCTATCCAAAGGATGTCTTTCCAAGTTTTTTCAGTTTGTTGCAGCATGCAGCGTAAATACTGTTCCAGAGTTTGATTTGTCCTCTCGGTTTGTCCGTCGGTCTGAGGGTGGTGACTGGTCGATAGTCTCACATCAATTTGAGCCGACCGACAGCAACTTCGCCAAAAATGAGAAATAAATTGACTACCTCGATCCGAAATTAGAACCGAAGGAAAACCGTGCAGTCGGACGATGTTTTCGAGAAATTCTCGGGCCAGAGTTGCTGCTGTTGGCAAGCCTTTGAGCAGAATGAAATGCGCCATCTTGGAGAATAAGTCCACGATTACTAGAATCGTATTGTATCCGGAGCATGGAGGTAGATTGGTGATGAAGTCCATAGAAAGCGTATGCCAAGGGCGAGGTGGGATGTCAATAGGGCGTAAGAGGCCTGCTGGTCTTTCCTTTTGACTCTTGTTTTGGGCGCATACTCCACAGGACATTATAAAGTCTCTGATATCTTTTTTCCAAGACGGCCACCAGAAGTAGCGCTTGATCTTTTCTGAGGTCTTGGCCATACCGGGATGTCCTTCCATTAAAGAATCGTGATAACAAGAGATTACTTTTTTCTGTAAATCTGTGCTGGGTAGGTATAATCGTTCTTGGAAATACAATAAGTTGTCCTTTACTGCAAAGTCCTTTCCCTGCAGATGCCAATTCTGTATGTCTGCTGGAGTTACAAGTTGCCTGGCTTTATCCTTAACTTCCTCTATGGATTCTGTGGCGATTACACCCAGAATTCTTTGTTCGGGAATGATTGGTACAGGTTTAGGGTTGATCAAGTGTTCTTCCACTCCCATCCGAGAAAGGGCATCAGCTTTACCGTTCTTTGTACCAGGTCGATAGGTAATTATGAAGTCAAACTCGGCAAAGAATAATGCCCAATGGAGTTGTCTAGAGGATTGGGCTTTTGCGGTTTTCAAATATTGCAGGTTTCAGTGATCCGTAATCACAGTAACGGTGTGTCGGGCCCCCAGCAGATAATGCCGCCAAGCCTTAAAGGCAGACTTGATAGCCAGAAGTTCCTTGTCAGTAATCGTGTCATTGATTTCAGGAGGCGAGAATTTGCGGGACCAAAATGCCACGGGATGCAACTGATTGGTTACCGGGTCCTTTTCTGATAGAACTGCCCCCATGGCAAGGCTTGAAGCATCAGTTTCCACGATGTAGGGGAGTTCGGGGCGAGGGTGTTTTAAGATTGGTGCAGAGATAAATTTAGTCTTCAAATCCTGGAAAGCTTGTTCCGCCTCGGTAGACCATTCAAAACGTTTGTTTTTCTTTAACAAGGCAGTGATGGGCTGGACTATTCGAGAGAATTCGGGGATAAACCTGCGGTAAAAGTTAGCGAAGCCTAACATGCTTTGCACACCTTTTACGGAGGATGGTGATGGCCATTTGAGAACTGCATCGACCTTCTTTGAATCCATACGCACTCCGCCAGGTGATAATATGAATCCCAAGAATTCAACTTCAGTCACGTTGAAAACACATTTTTCCAACTTAGCGAAAAGTTTGTGTTGACGCAATCTTTCGAGGACCATTTTCACGTGTTTACGATGTTCAGATTCCGATGAAGAATAAACGAGGATGTCGTCAATGTAAACAACAACACACACATCTATGAGCTCTCTGAGGACATTGTTCATAAAATATTGAAAGGCGGCCGGGGCATTGCAAAGTCCGAAGGGCATGACCTGATATTCAAATAGCCCATACTTGGTGCGGAAGGCCGTCTTCCATTCATCGCCCTCTTTTACTCGTACCAAGTGGTAAGCTCCTCTAAGATCCAGCTTTGTATATATGCATGCTTTTCTGACTTGGTCCAGGAGTTCAGGGATCAAAGGTAACGGATATCTATTCTTAACGGTGATCTGGTTCAGGGAGCGGTAATCTATACAAGTTCTAAGGTCTCCTTCCTTTTTTGGAACGAAGAACAAAGCTGAAGAAGCAGGGGACTTGGAAGGACGAATAAACCCATTTGCCAGGTATTGATCCAGGTATTGTCGAAGGTGAAGGTTCTCAGGCTCGGTGAGGGCATATATTCTACTACAAGGAGGAGTAGATCCAGGTATCAGGTCTATCTGGCAGTCATAAGACCTATGAGGAGGTAGAGAGTTAGCCTGATCCTTCCGGAAAACATCTTGGTATTCTAGGTATTCGGGAGGTAACTGGGGAGTCTCTGAAGAAATTGCTGCCAGTGCAACACCAGGTGGAGGGTGACAAGTAGAGACACATTCTGGAAACTGGACCGTTCTTGCTCGCCAATCGATCAGAGGATTGTGTTTCTCTAACCAAGGTATTCCTAGAATAATCTGAAACTGAGGGGCCTTGATCACATCGAACACGATCTTCTCATGGTGTCCATCTTGACTTACTAGCGTCACCTCTTGAGTGGTATGCGTTACTGGCCCGGAGGCTATCTCCGTACCATCCACCGTAGTAATGACGTCCTTTACAGCCTTGGGACAAAGAGTTAGATTCATCCTCAAAACCATTTCATGATCCACATAATTGCCGATGGCACCGCTGTCGACATAAGCTTCAATTGCATGTAATCGATCCGGATTATCAGGGCTAATGAGGACCATAGGTATCACGAAATGCGAGGTCACGGAACTGGTTTTCACGCTCGGCAAGAGGACCTCTATTCTTGTCGGGCGAGGTCGTTTCCCTGCTCAGAGTTTGTAACTTTGGTAACTGAGCTCCTACTGCCTTCTTGGCAGGCTTCACCGGACAGTCTCGAAGAAAGTGCCCTGAGTTTCCGCAATAGAGGCATAATTGCAACTGTTTTCTCCTTTCCCGCTCCTTTTGTGTTAGAGGACCTTTCAGACCCCCTATTTGCATGGGTTCCCTGGAGTCTACTCCTTTGGAAGGAGTTGGCGGTTTGGAAAATACTCGAGCATCAAACTTGGAACGATCGGCCTTCCTGTTCTGCAGTCTGTGATCTATTTGAACGACTAAGTCTATATAGTCCGAACAATCTTGTGGGGGATTCACTACTTGGGCTAACACATCTTTGAGCTCTCCACGTAGACCTCTATAAAACAGCGTAATC
This sequence comes from Ambystoma mexicanum, assembly GCF_040938575.1. Taxonomy (NCBI): domain Eukaryota; kingdom Metazoa; phylum Chordata; class Amphibia; order Caudata; family Ambystomatidae; genus Ambystoma; species Ambystoma mexicanum. Next base: position 358,539,645 of record NC_090936.1, read on the forward strand.
CTTTTGTCCTCAGGCCATTGAGTTTCCACTATCAGTCTGTTGAAAGACGCAATATAAGCCAAAAGGTCTTGATTACCTTGTCGCAAAGAAAGAAGCTCATTGTCCAAGGCCTGCCCCTGTGAATGTCTTGCGAACAGTTTTTCCATACTGAGCTGAAAAGCTTGAAAATCATGGAGGACCGGATCATCTTGATTTACTAGAGGGATCGACCAGTCTGCCGCATTGCCACTAAGGTACGAAAGCACGAAAGCTACTTTAGCTTGATCAGTTGGAAAGGCTGCTGGCCGGCATAAGAAATGCAACCGGCACTGATTGATAAATACTGCAAACCTCTTTGGGTCACCAGAAAATCGTTCGGGCGGAGCCAGAGGTACATTCCCAGGTAGGTTGATCTGCACTGGATTCATAGAGGATGTAGAAGGAAGATTTCCCCCAGATGCGGGTAACGGGGTCTGTCCGGCTTGTGACTGTAGCAATTGTCTAGCGAGATCATCTGTTCGCTCCTTGGAAATAATCAGTTCCCTTCTTAGAGCGTTCGTTTCCTGACGGGCTGCATGCACTTCTGCCCTTAGTTCCCCAAGTAACTGGGCTAGCTGGTCGGTATCCGAGGTTTCCATAGCGCCTGGACGGGAGTTTTGTGGCTTGCTTTGCGTTCTGTAACGCTCACCTGATTCCCGTAGAGGCGCCGGTCTTGACTGGGCGTATACCGTATCTTCAAAGGTGATGTGTAACACACGGCTGGCTCTTTGGGCTGGACCTCTGTGCACTGTATGTCTGACTCGAAGGGTAAGATGTCTTAGGTAAGTGAACGCCGTGCTCTCCATCTGCCTCGGGGCAGGGTGCTGTAACCAGTTTCTTCACTGGATAAGGGGAGCAGGCCTCTTGACTTCAGAGGACTGCTGTCCGTCGTTTACTGCACGAACGGTAAGTTTCGAGTAATTCTAATGTCTTTAAAGTCTTTAGTAATGATGTTTCTTGTTTTGCAGGGTTCCGGCGATGGCGGATGACGGGCTGAAGTGAGTTGAAGATGGAGCCCGTGTGATGAATAGAAGCGCCTGGAAGCACGTAAGTAAGCGCTTGTTGCCTGCTTCACGATGCGCTCTAACTGTCTTTTTATTTTGCAGGTACAAGTTCGGAGCGGCTGCAGGGTGCCGGAATACCCACTGGGTTAGATGTGGAATGGAGTAATGGCACGTGAGTATTAAAGTTCCCCAATGTCTTTAAACGCACCTTGTTTTGTCTTTCAGATGCGGGATGCAGCGCCGAAGGCCTCCGGAGCGTGCGAAGAGTTGGTAAGCTTTTGTCTTTCAGATGCCGGAATGCAGTGTGAAGACCTCCGGAGCGCACGAAGAGTAGGTAAGCCTTTGTCTTTCAGATGCCGGAATGCAGCGCGAGGCGTTGGTGACAGCCGATGGACCAGGTAAGTCAAGAGCTGTCACTGAAGACCGTAATGCTAACCTGTTCTTTCTTGTCTTTATAGGTGTTGCTGAAGACTGGATTCAGGATGGTAAGCCTTTTTCCTTAGGCCCAGGATCAGATGCAGAAGACACGATGAGCGTTCTGCTGCAGAGGATGCAGAATAACGCAAAGCAAGATTCATCCATCGGGTGTGGTTTAAATAGCCTCCTGTAGTGCTTAGGTGTCTCCTTCCACAGCCACGCCTAGGTAAGAAAAGAGTTCCTGCTTTCCAGAAGAGTTCCAGTGTTCTGAATCTAGGGAGTGGCTCCTGCCCCACCCAACAGGAAAAGTAGTTCCAAACAGAAGAGGATCAGAGGCTCAACTGGCAGGCAAGTAAGCAGCACGGTCTGCTGCAGGTAAGTCCACCCAAGCATTATGAGCCCGGCGCTTCCAGAGCTGGGACTGGGCATATTTATGAGCCTGGTGCCACTGGCGCCAGGACTGGGTCCAAAAGGTCCCAATTGGGACTGGTTGGCACTCGGAACCTGGGTTATGGATCTGCTTCCAAGGGAGTTGGGAAAACCCTGACCTTTTGGAAGCAGAGATCATGACAGTACCCCCCCTCAAGGCCCCTCCCAAACCGGGCTTCTCCGGGGGTTTTGGCTTGTCAGGAAATGTTCGGTGAAATCTTTTGATTAGGCGAGGAGCGTGGACATATTCAGCAGGTTCCCAGGATCTCTCTTGGGGGCCGTAGCCTTTCCAGTCAGTTAGGTAAAATAGTTTAGATTTGGAGATCTTGGAGTCCAGAATGCTTTTGACTTCAAACTAGAGTTCTCCATCAACTAGGATAGGTTTTGGAGATTTAGTTAGTCGGGTTTGATGTTGCACGGGTTTTAATAGAGAGACGTGGAAGACCGGATGTATCTTCATGTGCGGGGGCAAGTCCAACTTGACCGCTACTGGGTTTACTATGGTAGTGATGGAATAGGGACCAAGGTATCTTGGGTTGAATGTGCGTGGCCCTTTTAGAGGTAGATATTTGGTGGATAACCAGACTTGATCCCCTACTTGATATTGAGGGGCTTCCTTCCGATGTTGATCTGCTCCTTTCTTGTATTGTTCTTTAGCCCTTTGAAGGTGAGAAACAGCTTCCTTAAAGGCTTGGGTGATTGTAGAATGCAGGTAGTCCACTGCTGGTGTTTCAAGATCTTGGAGGGGATCCAACTCCGAGGTTCGAGGGTGACTGCCGTACAAAAGAAAAAACGGGGTTTTCCCAGTTCCCGAATGGACAGAGTTATTGTAGGCATATTCGGCTATCCAAAGGATGTCTTTCCAAGTTTTTTCAGTTTGTTGCAGCATGCAGCGTAAATACTGTTCCAGAGTTTGATTTGTCCTCTCGGTTTGTCCGTCGGTCTGAGGGTGGTGACTGGTCGATAGTCTCACATCAATTTGAGCCGACCGACAGCAACTTCGCCAAAAATGAGAAATAAATTGACTACCTCGATCCGAAATTAGAACCGAAGGAAAACCGTGCAGTCGGACGATGTTTTCGAGAAATTCTCGGGCCAGAGTTGCTGCTGTTGGCAAGCCTTTGAGCAGAATGAAATGCGCCATCTTGGAGAATAAGTCCACGATTACTAGAATCGTATTGTATCCGGAGCATGGAGGTAGATTGGTGATGAAGTCCATAGAAAGCGTATGCCAAGGGCGAGGTGGGATGTCAATAGGGCGTAAGAGGCCTGCTGGTCTTTCCTTTTGACTCTTGTTTTGGGCGCATACTCCACAGGACATTATAAAGTCTCTGATATCTTTTTTCCAAGACGGCCACCAGAAGTAGCGCTTGATCTTTTCTGAGGTCTTGGCCATACCGGGATGTCCTTCCATTAAAGAATCGTGATAACAAGAGATTACTTTTTTCTGTAAATCTGTGCTGGGTAGGTATAATCGTTCTTGGAAATACAATAAGTTGTCCTTTACTGCAAAGTCCTTTCCCTGCAGATGCCAATTCTGTATGTCTGCTGGAGTTACAAGTTGCCTGGCTTTATCCTTAACTTCCTCTATGGATTCTGTGGCGATTACACCCAGAATTCTTTGTTCGGGAATGATTGGTACAGGTTTAGGGTTGATCAAGTGTTCTTCCACTCCCATCCGAGAAAGGGCATCAGCTTTACCGTTCTTTGTACCAGGTCGATAGGTAATTATGAAGTCAAACTCGGCAAAGAATAATGCCCAATGGAGTTGTCTAGAGGATTGGGCTTTTGCGGTTTTCAAATATTGCAGGTTTCAGTGATCCGTAATCACAGTAACGGTGTGTCGGGCCCCCAGCAGATAATGCCGCCAAGCCTTAAAGGCAGACTTGATAGCCAGAAGTTCCTTGTCAGTAATCGTGTCATTGATTTCAGGAGGCGAGAATTTGCGGGACCAAAATGCCACGGGATGCAACTGATTGGTTACCGGGTCCTTTTCTGATAGAACTGCCCCCATGGCAAGGCTTGAAGCATCAGTTTCCACGATGTAGGGGAGTTCGGGGCGAGGGTGTTTTAAGATTGGTGCAGAGATAAATTTAGTCTTCAAATCCTGGAAAGCTTGTTCCGCCTCGGTAGACCATTCAAAACGTTTGTTTTTCTTTAACAAGGCAGTGATGGGCTGGACTATTCGAGAGAATTCGGGGATAAACCTGCGGTAAAAGTTAGCGAAGCCTAACATGCTTTGCACACCTTTTACGGAGGATGGTGATGGCCATTTGAGAACTGCATCGACCTTCTTTGAATCCATACGCACTCCGCCAGGTGATAATATGAATCCCAAGAATTCAACTTCAGTCACGTTGAAAACACATTTTTCCAACTTAGCGAAAAGTTTGTGTTGACGCAATCTTTCGAGGACCATTTTCACATGTTTACGATGTTCAGATTCCGATGAAGAATAAACGAGGATGTCGTCAATGTAAACAACAACACACACATCTATGAGCTCTCTGAGGACATTGTTCATAAAATATTGAAAGGCGGCCGGGGCATTGCAAAGTCCGAAGGGCATGACCTGATATTCAAATAGCCCATACTTGGTGCGGAAGGCCGTCTTCCATTCATCGCCCTCTTTTACTCGTACCAAGTGGTAAGCGCCTCTAAGATCCAGCTTTGTATATATGCATGCTTTTCTGACTTGGTCCAGGAGTTCAGGGATCAAAGGTAACGGATATCTATTCTTAACGGTGATCTGGTTCAGGGAGCGGTAATCTATACAAGTTCTAAGGTCTCCTTCCTTTTTTGGAACGAAGAACAAAGCTGAAGAAGCAGGGGACTTGGAAGGACGAATAAACCCATTTGCCAGGTATTGATCCAGGTATTGTCGAAGGTGAAGGTTCTCAGGCTCGGTGAGGGCATATATTCTACTACAAGGAGGAGTAGATCCAGGTATCAGGTCTATCTGGCAGTCATAAGACCTATGAGGAGGTAGAGAGTTAGCCTGATCCTTCCGGAAAACATCTTGGTATTCTAGGTATTCGGGAGGTAACTGGGGAGTCTCTGAAGAAATTGCTGCCAGTGCAACACCAGGTGGAGGGTGACAAGTAGAGACACATTCTGGAAACTGGACCGTTCTTGCTCGCCAATCGATCAGAGGATTGTGTTTCTCTAACCAAGGTATTCCTAGAATAATCTGAAACTGAGGGGCCTTGATCACATCGAACACGATCTTCTCATGGTGTCCATCTTGACTTACTAGCGTCACCTCTTGAGTGGTATGCGTTACTGGCCCGGAGGCTATCTCCGTACCATCCACCGTAGTAATGACGTCCTTTACAGCCTTGGGACAAAGAGTTAGATTCATCCTCAAAACCATTTCATGATCCACATAATTGCCGATGGCACCGCTGTCGACATAAGCTTCAATTGCATGTAATCGATCCGGATTATCAGGGCTAATGAGGACCATAGGTATCACGAAATGCGAGGTCACGGAACTGGTTTTCACGCTCGGCAAGAGGACCTCTATTCTTGTCGGGCGAGGTCGTTTCCCTGCTCAGAGTTTGTAACTTTGGTAACTGAGCTCCTACTGCCTTCTTGGCAGGCTTCACCGGACAGTCTCGAAGAAAGTGCCCTGAGTTTCCGCAATAGAGGCATAATTGCAACTGTTTTCTCCTTTCCCGCTCCTTTTGTGTTAGAGGACCTTTCAGACCCCCTATTTGCATGGGTTCCCTGGAGTCTACTCCTTTGGAAGGAGTTGGCGGTTTGGAAAATACTCGAGCATCAAACTTGGAACGATCGGCCTTCCTGTTCTGCAGTCTGTGATCTATTTGAACGACTAAGTCTATATAGTCCGAACAATCTTGTGGGGGATTCACTACTTGGGCTAACACATCTTTGAGCTGTCCACGTAGACCTCTATAACACAGCGTAATCCTTTTGTCCTCAGGCCATTGAGTTTCCACTATCAGTCTGTTGAAAGACGCAATATAAGCCAAAAGGTCTTGATTACCTTGTCGCAAAGAAAGAAGCTCATTGTCCAAGGCCTGCCCCTGTGAATGTCTTGCGAACAGTTTTTCCATACTGAGCTGAAAAGCTTGAAAATCATGGAGGACCGGATCATCTTGATTTACTAGAGGGATCGACCAGTCTGCCGCATTGCCACTAAGGTACGAAAGCACGAAAGCTACTTTAGCTTGATCAGTTGGAAAGGCTGCTGGCCGGCATAAGAAATGCAACCGGCACTGATTGATAAATACTGCAAACCTCTTTGGGTCACCAGAAAATCGTTCGGGCGGAGCCAGAGGTACATTCCCAGGTAGGTTGATCTGCACTGGATTCATAGAGGATGTAGAAGGAAGATTTCCCCCAGATGCGGGTAACAGGGTCTGTCCGGCTTGTGACTGTAGCAATTGTCTAGCGAGATCATCTGTTCGCTCCTTGGAAATAATCAGTTCCCTTCTTAGAGCGTTCGTTTCCTGACGGGCTGCATGCACTTCTGCCCTTAGTTCCCCAAGTAACTGGGCTAGCTGGTCGGTATCCGAGGTTTCCATAGCGCCTGGACGGGAGTTTTGTGGCTTGCTTTGCGTTCTGTAACGCTCACCTGATTCCCGTAGAGGCGCCGGTCTTGACTGGGCGTATACCGTATCTTCAAAGGTGATGTGTAACACACGGCTGGCTCTTTGGGCTGGACCTCTGTGCACTGTATGTCTGACTCGAAGGGTAAGATGTCTTAGGTAAGTGAACGCCGTGCTCTCCATCTGCCTCGGGGCAGGGTGCTGTAACCAGTTTCTTCACTGGATAAGGGGAGCAGGCCTCTTGACTTCAGAGGACTGCTGTCCGTCGTTTACTGCACGAACGGTAAGTTTCGAGTAATTCTAATGTCTTTAAAGTCTTTAGTAATGATGTTTCTTGTTTTGCAGGGTTCCGGCGATGGCGGATGACGGGCTGAAGTGAGTTGAAGATGGAGCCCGTGTGATGAATAGAAGCGCCTGGAAGCACGTAAGTAAGCGCTTGTTGCCTGCTTCACGATGCGCTCTAACTGTCTTTTTATTTTGCAGGTACAAGTTCGGAGCGGCTGCAGGGTGCCGGAATACCCACTGGGTTAGATGTGGAATGGAGTAATGGCACGTGAGTATTAAAGTTCCCCAATGTCTTTAAACGCACCTTGTTTTGTCTTTCAGATGCGGGATGCAGCGCCGAAGGCCTCCGGAGCGTGCGAAGAGTTGGTAAGCTTTTGTCTTTCAGATGCCGGAATGCAGTGTGAAGACCTCCGGAGCGCACGAAGAGTAGGTAAGCCTTTGTCTTTCAGATGCCGGAATGCAGCGCGAGGCGTTGGTGACAGCCGATGGACCAGGTAAGTCAAGAGCTGTCACTGAAGACCGTAATGCTAACCTGTTCTTTCTTGTCTTTATAGGTGTTGCTGAAGACTGGATTCAGGATGGTAAGCCTTTTTCCTTAGGCCCAGGATCAGATGCAGAAGACACGATGAGCGTTCTGCTGCAGAGGATGCAGAATAACGCAAAGCAAGATTCATCCATCGGGTGTGGTTTAAATAGCCTCCTGTAGTGCTTAGGTGTCTCCTTCCACAGCCACGCCTAGGTAAGAAAAGAGTTCCTGCTTTCCAGAAGAGTTCCAGTGTTCTGAATCTAGGGAGTGGCTCCTGCCCCACCCAACAGGAAAAGTAGTTCCAAACAGAAGAGGATCAGAGGCTCAACTGGCAGGCAAGTAAGCAGCACGGTCTGCTGCAGGTAAGTCCACCCAAGCATTATGAGCCCGGCGCTTCCAGAGCTGGGACTGGGCATATTTATGAGCCTGGTGCCACTGGCGCCAGGACTGGGTCCAAAAGGTCCCAATTGGGACTGGTTGGCACTCGGAACCTGGGTTATGGATCTGCTTCCAAGGGAGTTGGGAAAACCCTGACCTTTTGGAAGCAGAGATCATGACAGTACCCCCCCTCAAGGCCCCTCCCAAACCGGGCTTCTCCGGGGGTTTTGGCTTGTCAGGAAATGTTCGGTGAAATCTTTTGATTAGGCGAGGAGCGTGGACATATTCAGCAGGTTCCCAGGATCTCTCTTGGGGGCCGTAGCCTTTCCAGTCAGTTAGGTAAAATAGTTTAGATTTGGAGATCTTGGAGTCCAGAATGCTTTTGACTTCAAACTAGAGTTCTCCATCAACTAGGATAGGTTTTGGAGATTTAGTTAGTCGGGTTTGATGTTGCACGGGTTTTAATAGAGAGACGTGGAAGACCGGATGTATCTTCATGTGCGGGGGCAAGTCCAACTTGACCGCTACTGGGTTTACTATGGTAGTGATGGAATAGGGACAAAGGTATCTTGGGTTGAATGTGCGTGGCCCTTTTAGAGGTAGATATTTGGTGGATAACCAGACTTGATCCCCTACTTGATATTGAGGGGCTTCCTTCCGATGTTGATCTGCTCCTTTCTTGTATTGTTCTTTAGCCCTTTGAAGGTGAGAAACAGCTTCCTTAAAGGCTTGGGTGATTGTAGAATGCAGGTAGTCCACTGCTGGTGTTTCAAGATCTTGGAGGGGATCCAACTCCGAGGTTCGAGGGTGACTGCCGTACAAAAGAAAAAACGGGGTTTTCCCAGTTCCCGAATGGACAGAGTTATTGTAGGCATATTCGGCTATCCAAAGGATGTCTTTCCAAGTTTTTTCAGTTTGTTGCAGCATGCAGCGTAAATACTGTTCCAGAGTTTGATTTGTCCTCTCGGTTTGTCCGTCGGTCTGAGGGTGGTGACTGGTCGATAGTCTCACATCAATTTGAGCCGACCGACAGCAACTTCGCCAAAAATGAGAAATAAATTGACTACCTCGATCCGAAATTAGAACCGAAGGAAAACCGTGCAGTCGGACGATGTTTTCGAGAAATTCTCGGGCCAGAGTTGCTGCTGTTGGCAAGCCTTTGAGCAGAATGAAATGCGCCATCTTGGAGAATAAGTCCACGATTACTAGAATCGTATTGTATCCGGAGCATGGAGGTAGATTGGTGATGAAGTCCATAGAAAGCGTATGCCAAGGGCGAGGTGGGATGTCAATAGGGCGTAAGAGGCCTGCTGGTCTTTCCTTTTGACTCTTGTTTTGGGCGCATACTCCACAGGACATTATAAAGTCTCTGATATCTTTTTTCCAAGACGGCCACCAGAAGTAGCGCTTGATCTTTTCTGAGGTCTTGGCCATACCGGGATGTCCTTCCATTAAAGAATCGTGATAACAAGAGATTACTTTTTTCTGTAAATCTGTGCTGGGTAGGTATAATCGTTCTTGGAAATACAATAAGTTGTCCTTTACTGCAAAGTCCTTTCCCTGCAGATGCCAATTCTGTATGTCTGCTGGAGTTACAAGTTGCCTGGCTTTATCCTTAACTTCCTCTATGGATTCTGTGGCGATTACACCCAGAATTCTTTGTTCGGGAATGATTGGTACAGGTTTAGGGTTGATCAAGTGTTCTTCCACTCCCATCCGAGAAAGGGCATCAGCTTTACCGTTCTTTGTACCAGGTCGATAGGTAATTATGAAGTCAAACTCGGCAAAGAATAATGCCCAATGGAGTTGTCTAGAGGATTGGGCTTTTGCGGTTTTCAAATATTGCAGGTTTCAGTGATCCGTAATCACAGTAACGGTGTGTCGGGCCCCCAGCAGATAATGCCGCCAAGCCTTAAAGGCAGACTTGATAGCCAGAAGTTCCTTGTCAGTAATCGTGTCATTGATTTCAGGAGGCGAGAATTTGCGGGACCAAAATGCCACGGGATGCAACTGATTGGTTACCGGGTCCTTTTCTGATAGAACTGCCCCCATGGCAAGGCTTGAAGCATCAGTTTCCACGATGTAGGGGAGTTCGGGGCGAGGGTGTTTTAAGATTGGTGCAGAGATAAATTTAGTCTTCAAATCCTGGAAAGCTTGTTCCGCCTCGGTAGACCATTCAAAACGTTTGTTTTTCTTTAACAAGGCAGTGATGGGCTGGACTATTCGAGAGAATTCGGGGATAAACCTGCGGTAAAAGTTAGCGAAGCCTAACATGCTTTGCACACCTTTTACGGAGGATGGTGATGGCCATTTGAGAACTGCATCGACCTTCTTTGAATCCATACGCACTCCGCCAGGTGATAATATGAATCCCAAGAATTCAACTTCAGTCACGTTGAAAACACATTTTTCCAACTTAGCGAAAAGTTTGTGTTGACGCAATCTTTCGAGGACCATTTTCACGTGTTTACGATGTTCAGATTCCGATGAAGAATAAACGAGGATGTCGTCAATGTAAACAACAACACACACATCTATGAGCTCTCTGAGGACATTGTTCATAAAATATTGAAAGGCGGCCGGGGCATTGCAAAGTCCGAAGGGCATGACCTGATATTCAAATAGCCCATACTTGGTGCGGAAGGCCGTCTTCCATTCATCGCCCTCTTTTACTCGTACCAAGTGGTAAGCTCCTCTAAGATCCAGCTTTGTATATATGCATGCTTTTCTGACTTGGTCCAGGAGTTCAGGGATCAAAGGTAACGGATATCTATTCTTAACGGTGATCTGGTTCAGGGAGCGGTAATCTATACAAGTTCTAAGGTCTCCTTCCTTTTTTGGAACGAAGAACAAAGCTGAAGAAGCAGGGGACTTGGAAGGACGAATAAACCCATTTGCCAGGTATTGATCCAGGTATTGTCGAAGGTGAAGGTTCTCAGGCTCGGTGAGGGCATATATTCTACTACAAGGAGGAGTAGATCCAGGTATCAGGTCTATCTGGCAGTCATAAGACCTATGAGGAGGTAGAGAGTTAGCCTGATCCTTCCGGAAAACATCTTGGTATTCTAGGTATTCGGGAGGTAACTGGGGAGTCTCTGAAGAAATTGCTGCCAGTGCAACACCAGGTGGAGGGTGACAAGTAGAGACACATTCTGGAAACTGGACCGTTCTTGCTCGCCAATCGATCAGAGGATTGTGTTTCTCTAACCAAGGTATTCCTAGAATAATCTGAAACTGAGGGGCCTTGATCACATCGAACACGATCTTCTCATGGTGTCCATCTTGACTTACTAGCGTCACCTCTTGAGTGGTATGCGTTACTGGCCCGGAGGCTATCTCCGTACCATCCACCGTAGTAATGACGTCCTTTACAGCCTTGGGACAAAGAGTTAGATTCATCCTCAAAACCATTTCATGATCCACATAATTGCCGATGGCACCGCTGTCGACATAAGCTTCAATTGCATGTAATCGATCCGGATTATCAGGGCTAATGAGGACCATAGGTATCACGAAATGCGAGGTCACGGAACTGGTTTTCACGCTCGGCAAGAGGACCTCTATTCTTGTCGGGCGAGGTCGTTTCCCTGCTCAGAGTTTGTAACTTTGGTAACTGAGCTCCTACTGCCTTCTTGGCAGGCTTCACCGGACAGTCTCGAAGAAAGTGCCCTGAGTTTCCGCAATAGAGGCATAATTGCAACTGTTTTCTCCTTTCCCGCTCCTTTTGTGTTAGAGGACCTTTCAGACCCCCTATTTGCATGGGTTCCCTGGAGTCTACTCCTTTGGAAGGAGTTGGCGGTTTGGAAAATACTCGAGCATCAAACTTGGAACGATCGGCCTTCCTGTTCTGCAGTCTGTGATCTATTTGAACGACTAAGTCTATATAGTCCGAACAATCTTGTGGGGGATTCACTACTTGGGCTAACACATCTTTGAGCTCTCCACGTAGACCTCTATAAAACAGCGAAATCCTTTTGTCCTCAGGCCATTGAGTTTCCACTATCAGTCTGTTGAAAGACGCAATATAAGCCAAAAGGTCTTGATTACCTTGTCGCAACGAAAGAAGCTCATTGTCCAAGGCCTGCCCCTGTGAATGTCTTGCGAACAGTTTTTCCATACTGAGCTGAAAAGCTTGAAAATCATGGAGGACCGGATCATCTTGATTTACTAGAGGGATCGACCAGTCTGCCGCATTGCTACTAAGGTACGAAAGCACGAAAGCTACTTTAGCTTGATCAGTTGGAAAGGCTGCTGGCCGGCATAAGAAATGCAACCGGCACTGATTGATAAATACTGCAAACCTCTTTGGGTCACCAGAAAATCGTTCGGGCGGAGCCAGAGGTACATTCCCAGGTAGGTTGATCTGCACTGGATTCATAGAGGATGTAGAAGGAAGATTTCCCCCAGATGCGGGTAACGGGGTCTGTCCGGCTTGTGACTGTAGCAATTGTCTAGCGAGATCATCTGTTCGCTCCTTGGAAATAATCAGTTCCCTTCTTAGAGCGTTCGTTTGCTGACGGGCTGCATGCACTTCTGCCCTTAGTTCCCCAAGTAACTGGGCTAGCTGGTCGGTATCCGAGGTTTCCATAGCGCCTGGACGGGAGTTTTGTGGCTTGCTTTGCGTTCTGTAACGCTCACCTGATTCCCGTAGAGGCGCCGGTCTTGACTGGGCGTATACCGTATCTTCAAAGGTGATGTGTAACACACGGCTGGCTCTTTGGGCTGGACCTCTGTGCACTGTATGTCTGACTCGAAGGGTAAGATGTCTTAGGTAAGTGAACGCCGTGCTCTCCATCTGCCTCGGGACAGGGTGCTGTAACCAGTTTCTTCACTGGATAAGGGGAGCAGGCCTCTTGACTTCAGAGGACTGCTGTCCGTCGTTTACTGCACGAACGGTAAGTTTCGAGTAATTCTAATGTCTTTAAAGTCTTTAGTAATGATGTTTCTTGTTTTGCAGGGTTCCGGCGATGGCGGATGACGGGCTGAAGTGAGTTGAAGATGGAGCCCGTGTGATGAATAGAAGCGCCTGGAAGCACGTAAGTAAGCGCTTGTTGCCTGCTTCACGATGCGCTCTAACTGTCTTTTTATTTTGCAGGTACAAGTTCGGAGCGGCTGCAGGGTGCCGGAATACCCACTGGGTTAGATGTGGAATGGAGTAATGGCACGTGAGTATTAAAGTTCCCCAATGTCTTTAAACGCACCTTGTTTTGTCTTTCAGATGCGGGATGCAGCACCGAAGGCCTCCGGAGCGTGCGAAGAGTTGGTAAGCTTTTGTCTTTCAGATGCCGGAATGCAGTGTGAAGACCTCCGGAGCGCACGAAGAGTAGGTAAGCCTTTGTCTTTCAGATGCCGGAATGCAGCGCGAGGCGTTGGTGACAGCCGATGGACCAGGTAAGTCAAGAGCTGTCACTGAAGACCGTAATGCTAACCTGTTCTTTCTTGTCTTTATAGGTGTTGCTGAAGACTGGATTCAGGATGGTAAGCCTTTTTCCTTAGGCCCAGGATCAGATGCAGAAGACACGATGAGCGTTCTGCTGCAGAGGATGCAGAATAACGCAAAGCAAGATTCCTCCATCGGGTGTGGTTTAAATAGCCTCCTGTAGTGCTTAGGTGTCTCCTTCCACAGCCACGCCTAGGTAAGAAAAGAGTTCCTGCTTTCCAGAAGAGTTCCAGTGTTCTGAATCTAGGGAGTGGCTCCTGCCCCACCCAACAGGAAAAGTAGTTCCAAACAGAAGAGGATCAGAGGCTCAACTGGCAGGCAAGTAAGCAGCACGGTCTGCTGCAGGTAAGTCCACCCAAGCATTATGAGCCCGGCGCTTCCAGAGCTGGGACTGGGCATATTTATGAGCCTGGTGCCACTGGCGCCAGGACTGGGTCCAAAAGGTCCCAATTGGGACTGGTTGGCACTCGGAACCTGGGTTATGGATCTGCTTCCAAGGGAGTTGGGAAAACCCTGACCTTTTGGAAGCAGAGATCATGACAGTACCCCCCCTCAAGGCCCCTCCCAAACCGGGCTTCTCCGGGGGTTTTGGCTTGTCAGGAAATGTTCGGTGAAATCTTTTGATTAGGCGAGGAGCGTGGACATATTCAGCAGGTTCCCAGGATCTCTCTTGGGGGCCGTAGCCTTTCCAGTCAGTTAGGTAAAATAGTTTAGATTTGGAGATCTTGGAGTCCAGAATGCTTTTGACTTCAAACTAGAGTTCTCCATCAACTAGGATAGGTTTTGGAGATTTAGTTAGTCGGGTTTGATGTTGCACGGGTTTTAATAGAGAGACGTGGAAGACCGGATGTATCTTCATGTGCGGGGGCAAGTCCAACTTGACCGCTACTGGGTTTACTATGGTAGTGATGGAATAGGGACCAAGGTATCTTGGGTTGAATGTGCGTGGCCCTTTTAGAGGTAGATATTTGGTGGATAACCAGACTTGATCCCCTACTTGATATTGAGGGGCTTCCTTCCGATGTTGATCTGCTCCTTTCTTGTATTGTTCTTTAGCCCTTTGAAGGTGAGAAACAGCTTCCTTAAAGGCTTGGGTGATTGTAGAATGCAGGTAGTCCACTGCTGGTGTTTCAAGATCTTGGAGGGGATCCAACTCCGAGGTTCGAGGGTGACTGCCGTACAAAAGAAAAAACGGGGTTTTCCCAGTTCCCGAATGGACAGAGTTATTGTAGGCATATTCGGCTATCCAAAGGATGTCTTTCCAAGTTTTTTCAGTTTGTTGCAGCATGCAGCGTAAATACTGTTCCAGAGTTTGATTTGTCCTCTCGGTTTGTCCGTCGGTCTGAGGGTGGTGACTGGTCGATAGTCTCACATCAATTTGAGCCGACCGACAGCAACTTCGCCAAAAATGAGAAATAAATTGACTACCTCGATCCGAAATTAGAACCGAAGGAAAACCGTGCAGTCGGACGATGTTTTCGAGAAATTCTCGGGCCAGAGTTGCTGCTGTTGGCAAGCCTTTGAGCAGAATGAAATGCGCCATCTTGGAGAATAAGTCCACGATTACTAGAATCGTATTGTATCCGGAGCATGGAGGTAGATTGGTGATGAAGTCCATAGAAAGCGTATGCCAAGGGCGAGGTGGGATGTCAATAGGGCGTAAGAGGCCTGCTGGTCTTTCCTTTTGACTCTTGTTTTGGGCGCATACTCCACAGGACATTATAAAGTCTCTGATATCTTTTTTCCAAGACGGCCACCAGAAGTAGCGCTTGATCTTTTCTGAGGTCTTGGCCATACCGGGATGTCCTTCCATTAAAGAATCGTGATAACAAGAGATTACTTTTTTCTGTAAATCTGTGCTGGGTAGGTATAATCGTTCTTGGAAATACAATAAGTTGTCCTTTACTGCAAAGTCCTTTCCCTGCAGATGCCAATTCTGTATGTCTGCTGGAGTTACAAGTTGCCTGGCTTTATCCTTAACTTCCTCTATGGATTCTGTGGCGATTACACCCAGAATTCTTTGTTCGGGAATGATTGGTACAGGTTTAGGGTTGATCAAGTGTTCTTCCACTCCCATCCGAGAAAGGGCATCAGCTTTACCGTTCTTTGTACCAGGTCGATAGGTAATTATGAAGTCAAACTCGGCAAAGAATAATGCCCAATGGAGTTGTCTAGAGGATTGGGCTTTTGCGGTTTTCAAATATTGCAGGTTTCAGTGATCCGTAATCACAGTAACGGTGTGTCGGGCCCCCAGCAGATAATGCCGCCAAGCCTTAAAGGCAGACTTGATAGCCAGAAGTTCCTTGTCAGTAATCGTGTCATTGATTTCAGGAGGCGAGAATTTGCGGGACCAAAATGCCACGGGATGCAACTGATTGGTTACCGGGTCCTTTTCTGATAGAACTGCCCCCATGGCAAGGCTTGAAGCATCAGTTTCCACGATGTAGGGGAGTTCGGGGCGAGGGTGTTTTAAGATTGGTGCAGAGATAAATTTAGTCTTCAAATCCTGGAAAGCTTGTTCCGCCTCGGTAGACCATTCAAAACGTTTGTTTTTCTTTAACAAGGCAGTGATGGGCTGGACTATTCGAGAGAATTCGGGGATAAACCTGCGGTAAAAGTTAGCGAAGCCTAACATGCTTTGCACACCTTTTACGGAGGATGGTGATGGCCATTTGAGAACTGCATCGACCTTCTTTGAATCCATACGCACTCCGCCAGGTGATAATATGAATCCCAAGAATTCAACTTCAGTCACGTTGAAAACACATTTTTCCAACTTAGCGAAAAGTTTGTGTTGACGCAATCTTTCGAGGACCATTTTCACGTGTTTACGATGTTCAGATTCCGATGAAGAATAAACGAGGATGTCGTCAATGTAAACAACAACACACACATCTATGAGCTCTCTGAGGACATTGTTCATAAAATATTGAAAGGCGGCCGGGGCATTGCAAAGTCCGAAGGGCATGACCTGATATTCAAATAGCCCATACTTGGTGCGGAAGGCCGTCTTCCATTCATCGCCCTCTTTTACTCGTACCAAGTGGTAAGCTCCTCTAAGATCCAGCTTTGTATATATGCATGCTTTTCTGACTTGGTCCAGGAGTTCAGGGATCAAAGGTAACGGATATCTATTCTTAACGGTGATCTGGTTCAGGGAGCGGTAATCTATACAAGTTCTAAGGTCTCCTTCCTTTTTTGGAACGAAGAACAAAGCTGAAGAAGCAGGGGACTTGGAAGGACGAATAAACCCATTTGCCAGGTATTGATCCAGGTATTGTCGAAGGTGAAGGTTCTCAGGCTCGGTGAGGGCATATATTCTACTACAAGGAGGAGTAGATCCAGGTATCAGGTCTATCTGGCAGTCATAAGACCTATGAGGAGGTAGAGAGTTAGCCTGATCCTTCCGGAAAACATCTTGGTATTCTAGGTATTCGGGAGGTAACTGGGGAGTCTCTGAAGAAATTGCTGCCAGTGCAACACCAGGTGGAGGGTGACAAGTAGAGACACATTCTGGAAACTGGACCGTTCTTGCTCGCCAATCGATCAGAGGATTGTGTTTCTCTAACCAAGGTATTCCTAGAATAATCTGAAACTGAGGGGCCTTGATCACATCGAACACGATCTTCTCATGGTGTCCATCTTGACTTACTAGCGTCACCTCTTGAGTGGTATGCGTTACTGGCCCGGAGGCTATCTCCGTACCATCCACCGTAGTAATGACGTCCTTTACAGCCTTGGGACAAAGAGTTAGATTCATCCTCAAAACCATTTCATGATCCACATAATTGCCGATGGCACCGCTGTCGACATAAGCTTCAATTGCATGTAATCGATCCGGATTATCAGGGCTAATGAGGACCATAGGTATCACGAAATGCGAGGTCACGGAACTGGTTTTCACGCTCGGCAAGAGGACCTCTATTCTTGTCGGGCGAGGTCGTTTCCCTGCTCAGAGTTTGTAACTTTGGTAACTGAGCTCCTACTGCCTTCTTGGCAGGCTTCACCGGACAGTCTCGAAGAAAGTGCCCTGAGTTTCCGCAATAGAGGCATAATTGCAACTGTTTTCTCCTTTCCCGCTCCTTTTGTGTTAGAGGACCTTTCAGACCCCCTATTTGCATGGGTTCCCTGGAGTCTACTCCTTTGGAAGGAGTTGGCGGTTTGGAAAATACTCGAGCATCAAACTTGGAACGATCGGCCTTCCTGTTCTGCAGTCTGTGATCTATTTGAACGACTAAGTCTATATAGTCCGAACAATCTTGTGGGGGATTCACTACTTGGGCTAACACATCTTTGAGCTCTCCACGTAGACCTCTATAAAACAGCGAAATCCTTTTGTCCTCAGGCCATTGAGTTTCCACTATCAGTCTGTTGAAAGACGCAATATAAGCCAAAAGGTCTTGATTACCTTGTCGCAACGAAAGAAGCTCATTGTCCAAGGCCTGCCCCTGTGAATGTCTTGCGAACAGTTTTTCCATACTGAGCTGAAAAGCTTGAAAATCATGGAGGACCGGATCATCTTGATTTACTAGAGGGATCGA